>NC_067248.2:101522763-101825277 GCF_019359855.2 Lolium perenne | reverse complement strand
CATGTGGAGCTCGACACAGACTCTAGCTCCGCAAGCATCACCGACATGACCGACATCGAGGAGCTCTACTTCGACAATGGCTCAACAAGCACGGACGACATGGTGGAGCACCACCTTGAGGACGACTTCGACGAGCTCTACATCGACAATGGCTCACCAAGCATGGACGACATGGTGGGGCACCACCACGAGGACGACATCGACCCCACCATGTACACCGCCGATGCTCCCACATACCCCTACTTGGCCAATGGAGCTACATATGAAGATCGAGGAACTCCCCGATGGCACCATCATGTGGATCATCAAGAGCGTCACCAACATATTCGGCATCGACACACTTCTCCGAGCTCCATAAGGCGCCATCATGAGAGTGCCTATGCACAAGATCATCGACATCACGGACATCATATGGAGCATCAAGAGCGCCCCCAACATGAGCCATCACCTAGGCAAGACAAGGACCGTCATCGACTCACACCATCTCATGATCGTCGTCGACCACCACCACCTCATGGTCTACATCGACATCCTTCCACACATGATCTTCGACGACACTACTCAAGACATGGTGATGAGACAAGAAGACGAGAGCCTCGACATGAAGACCTTCCTCATAAGGCGACTTCTACCTCTTGCGCCACCACCACAATGGCCCCTACCTCATCATATGCCTATGGACTCCGATGCTACAAGTGCAAGCAACAAGGCCACCTTCCACGGGAATGTCCCAATCTCCTATGTGAGGTGTGCAAGGCCAAGGGTCACGTGGCATGGCAATGCACAACGCCAAGCGCCAAGAAGCTCTACTTCGACGAGCTCAATGCACAAGTCTCCAAGATGCCACCACTTGAGGACGACTTAGGAGGCGAAGGAGTTGAGCATGGTGAGCATGGGATTCTCCCTTCACCTACGGAGGCGCATGGAGTTGAGATGGTTGAGCATGGGATTTTCCCTTCAACCAAGGAGGCGCATGGAGATGAGAAAGTCGAGCCTACTCCTCTATGCTTGATGGATGAGTTGGTACCAACCCCATGTGAGCATGAGAGCCACTTAACCCACTTGAGTGAGAGTGATAGTGAGTTGAGTGACTTCCACCCCATATGTGAGTTTGAGTGCTTCCATTTGGAGGACATGAGTGATACACAAAGTGAGTTGAGAGAGGTAGATGATAGGTCCATGGAGGACATCGCATTTGCTAACACATTAACCTCTCCCTCGTTTGTGTCTTCTTATGTTGCACTAGGTTCCACGGAGGACGAGTTCCCGATCATGGAGACGATGTACATGGTGCATGACGACGATGATATCTCACCATGCTTGCTCCAAGATGGACATGTCGACCACATGGATCCTCCTACTTCCACAACACCTACTTCAAATGAGTCGGCCTCCAAAGGTAACAACATAGGTGTTGATGATGCCATGATCCCGCTAGTGGACATGATGACTTATGAGTGCATGCATGACCTTGATGATATATTTGCTACGTCACATGCTACTTTCATTTTCCCATGCGATACTTTGCTTGATAACATTGTTGATCATGTGGAAGTGAATGCTTGTGATACCATGACCATGCCATGCTATGAGAGCTTCAATTTTTCTACCATTGCTTGCAACATGTCGACCACTTGCTCTTTCCCATGTATTGCTTGCAATGATAATGACAAGGATGACATTAGCTTCCAAATGCTTTGTCCCAAATGTTTACACTCTTCCATGATCCTTGCATCCAAGATTGCGAACAATTGCTCTTTCTTATGCTTGGTATGCAAGAATGCTTATTTCATTGTCCACGAGATGGCCCCCATAGCCTTCTCACTTTTTGATGATCATGAGTTACCACATGCCACGTATGCACATTCATGCCATATGCACTATCGCCATGCATTTCATACTATCTTGCTTGACACTAATGGTGATGTGCACAAGACTTGGACCATCATGATGGATGATGTGTTCATCTACCATGCACACACGCTCTTTGTCTTGTTCATTCCATGTGTAGGTACACGGACGACCACTTCTACCGCCACGGAGCATGAGCTCACGAAACGCGCAATTGAGAGCTACCCCAACAAGGACCTAACCCGCGGGAATCACGCCAAAAAGTATGTTCCCACAAGCCTTCACCCTCATGTGTTTCCGACTTGCCTTGTCGAGTTTCCGGTTTGGTCCAACTCCTCGTCACCTCTTTTGCCTCTTATGCAACGTGTCTTGACACATCTTGTTGGCACAATGGTTGTTGTATGTATTGATGATATCATCATACACTCCGAGAACCTTAAGGATCATGTCATACATGTGAGAGACACTTTATGCACCTTGTGCCACATGTCACACCAAAAGTTGCTCTCCTTTGGATTTCTCATTTCATCTTTGGCATTTGCAATGGATTCTTTGACACTTGAGGATACCCATAATCGGCTCACGCCAACCATACATTCCCAAGCTAGAAGTCTCCATAGCTTTGCCATTGCACATAACAATTTTGCCCCAAATTTTGCCGCCGATACTTCCTTTTGATTGTTCCATTTGTGTGGGACAATGCTACACACAACATTTTTGACACCTTCCAAAGCAAACTTTTACTTGCACATATTTTTGTCCTACCACATTTTGGATACATCGACACTCTTTTGATCACTATTTTTGCCCAATGCCTTTTGGAGAAACGACTTGATGCTTCGTATTTGATTGAGAGCCTCTTGTTCGCCGGTCACCAAATTGACATCCACAAGCTTTCCTTTTGCAAGTTGTTTTTCCCCTTGTTCTTCTTCGACCGAGACTTGGCCCCTCCACCACTACATGGGAGACCCGTTATGGACTACAACAAAGACGCCCGCACTACGACGAGCATCCCTAAGGACACAAGGGCACCTATACAAGTCCTTCCCGTCTACCTCATCGGTGAGGAGGAGCAAGAGTCGAGGACGACTCTTCCCCAAGGGGGGGGAGATGATGTAGCCCCGCCTATCGTCGACGCTACACCATGGCCAAGGAATCCCCCAAGTGGACCAACAACACAAACCCCCGCCATATATGTCAAGGTGAACTCTTTCCTCTCTATGATCGACCCCAACACCAACTTGAATGGCATGCTACCTCATGCCTATCATCATTGTGTCTATAGGTGCCGACATCGACAAGGATCAAGAGAGAAGGAACTCCCATGGTGCATGGAAGAAGGAAGAAGAAGAAGGGAAGAAGAGGAGAAGGAAGAGGAAGAAGAGGAGGGAGGAACAGGCCGGCCAGCCCAGAGGCCGGTCAGACCGGGCCACAGACCGGACAGGCCGGCGCAGAGGCCGGTCAGACCGAACCTGCATCAGGCGCACCCAGGCATCGTACCGGAGACCAACCGGACGGAAATCTGCGAGGTTTCCGGTTTGCGACCGGTCGACCGGACCCGTGACCGGACCACCCGGTCCACAGCCCGGTCTGACCGGCCCCAAACCGGATCCGTCGGGTTTGACCCACCAACTTGTACCTTTTCGACCCATGTCGCCTTATATGCCTATATAAGACCCCAGCTCGCCCCCATAGCTGGTTAGACAAGATTTAGGCTTAAACATGACTTTGAGCTTTGTCTCCCTAGGGTTTCATCCCCTTTGTATCAAGGCACCCCATGTTGGATGATTGGATCTATCTGAGTGAGATTCTAGTGTGCTCCACTCTCTCTCCCTCACCGGTCTCCGTCCCCAACACCGATCTCTCACTCCGGGATTCTACCTCGAGTCTCTCCCGTGGTGATTCTATTGGCGTGGTCCATCGAGCCACGAGGGTAAGTATCGATTGTATCGGGTTGGTGTGCGTAGTGTTCTTCGCGTTCTTCGTGTTATTCCGCCTCTCCCTCTCTTTCCCCTTTGATTCTTGGGTCATTCGCGAGATCGGGCCACACACGGGGTCTTAGACCTTATCAATAGATGATAAATAGACGGCTGAGATGAAGTTGACTTCGATGGGGCCGGCAGTGCCGGCGTGTTCGGGGCGGCAGTGCCGGTCTTGCTTGGGCGGCAGTGCCGGCCATGGCGGCAGTGCCGGCCTGTTGGGGGCGGCAGTGCCGGCCTGTGCTGTGGCCGGCGGCTGGAGCACTTCTTCTCCCTCTCTTTGGTCTTCCCTTCTTCTTCCTTGAACCATGTTGGTCTCCCTCTCCTAGGTTCCTTGACGCTCCCTTCGGGTCCTTGACGAGATTGGTACCTAATGATACATAGGCATAGGTATGAGGTAGCAATCCGTCCAAGGTTGTGTCGAGTTCAAGTGTAGAAAGGAGTGAATTCACCTTATCTTGCATGGTTTTGGCCCGAGCTCGCGCCCTTGGCCTACGAGGAGGGTTTGACGGTCTTGAGGCGGAGGTGTCCGAAAGCCACCCCACATCAGTATTTGCATGAAGTAGCAAGCCATCCAAGGGGGTGTCAAAGACATAGGTAGAGAGGAGCGAATTCACCTCTTGGCGTAGCGCTTGGGCTCTAGCTCGTGTCATTGGACCACGAGGAGGGCTAGTCGGTCTTGATGTAGTGTCGACCTTGGGTGGGGCTACATCATCTCCCCCCCTTGGGAAAGAGTCGTCCTCGACTCGATGTTCTCCTCATCTCCATGGTATGGTGAGAGGTCGGACACATTGAACGTGTTGCTCACCAAGTAATTGGATGTTGGTATGTCGACGATGTAGGCGTTGTCGTTGATGCGCTTGAGAACCTTGAAGGGACCATCACCTCAGGGCTTGAGCTTGGAGTTTCTTTCTTGAGAGAAGCGGTCCTTGCGAAGGTGTATCCACACTAGGTCGCCTTCATTGAAGATCCGTGCTTTTTTCTTCAAGTTTAGTCTTGTGGCTTGACGGAGAACTTGTTGCTCGATCGTTGCCCTTGTGTCTTCATGGAGTTTCTTCATGTATTGTGCTCGCTTGTCGATGTCCATGTTCACTTGCTCATGTAGCGGAAGAGGAAGGAGGTCAATCGCCGTAGGTGGTTCAAACCCGTAGACGACCATGAATGGGCTTCTCGATGTTGTAGTGTGCTTGGCACGGTTGTAGGCGAACTCCGCATGTGGGATGCAATCTTCCCATGCTTTCAAATTCTTCTTGACAAGGACTCGTAGTAGCGTGGAGAGGCTTCGGTTCACCACTTTGGTTTGCCCATCGGTTTGGGGGTGCGAGGATGATGAGAACAAAAGCTTGACGTTGAACTTGGCCATTAGTGTCTTCCAAAGATAGCTCATGAACTTGACATCTCGGTTGGAGACAATGCTTCTTGGTACACCGTGGAGTCTCACAATTTCCCTAAAAAACAAGGAGGCAATGTGTGAAGCATCATCCGTTCGGGAGCATGGTATAAAGTGAGCCATTTTTGAGAATCTATCAACTACCACAAAGATTGAATCATGACCATATTTAGTTCGAGGTAATCCTAGTACAAAGTCCATGCTTATATCGGACCAAGGAGCATAAGGAATAGGCAACGGTGTATAAAGACCATAAGAGTTGGAGGTGGACTTAGCTTGTAAACATGTCGTGCAACGGTTGCATAGGCGCTCCACATCGCGCTTCATTCTTGGCCAATAGTAATGGGTGGAGAGCATAGAGAGTGTCTTGTCACGCCCAAAGTGACCCATGAGACCACCACCATGCGATTCTTGTAAGAGCAAAAGGCGAAGCGAGGACATTGGAACACAAAGTTTGTTGCCCTTAAACAAGAATCCTTGGTGCAGATAGAAATCATCGATGCCCTTTTCAATGGAACACTTTGCAAAAATTGGGTCAAAGAAGGTATCGGAGGCATATTGTTCTTTGATTTCATCAAGACCCAACACATGGAAATCCAAACGGGTGAGTAAAAGGGTGAGTTTGCGGGAAAGGGCATCCGCAACGACATTGTCCTTGCCCTTCTTGTATTTGATTACATCGGATGAAGCCCGGTGATCAAGGGAGTACGTGAGCACCCCCTAGCTACTCGACATGTGTCTAACGGCTTCCAATAATCCGTTAACACTCTCCACATCCTCAGACGCATCCGTCCCCGACATGCGAGGCGCTACCGGCGGTGACACCAGTTCTTGCGCGCCAGGACCTCCTGCCAAGCGACGCCACCAAATGACTCCCCAAGCGTCCGAGACCGCCGAGCCGGCCGGAGCCAGAGACGCCAAGACTGCCCAAATCGAGTCAAATCCAGACGTTCCCCGTTTTTGGATGCCGACAACGGGGACGGCGCGGTGGTCCGCGGCGTGCCGAGCAGAGGAGATCGGCGGGGAGGTCGTCCTCCTCGCGGGCGTCTTCCTGGTCGGATTTATTCGGAGGGGCGGGGAGCGCAGGAGGCCGGCGGGATCGCTGCTCCACCCGCCCCCATCCACTGCTTGGACGGCGGGATCGCTGCTCCACCATGGTAGAACAGCTTGATTTCGTCGATGTGCTGGAGGGCTGATTCGATTCCGCGTTCGTCGATGTGCTGGAGGGATTGATTTCGTCTTTAGCTAGCGTTGGGAGGCGCACGAAGCCGGATGAGGTACGGCCGCCACCGTATCAATCGTCTCCCAGCTCTCAAACGCAAAAGCAACAAGTGCTAATTAGTATCTCCCGGAATCCGAACAACGAACTTGCAAATCAAATAAATTATCAATTTCTTCCTGTACAGATGAAGACCAAAACGAGTTTCTCCTCCAAAATGCCTGCGCCTTTGCCTATCGCTGACCGCGAGATCTCCCCCGCCGGGATTCTTCATTGAGCTTCAGTTTTCCAATTCCGAGAACAGAAGAAAGATCAAAATAAATCAAATGAAAGAACAAATCTCTCTTTTTTGCACATGAAAGGAATAAAAAGCGAGGGACAGGCCACCTGCTTGCGCGTATGAGCACCTGCTCATGTCCGTTCTCCATCGCCAGACCGGGGCTAACGCCGCCGCCGCAGTCCACTCCACCGCGATGGCACCCTGTTCCGCAGGTCAACCATGAGGACGAGGGATTGGCTCGATCATGACTCCTCCGTACACGGTGCTGCAGCTCGTGCGCCCGCTGCAGCTCGTGCGCCACGACCCGGATTTAATCGGAGGAGCGGGGCGCGCAGGAGGCCGGCGGGATCGCTGCTCCACTCTCGGGGAGAAAACAGCAGCTAAACGATAAGGTGGGGCCCTCCATCGCTTTCTCTCCGCGTGGGCGCGTGGCTGGATGCAGATTTGACGCCGTTTCATTGTCGTCCATGAAGTCGCAATCTTGGAACAAATCCAACGATAGGGAGAGGGTGCACACGTACCCCCATGGTCACCATATCCACTCTCTTGATTACATATGGAAAGGACTCAATGAACTCAACCCATTTTGCATGTCTTTTGTTCAAATTGTGTTGACTTTTCAAATACTTCAAAGATTCATGGTCGGAGTGAATGATGAACTCTTTTGGCCAAAGATAATGTTGCCAAACTTCAAGAACACGACCAAAGCGTAAAGTTCCTTGTCATATATAGGATAGTTGAGGCGTGCGCCATCCAACTTCTCGCTATAGTATGCCACGGTTTTTCCATTTTGCATGAGGACACCACCAATTCCAAGGCCACTCGCATCACATTCTATCTCAAATGTTTTAGCAAAATCGGGAAGAACCAGTAGTGGTGCCTCGGTGAGTCTCTTTTTCAATTCATCAAAAGCGTTTTGTTGTGCTTTGCCCCAAACAAACGGGACATTCTTTTTAGTAAGCTCATTTAAAGGGCAAGCGATGGTGCTAAAATCATTCACAAAGCGGCGGTAGAAACCGGCGAGTACATGAAAACTCCGAACTTGACCAACATTTGTGGGAGTGGGCCAATTGTGGATGGCCTCAACTTTAGAATAATCAACTTCAATCCCGTTGGCGGAAACCACAAAACCAAGAAAAACCAATTTGTTTTGAGCAAAGGTGCATTTTGGGAGGTTGGCATAGAGCTTCTCGTGGCGCAATATGCATAAGATTTCTCTCACATGTTGAACATGGTCCTCGAGAGTTTTGCTATAGACGAGAATGTCATCAAAGTAAAAAACCACGCTCTTGCCAATGAGTGGTCTCAAAATGTGATTCATAAGACGCATGAAAGTCGAAGGAGCATTAGAAAGACCAAATGGCATGACAAGCCATTCATATAGACCAAGCTTGGTCTTGAATGCCGTCTTCCATTCATCACCAATTGCCATGCGAATTTGGTGGTAGCCACTACGCAAATCAATCTTAGAGAAAATGGTGGCACCACTCAATTCATCAAGCATGTCGTCTAAACGCGGAATGGGATGGCGATAACGGACGGTAATAGCATTGATGGGGCGACAATCCATACACATCCGTTGCGTCTCATCCGGTTTAGGCACAAGAATCACGGGAACGGCGCAAGGGCTAAGGCTTTCTCGAAGGTACCCTTTAGCGAGGAGGTCTTGTATTTGGCGTTGAATCTCCTCTGTGTCTTCGGGGTTGGTGCGGTAGGCGGCGCGGTTTGGAAGGGGTGCGCCGGGTATGAGGTCGATGCGGTGCTCGATGCCCCGAAGCGGTGGTAGTCCATGAGGTAGCTCGTCGGGGAAGACGTCTTGGAATTCCTTCAAAAGAGACAACAAAGACGAAGGAATGTTGGTTAAGTCGTTAGTCTCCGCCGAAGGGCCCTTGCAAATGAGCACGTAGTGTAGGGTGGTGGATGGGTTGTGGTGCACTTCTCTCATCTCACTCTTGGTAGCTAGGAGGACACTCTTCATCTCACTCACATATGGTTTGTGGCGCTCACTCTCTTTTTGGTGGATCACTCTCTCACCTCTCAAATCACTAGTGATAGTGGCTTCCCTAGCCCTCGCTAGAGCCTTTGCATTGTCCGCAATTACTTGGCTAGGAGTCATTGGGCGTAGGATGTAGGTCTTGTCGTTGACCTTGAAGCTATAGGCATTTGTGTAGCCATCATGGTTTGCTTTCTTGTCATATTGCCAAGGGCGACCAAGTAACATGTGGCACACCGTCATAGGCACGACGTCACAATCAACGGTGTCTTCATAGGCGCCAATCTTGAAGGATATCGTGACGGTGTGTTGGATCTTCACATTTCCATTGTCACTTAGCCATTGCACATGGTAGGGATGGGGGTGTTTCCGGAGCGGGAGGTTGAGCTTGGTGCATAGTTCGGTGCTTGCAAGATTGTGGCAACTCCCGCCATCTATGATAACCTTTATTGACTTGCCATTGATTCCGGCTCTTGTTTGGAAGATATTGCACCTTTGGTCTTCATTGGAAATTGCATGGGTTGTCAACACTTTGGTCACCACAAGAGATGGGCTTGCATCATGCACACATAGGACTTGCTCTTGGACTTCCAAGTCATCTTCTTCATGAGAGGTTGCGGCTTGTACCAAGGCTTCATATTCACCTTCACTCAAGTACTCCACATCTCCATCATCTCGAGTGATCATAACTCTTGTGTTCTTGCATTCAAAGGATTTATGGCCTTGAGCACCACACTTGAAGCAAGTGATGTTACTAGATCCGGTGGAAGCTTTGGAGGACATGGTTGATTGCTCCGGCTTGAAGCTTGTTGTCTTGATGGCACTTCTTGCTTGCTTTGGAGGATCCTTGGAGGCAAGTGCACTTGTGTTGTTGATGCTTGAGGAGGCGTTCATTGCATTTCTTGCGGCGAAGAAGGTCTTTGTCTTTGCACTTGCTAAGTCTTCTCGCACTTGGCGCTCGGCCCTTGTTGCTTGGTGGAGTAACTCAACCATGTTTTTGTAAGGCAAGAATTCCACTATCCTCTTGACGGGGATGTTTAGTCCATTCAAGAATCTTGCCATAGTTTGCTCTTCTCGCTCATCCACATTTGCACTCATCATTGTCATGTGCATCTCCTTGTAATATTCCTCAACCGACTTGTAGCTTTGCTTGAGTTGAGTAAGCTTGTTGAAGAGGTCACGCTTGTGGTGAGTTGGTACAAAGCGGGTGTGCATGACTTCTTGCATCTCTTCCCATGTGTCAATGGGTGCTAAGTCTTCCTTCTCACGCTTCTTGTTTACCTCTTCCCACCAAACATTTGCATATCCTTCAAACTCAAGTGATGCCATGGCAACTTTCTTTGCTTCGGAGAAGTTGTGGATGCGGAAGATCTTGTGAACCTTGAGGACCCAAGACAAGTATGCGTCGGGATCTTCCTCTCCTTGGAACTTGGGCATGGTGAATTTGAGCTTCCCAAAGATTTCTTCCTCATTGCGGTCATTGCGTCGAGGAGGTGGTCTTGCTTCACCATGATCTTGACGTTGTTGAGGTTGAGGTTGTGGACCTTGAGCATCTTCATTGTTGTTTCTTTGTTGTTGAGGAGGAGGTGGTCTTCCATGACCTTCATCTTGATCATCATTGTTGTGGCGTTGATGAGGCCTCACACTTTCTTCACTTGATGCTTGGTGATGACTTGAGTCTTCATCTGATACGGGGTGGCCTATGGACACCGCCGCCTCAAGACCGACAAGCCCTCCTCGTAGTCCAATGACACGAGCTCGAGCCCAAGCACTACGCCAAGAGGTGAATTCGCTCCTCTCTACCTATAACTTTGACACCCCCTTGGATGGCTTGCTACTTCATGCAAATACCCTATGTTCAATCAGGTACATCGACCAAGACACAAGCCATGGAGACCAAGACGTTGGAGAGAGAGCTGGAAACGATGAAGATGGAGCTACAGCGCCCAGGCCGGAACTTCCGCCCCCCAGGACCGGAACTTCTGGCCAGATTCCTCCAAGATGCCCCCAAGATGCCCTCCAGCGCGCAGGAAAAAGCATTGGACCGGAACTTCCGCCCGGTCGGAACTTCCGCCCAAGTTCCGCCTAAGTTCCGAAAATACGCGAAAACAACACTGGATGTTACTGTGAGGAAATGGACGACTTTCGAAACTTGGCCGGAACTTGGCCGGAAGTTCCGGCCCCAGGACCGGAACTTCCGCCCAAGATGGCCGGAACTTCCGCTACCGCGAACTTCAGCACAACAACACTTTTCAGCATGTAACTTAACCCTTCGCCCCCTACCTATAAATAGCCTAGTTGGCTCAGATCTGAGATTAGACTTGATTTGAAAGAAAACCTGAGCTTAGCTCACCCTTGTGGGAACCCTACCTAGATCTATGATCTTGTATCCCCACCCGGGCTCCTTATCAACTCGTGAAGATCTCTTTGGCGACTTCTACCGTTTGTTTGATCTTTTGCTTGCACTTCTACCTATTTGGTCTTTTGCTTGCACTTCTATCAAACCTTCCCGTCTTTTCGCCCTTCTAGATCTCCCGAGCTTTGATTTGTCGATCTCTTTGCGGGACTTCTACCGGAAGGTCTTTTCCTGCAATCTCTATCGAGTTGGTGTTTCGAGCCAACGAGGGAAAACTCGAATTGTGTGCGTGTGTGTGTTGTATCCCCGCGTTTCCCCCACGTGTTCATCGCGTTCATCCACCTACCCCCACGAATCCCTTCAAATCCGTGAAGATCGGGCACATCCCTGGGCTTAGCCCATATCATATGGTATCAAGAGCTCCTTGGTTGCCACGGATTTGACCCCCACACCCACCAATTCCACCAATTTCGCCCAAAAAAATTTCCAAAAAAATTTCCCAAAAAATAGCCCCAAATTGGCCTTGGTTGGATCTCGCGATTTGTTGAGTTTTTGGTGGTTTTGGTCCAATAGAAACTTGTCTTTGGTGTTGATCTGCAATTCCCCCACCTTCCCACCGCTCTTAGTGCCAAATTTTCCACGAATTCGAAGATTTTCGGCCCGGATTTCCGCCCAAATCGAAGAACAGCCCGCAGATCTGATTGCGACCGGAAGTTCTGCCCGGAAGGACCGGAAGTTCCGCCCGGGGACCGGAAGTTCCGCCCCTCAGGACCAGAAGTTCCGCCTGGCCGAAATTTTGACAGCATTCTTCGTTTTTCGTTTTGGCACTAACCCCTTGTGTTTGGACTTCGTTGTGTGTGCCATTTCAGCTACCACTAAGCTTCCGCAACATCAACTACGACGACGACACCCCGAGGATCCAAGCGGTTCATTTGACACCTTCCACCATAGCAAGTTCAACATCGTTGGCCACCGTCATCAAGTGGTATAACTTGCCCCCTAACTTGTAGCCTTAGCTTCCTTTGCGTACCTTTCCTATCGAGAGTGGCTTTCTAGTGTTGCGAAGCATTGCGCAAGCGTCCCGACCGTGAGGGTGTGCGTGTGTTGAGCAAAGCTACGAAGCAAGCTCGTGTGAAAAGATAGGCAAAAGAAGAGTGACATACTTACATAGATAGTGAGAAAAAGAAAGCTTCTAAGCATACAAAAAAAAAGAAAAAGAAAAAGAAAAAGAGTGTGAGTGACACCTATACACAAAAGAGTCCAAAGCTTATAAGCAAAAGAGAGAAAAGAGAAGAGAGGCGTCTTGCGCAAATCTTGTTGCTTCTCAATTTTGCAACCAAGCCACGGTCTCTCTTGCGTTAGCGTGACACCGAGCTAGTAGTCTTCGTTAGGACCAATTTTGTTCGTGCTCATTTTCCGTCGCGCTAACCCCATTTTGTCCCACGTGTGTGTTCCACCTTGTGTATGCCTTTTGTGATCACCGCCTTTGACTTGTGACTTTTGGATCTTACCCACTTTTGACAATAGACTTTTCGTTTGGTTCTTCCATTTGGCTTTCCACATCCATACCTAACACCATATAGAGTTTTGTTTTGTGTGTGTGCATACATATCGGTTGTTCCTCGACTTGAAACACCTTTTCGATTTTGGTTTGCAAGTTTTGACACTTTTGGTAGTCTTTCCTAACCACCCACCACATAGTTCTTGTTTTAGTTGTAACCATGTCTAGTGGAGAAGGGAATCAACTACCGATGACGCGGCACCAACATTGGATAGCTACTCAAGCCGTCCATGCCAAGCTCAATCAATTTGAAGCCATGCTCAAGGATACCAACGTCCGCTATGAAGAAAGAGCTCAAGTGCAAAGGATTGACCTCAACAATCAAGTTCAAGAACTCAATGAGAAGATCGACACTCAAGGCAATGAGTTGAAGGCAACACTCGCCATACAAGGTCAAGAAACAAGAGAAATGAAGACGGCGTTGGACAACATCCTCTATACACTCAACCGTCAAGAAGATAGAAGACACCATTCAAGGTCTTCGCGCTCTCATAGCTCAAGGTCACGAGCTCCTACATCGTCGCATCATGATTCCAATCAAGACCCACGCCACCATAATGTGGATGCTCAAGTGCTTCAACAACAAGCTAAAGAAGCGGAGCAAGCACGACTTCGACTTGTCCAAGAACGTCTACGCCTTGAAGAAGAACGCCTTCAACAAGAACATCTCCATGCTCAATTCCAAGAGGAACAACAACGTCTTCGTCATGATCAAGATCTCCTTCATGCACGTGAGCAAGAAAGGCTCCGCCAAGAGCAAGAGGCACGTCATCATCAAGGGCAACCTCGCCCATCTCAAGTGGCCAATGCTCAAAGGCACAACCATAATGCCGAACAACCTCCGTTTCAAAAAAAAAAAAAAAAAATAATAATGCCGAACAAGAAGTGAACCAAGACCGCCGCATCATCAATGTTGATCAACCTCCTCGTGATAGGGCACCACGCCGTCAAGGTCAAGACAACCGTCGTCATCATGATGATCGCCCTCATGGTAGAAGACCACCTCATCAAGCACGAGATGTTGAGATGGAGGAAGACTCAAGTCATCACCAAGCGTCAAGTGAAGAAAGTGTGAGGCCTCATCAACGCCACAACAATGATGATCATGATGAAGGTCATGGAAGACCACCTCCTCCTCAACAACATAGAAACAACAATGAAGATGCTCAAGGTCCACAACCTCAACCTCAACAACGTCAAGACCATGGTGAAGCAAGACCACCTCCTCGACGCAATGACCGCAATGAGGAAGAAATCTTTGGGAAGCTAAAATTCACCATGCCCAAGTTCCAAGGAGAGGAAGATCCCGACGCATACTTGATAGGGCAAAGGTGTCCGATCTTTCGATGAGATGAAGATAGATCGATTTGTTGGTGGAGTTCGTGCTTGACGATCCGACTACACGTGCAAAGCTCGTGCGCCAATGCAATCGCTAGGACAATCTCCGGGAGTTACTGATCTTGCGGGAGCACGATCAGCCTGACCAGCAAGGGTCTTAATTCCTACCTGAAATCGAGAACAAGTAAGAACTAAAGATGCAATCAGAATATTGCGAATAGAGATGAAAGCTTGATTGATAATGGTGGGATTCCGAATAGTCGGTCTTGTTCTGGGCGTTGGCCTCAAAAGAAGTACACGAAGTTGCAACAATTGGTAACTTTTAATCTAATCAAAATCCAAGTCTAAACGTGACGGCTATGGAGGTATTTAAAGGAGGAAAAGGTGGGGTTTCGACCAGCCATACGTATGGTGGTCGAACCAAACCCTAGAAGGCCTTTCCCCCTTCAATACGGACTCTAAAAAGTGGCTGACTTAATTCCTGCGAAAATGACATGGGCCTGGCCCAAAACTAAAGGTGACGCAGCACCATATTATGCTATGGACGAAATTATGAAGTGGAGAACTCTATATTTCGTCCATGTCTTCATCTCTTCTTATGGTGGCTTCAAAGTTCTGAAATCTCCACTTGTGGCGTCATCTTCAATCCTCAAGTGCTTGCTGCCATCTCCTCCATGCGTGATCATGCTCCAATGCTTGTCCTCCTCATCCATGCTAGGTCCATCATTCCTAAGAGTAACAAACATATCTGATTTAGGCAGCATCATATTCTCATGTATATGAGGAATAGTTCCAAGAAACGAAAGTACCTGATAGTTAAGTTGTTTGGCACGAGCTCGAGTGATTGGTCCTTGTATTTGTGTGGCTGTAGGTACAGCGGTTGTATCAATAGATGGGATGTCCTCATCACGCCCCCCTTCTTGAATTGAAGTCGTCCTCGACGCAATCTCATCTTCTTCACTAAAGTAAGGCTTCAAATCTGCAATGTTAAATGTAGGACTTACCGGACCCAATTCTGCAGGAAGCTCAAGTTTATATGCATTATCATTTATTTTCTCTAACACCTTAAAAGGACCAGCGGCACGAGGCATTAACTTAGACTTGCGCAATGCAGGAAAACGATCTTTGCGCAAATGTAACCAAACAAGATCACCAACATCAAACACAACATGCTTTCTTCCTCTATCCCCAGCAATTTTATACTTAGCATTCATGCGTTCTATGTTGTCTTTAGTAGTCTCATGCAATTTTAATATCAATTCAGCACGTTGTGTAGCATCCAAATCATTTTGCACCGAAGATGGTAAAGGCAATAAATCAATAGGTGCACGTGGAACAAAACCATACACAATCTCAAAAGGGCACATCTTAGTGGTAGAATGCAGCGAACGATTGTAAGCAAATTCAATATGAGGCAAACACTCTTCCCACAATTTTAAGTTCTTCTTCAAAACAGCCCGCAGCATAGTAGATAATGTTCTATTTACTACTTCAGTTTGTCCATCAGTTTGGGGATGACATGTAGTACTAAACAGCAATTTAGTCCCCAACTTAGCCCATAAACATCTCCAAAAGTGGCTAAGAAATTTAGTATCACGATCAGAAACAATAGTATTTGGCACACCATGTAAACGCACAATTTCGCGAAAGAACAAATCAGCAACATGTGTAGCATCATCAGTTTTGTGACATGGAATAAAGTGTGCCATCTTAGAAAACCTATCCACAACAACAAAGATACTATCCCTCCCCTTACGTATGTACGAGGCAAACCCAAAACGAAATCCATAGAAATATCCTCCCAAGGTACACTAGGAACAGGAAGAGGCATATATAAACCATGTGGATTAAGTCGAGACTTAGCTTTTTGACATGTAGTGCAGCGTGCCACAAATCTCTCAACATCTCGACGCATACGTGGCCAAAGAAGTGTGCAGCAAGTACATCCTCCGTCTTCTTCACACCAAAATGTCCCATCAATCCTCCTCCATGCGCCTCCTGCAACAACAAAAGACGAACGGAACTATCACGGGATGCATAGCTTGTTAGCACGGAACACAAATCCATCATTGAGGACGAATTTGTTCCATGTTCTACCATCTTTACAATTCAGCAACACATCTTTAAAATCAGCATCATTCAAGTATTGTTCCTTTATGGTTTCTAATCCAAAAATCTTGAAGTCAAGTTGAGATAGCATAGTATAACGTAGCGACAAAGCATCAGCAATAACATTATCTTTACCCTTTTTATGTTTGATAACATAAGGAAAAGACTCAATAAACTCAACCCACTTTGCATGGCGGCGATTCAACTTAGCTTGACTACGAATATGCTTCAAAGATTCATGATCAGAATGTATAACAAATTCTTTAGGCCATAAATAATGTTGCCAAGTTTGTAATGTCCGAACCAACGCATATAATTCTTTATCATAAGTAGAATAATTCAGACTAGGCCCACTCAATTTCTCACTAAAATATGCAACAGGTTTGCCCTCTTGTAATAACACACCTCCTAAACCAATTCCACTAGCATCACATTCAAGCTCAAAAGTCTTATTGAAATCAGGAAGTTGGAGTAATGGAGCATGTGTTAACTTATCTTTCGAGTATCATGAAGGCGTCTTGTTGTGCATCGCCCCACACAAAGGGCACATCCTTCTTTGTAAGCTCATTCAGCGGCGCAGCAATGGATCCAAAATCTTTCACAAAGCGCCTATAGAAACCAGCGAGGCCAAGAAAACTCCTCACTTGTGTGACCGTCTTTGGCTGCGGCCAATTCTCAATTGCCTCAATCTTGGCTGGATCAACTTCAATTCCCTGCGCAGTAACAACATAGCCAAGAAACGCAACTCGATTGGTGCAAAAGGTGCACTTCTCAAGATTACCATACAAACGTGCATCACGTAAAGCATTGAAAACAGCACGTAAATGATCCAAATGTTCCTCCAAAGATTTGCTATAAATCAGAATATCATCAAAGTATACCACCACAAAACGTCCAATAAAAGCACGTAAAACTTCGTTCATCAGTCTCATGAAAGTACTAGGTGCATTAGTTAAACCAAAAGGCATTACTAACCACTCATATAAACCGAACTTAGTTTTAAACGCTGTTTTCCATTCATCTCCTAATTGCATACGAATCTGGTGGTAACCACTACGCAAATCAACTTTAGAGAACATAATAGAACCACTCAATTCATCAAGCATATCATCTAAACGAGGTATAGGATGACGGTAACGAATGGTAATATTATTAATAGATCTACAATCAGTACACAAGCGTGAAGAACCATCCTTCTTAGGTACCAAGATAATAGGAACAGCACATGGACTAAGAGACTCACGAATGTATCCTTTATCTTGGAGAACCTGAATTTGTCGCTGAATCTCTTTGGTCTCTTCAGGATTGGTACGATATGGCGCACGGTTGGGCAGCGAAGCACCTGGAATCAAGTCAATCTGGTGTTCTATCCCACGGACAGGTGGTAGTCCAGGTGGTACATCTTGTGGGAACACATCAATGAACTCCTGCAAAAGGTTAGCAACCGCAGGTGGCAAAGAAGGAGGCATATCCTCAAATGAAAACAGAACTTCTTTGCAAATAATAGCATAGCATTGAGTAGTGTTCACATCAAGTTTAGCAATATCAGATTTGCTAGCAAGCAAACAAGGATTTTTCAAACGAATTTCAGTAGCATGGTTTGAATCAGATTTAGTATTAGTCTTATGTGGCACAAAATCTGCAGCAACAATCTGATTCTCACTCTTAATTTTCTCCTCGTTTTTTACTCTACTAGCTCTAGCAAGATCATCTTTTAGTATTTTGTTCAGGAGTCATAGGTTTGAGACCAATTTTCTTTCCATCATGCATAAGAGAATACTGATTAGTTTTACCATTATGAACCGATTCTCTATCAAATTGCCAAGGCCTACCAAGTAACAAAGAACAAGCTTGCATAGGTACAACATCACAATCCACAAAATCAGAATATGTACCAATAGTAAAATGCACACGTGTAGTTCTTGTTAC
This sequence comes from Lolium perenne, assembly GCF_019359855.2. Lineage (NCBI taxonomy): Eukaryota > Viridiplantae > Streptophyta > Magnoliopsida > Poales > Poaceae > Lolium > Lolium perenne. The sequence continues at coordinate 101,807,272 of NC_067248.2, read as the reverse complement.
CTTGAGCTTCCGAGAGCTCTCAAACCATTGAATGTAATATGGATGTCTGCGCTGTCTTGTAGGAAGAGAAAGCTTCTCCACCATGTCAACGCTAGCCAGATTATTGCAGCTCCCTCCATCAATGATGATCCTTATAGCTCGCTCTTTGACAACGCCTCTTGTTTGGAACAGATTGTGGCGTTGATCATGCTCAGCTTTGCTCAATTGCACGCTCAACACACGTTGTGCAACTAAGCTCTGTCTTGATCAGCGATGTCAGCTTCCGTTACCTCCATCTCTCTCTCAGAATCAGAATTGGCACCATCACGTGCAGCAATAAGGGCCAATGTATCTTCATCAAAGTCACTTGCAGAATCATATTCGCCATCTTCACGCACCAACATCACACGCTTGGTTCGGCATTCTCTCTCTATGTGTCCAAAACCCAAGCATTTGCGACATTGTATGTCGCGCGTCTTCCCCGTGGAGGCCATCGAAGATGAACTCCGAGGAGGACCAGCAGATGGTGGTGAAGTAGCAGCCGGTGGTGCTCGTGATGCAGGCGCGGTGTACTTGGAGGTAGAAGGTGCTGGTGTAGCCCCATGAGATTGTGGCGCTGATTGTCGCGTAGTCCATGACGATGTACGACCTGCAGAAATATTAGCTTTTCTCCATGGTGGTTGACGATCCTGCACTTCACGTTCAGCTTTGCAAGCAAGATGAAACAAGCGAGTAATAGTGTTGTACTCCTTATAATCTAAAATATGCTGAATCTCTTTATTCAAACCACCAAAGAAACGTGCAAGCATAGCCTCATTATCCTCTACAATACCACAGCGAATCATGCCAGTTTGCAATTCTTGATAATAGTCTTCTACAGAATTTTTCCCTTGTTCTAAGCGAGACAATTTTTTAAGCAAATCAGGCTTATAATGTGGAGGAACAAAACGAGTACGCATAGAAAGTTTTAAACCAACCCAGGTAGTAGGAATATTAGCATGATGTACTCTACAATGTTCAGACCACCAAATAGATGCAAAATCTGTAAACTCACAAGTAGCAGCACTAACACGCAAGTGATCAGGATATTTCAAACATGCAAAGCGTTGTTCTACTTCCAATTCCCATGTAAGATATGCATCAGGATTATATCTACCCTCAAATGGCGGAATATTCAGTTTCAGTTTAGCAACATGATCATCATCATTACGTACCGGGCGGGGAGGTGGTCGAGCGTGGCGGTTCAGCTGCCGTGGACGACCAGGTGCGGGTTGTTGTACCTCCTCGTCATCCAGCACGTTCTCATCTACTTGCTCATCCTCGTTCCCGCCATAGTCCTCGTATCCTTCATCAGAAGGCGCGTCATGTGCGGCTCTTTGCAGCGGAGAGCGGTACCCGCCGGAACGTCCGCACGAGGAACGCGGCGTGCGCGGCGCTGCACGTTGGCGCGAGGTGGCGGTAATCGAGTCAACAACTCCTGGAACTTGGCGTCGAGCTTGGAGTTGAAAGCTGCCTCGAGGCCCTCGATCTTGTCCAGCGCGTCGGTGAGTTTGGCGTCAACATCACCAAGGCGCCCATCCACGTCGGTTGCATGCCCGCCCAAAAGGTGGAGGAAGTGAGCATGCATCTCTACATTCGTCATCGTATCCGGGTCAACGTTCGCCGACTACATGCTGTCATGGTTAGTACAGAAAAAGCACAAATGTATATGCCTACAAACTACGGAATATGGTGGTTCACGCGCAATTCGTCAAGCAAAATACAAAGCTCTTACAAGTCCTTACCAAACAGGAGGAAGGCGATGTAACAACCAACAAGGATCAGCGTCTCCAAAGATTGCCAAAGCGATTACCAAGTGTCGACACAGTGCACGTGGAGACAATATGTAGAGCTGTAGGAAGGCTAATGTGGTAGCAAAACAGCAATTGTCAAAACAGCGATGCAGTATTGAAAGTATGCTCAACGACGGTACTGTGCTGGTCCTAGGCTAGACCGTACTAGAGACGCGAGCCTAGAACACTAACGAGGTCACGGCGCGGCACACAAGCAACTAGCAGTGATGAGGTGGTGATGATGTGGCGACGCGAGGTGCGAAAAATCACTATGATGGCAAGTGTCTCAAATTGATCCCCAAGGTCTAAAAAACGGTATAGCCTCGAGAAAATTTTTTGTCCAAATTTCTGGAAAGTGCTCCGGAAAGCGCGCAGGCGCCAAAAAAATGTCGCTATAACGGCCAGTGGCGAAAAGTGATCGCCAAGGTGAAAAACCAATGTAGCCAGAAATTTTTTTCGGAGGCGGTTCCAATTTTTTTTTTTTTTTTTTTTTTTTTGCTCCTTCCAATTCTTTACTGGCGGCCGAAACTTATCTCACGGAAATTTTTCTACAGCCCAGACGAAAATAGAAGGTAACAGCTAAGTAGGAAAAACAATAAAACCTAATTCTACACGGACTCTGTCGTGGCAGAGAAACAGCACGAATCTGTGTCACCGTGGAAGACAGGGTATATGGCAGATGTATATGGCTGTGGCGGAAGTATATGGTGGTTGTATATGGCAATGGCGGAAGTATATGGTGGGTGTATATGGCGGTGATCTGCGTATGGTGCGAGCGGGCGGCGGCGGCGTGACTAATATGACCAGAACTCGAAACTCTAAAGGAACTAGACGCTAAGACCAGCAACTCGACACGAAGATGCAGACACAAATTCAACTATGCAAAACTGAAAAGACAATGCAAGGCGTGGCAGGGGGTTTATGGGACGAGATGATCTAAACCCTAACTGTATTTTTGGCTTTTTCGTGGTTTATGGGTATGATGGCAGATGCAATCTACACTAGTAAAACAGTAAAATCTCACCGAGCAACCTGAAATCTGATACCACTTGATAGGGCAAAGGTGTCCGATCTTTCGATGAGATGAAGATAGATCGATTTGTTGGTGGAGTTCGTGCTTGACGATCCGACTACACGTGCAAAGCTCGTGCGCCAATGCAATCGCTAGGACAATCTCCGGGAGTTGCGATCTTGCGGGAGCACGATCAGCCTGACCAGCAAGGGTCTTAATTCCTACCTGAAATCGAGAACAAGTAAGAACTAAAGATGCAATCAGAATATTGCGAATAGAGATGAAAGCTTGATTGATAATGGTGGGATTCCGAATAGTCGGTCTTGTTCTGGGCGTTGGCCTCAAAAGAAGTACACGAAGTTGCAACAATTGGCTAACTTTTAATCTAATCAAAATCCAAGTCTAAACGTGACGGCTATGGAGGTATTTAAAGGAGGAAAAGGTGGGGTTTCGACCAGCCATACGTATGGTGGTCGAACCAAACCCTAGAAGGCCTTTCCCCCTTCAATACGGACTCTAAAAAGTGGCTGACTTAATTCCTGCGAAAATGACATGGGCCTGGCCCAAAACTAAAGGTGACGCAGCACCATATTATGCTATGGACGAAATTATGAAGTGGAGAACTCTATATTTCGTCCATGTCTTCATCTCTTCTTATGGTGGCTTCAAAGTTCTGAAATCTCCACTTGTGGCGTCATCTTCAATCCTCAAGTGCTTGCTGCCATCTCCTCCATGCGTGATCATGCTCCAATGCTTGTCCTCCTCATCCATGCTAGGTCCATCATTCCTAAGAGTAACAAACATATCTGATTTAGGCAGCATCATATTCTCATGTATATGAGGAATAGTTCCAAGAAACGAAAGTACCTGATAGTTAAGTTGTTTGGCACGAGCTCGAGTGATTGGTCCTTGTATTTGTGTGGCTGTAGGTACAGCGGTTGTATCAATAGATGGGATGTCCTCATCAATACTTGTCTTGGGTACTCAAGGTTGACAAGATATTCCGCATCCACAACTTCTCCGAAGCAAAGAAAGTTGCAATGGCATCACTTGAGTTTGAAGGATATGCAAATGTTTGGTGGGAAGAAGTCAACAAGAAGCGTGAGAAGGAAGACCTAGCACCCATTGACACATGGGAAGAGATGCAAGAAGTCATGCACACCCGCTTTGTACCAACTCACCACAAGCGTGACCTCTTCAACAAGCTCACTCAACTCAAGCAAAGCTACAAGTCCGTTGAGGAATATTACAAGGAGATGCACATGACCATGATGAGTGCAAATGTGGATGAGCGAGAAGAGAAAACTATGGCAAGATTCTTGAATGGCTTGAACATCCCTGTCAAGAGGATAGTGGAATTCTTGCCTTACAAAACATGGTTGAGCTACTCCACCAAGCAACAAGGGCCGAGCGCCAAGTGCGAGAAGACCTAGCAAGTGCAAAGACAAAGACCTTCTTCGCCACAAGAAATGCCATGAATGCCTCCTCAAGCATCAAGAACACAAGTGCACTTGCCTCCAAGGATCCTCCAAAGCAAGCAAGAAGTACCATCAAGACAACAAGCTTCAAGCCGGAACAATCAACCATGTCCTCCAAAGCTTCCACCGGATCTAGTAACATCACTTGCTTCAAGTGTGGTGCTCAAGGACATAAATCCTTTGAATGCAAGAACACAAGAGTTATGATCACTCGAGATGATGGAGATGTGGAGTACTTGAGTGAAGGTGAATATGAAGCCTTGGTACAAGCCGCAACCTCTCATGAAGAAGATTACTTGGAAGACCAAGAGCAAGTCCTATGTGTGCATGATGCAAGCCCTTCTCTTATGGTGACCAAAGTGTTGACAACCCATGCACTTCCAAATGAAGACCAAAGGTGCAATATCTTCCAAACAAGAGCCGGAATCAATGGCAAGTCAATAAAGGTTATCATCGATGGAGGGAGTTGCCACAATCTTGCAAGCACCGAACTATGCACCAAGCTCAACCTCCCGATCCGGAAACACCACCATCCCTACCATGTGCAATGGCTAAGCGACAATGGAAATGTGAAGATCCAACACACCGTCACGATATCCTTCAAGATTAGCGCTTATGAAGACACCATTGATTGTGACGTCGTGCCTATGACGGTGTGCCACATGTTACTTGGTCGCCCTTGGCAATATGACAAGAAAGCCAACCATGATGGCTACACAAATGCCTATAGCTTCAAGGTCAACGACAAGACCTACATCCTACGCCCAATGACTCCTAGCCAAGTAATTGCGGACAATGCAAAGGCTTTAGCGAGGGCTAAGGAAGCCACTATCACTAGTGAGTTGAGAGGTGAGAGAGTGATCCACCAAAAAGAGAGTGAGCGCCACAAACCATATGTGAGTGAGATGAAGAGTGTCCTCCTAGCTACCAAGAGTGAGATGAGAGAAGTGCACCACAACCCATCCAGCACCCTACACTACGTGCTCATTTGCAAGGGCCCCTCGGCGGAGACTAACGACTTAACCAACATTCCTTCATCTTTGTTGTCTCTTTTGAAGGAATTCCAAGACGTCTTCCCCGACGAGCTACCTCACGGACTACCACCGCTTCGGGGCATCGAGCACCGCATCGACCTCACACCCGGCGCTCCCCTTCCAAACCGAGCCGCCTACCGCACCAACCCCGAAGACACAAAGGAGATTCAACGCCAAATACAAGACCTCCTCGCCAAAGGGTACGTTCGACAAAGCCTTAGCCCTTGCGCCGTTCCCGTGATTCTTGTGCCTAAACCGGATGAGACGCAACGGATGTGTATGGATTGTCGCCCCATCAATGCCATTACCGTCCGTTATCGCCATCCCATTCCGCGTTTAGACGACATGCTTGATGAATTGAGTGGTGCCACCATTTTCTCTAAGATTGATTTGCGTAGTGGCTACCACCAAATTCGCATGGCAATTGGTGATGAATGGAAGACGGCATTCAAGACCAAGCTTGGTCTATATGAATGGCTTGTCATGCCATTTGGTCTTTCTAATGCTCCTTCGACTTTCATGCGTCTTATGAATCACATTTTGAGACCACTCATTGGCAAGAGCGTGGTTGTTTACTTTGATGACATTCTCGTCTATAGCAAAAATCTCGAGGACCATGTTCACCATGTGAGAGAAGTCTTATGCATACTACGCCACGAGAAGCTCTATGCCAACCTCCCAAAATGCACCTTTGCTCAAAACAAATTGCTTTTTCTTGGTTTTGTGGTTTCCGCCAACGGGATTGAAGTTGATTCTTCCAAGGTTGAGGCCATCCACAATTGGCCCACTCCCACAAATGTTGGTCAAGTTCGAAGCTTCCATGGACTCGCCGGATTTTACCGCCGCTTTGTGAAAGATTTTAGCACCATTGCTTGCCCTTTAAACGAGCTTACTAAAAAGAATGTTCCGTTTGTTTGGGGCAAAGCACAACAAAAAGCTTTTGATGAATTGAAAAAGAGACTCACCGAGGCACCACTACTTGTTCTTCCCGATTTTGCTAAAACATTTGAGATAGAATGTGACGCGAGTGGCCTTGGAATCGGTGGTGTCCTCATGCAAAATGGAAAACCCGTGGCATACTTGATAGGGCAAAGGTGTCCGATCTTTCGATGAGATGAAGATAGATCGATTTGTTGGTGGAGTTCGTGCTTGACGATCCGACTACACGTGCAAAGCTCGTGCGCCAATGCAATCGCTAGGACAATCTCCGGGAGTTACTGATCTTGCGGGAGCACGATCAGCCTGACCAGCAAGGGTCTTAATTCCTACCTGAAATCGAGAACAAGTAAGAACTAAAGATGCAATCAGAATATTGCGAATAGAGATGAAAGCTTGATTGATAATGGTGGGATTCCGAATAGTCGGTCTTGTTCTGGGCGTTGGCCTCAAAAGAAGTACACGAAGTTGCAACAATTGGCTAACTTTTAATCTAATCAAAATCCAAGTCTAAACGTGACGGCTATGGAGGTATTTAAAGGAGAAAAAGGTGGGGTTTCGACCAACCATACGTATGGTGGTCGAACCAAACCCTAGAAGGCCTTTCCCCCTTCAATACGGACTCTAAAAAGTGGCTGACTTAATTCCTGCGAAAATGACATGGGCCTGGCCCAAAACTAAAGGTGACGCAGCACCATATTATGCTATGGACGAAATTATGAAGTGGAGAACTCTATATTTCGTCCATGTCTTCATCTCTTCTTATGGTGGCTTCAAAGTTCTGAAATCTCCACTTGTGGCGTCATCTTCAATCCTCAAGTGCTTGCTGCCATCTCCTCCATGCGTGATCATGCTCCAATGCTTGTCCTCCTCATCCATGCTAGGTCCATCATTCCTAAGAGTAACAAACATATCTGATTTAGGCAGCATCATATTCTCATGTATATGAGGAATAGTTCCAAGAAACGAAAGTACCTGATAGTTAAGTTGTTTGGCACGAGCTCGAGTGATTGGTCCTTGTATTTGTGTGGCTGTAGGTACAGCGGTTGTATCAATAGATGGGATGTCCTCATCACGCCCCCCTTCTTGAATTGAAGTCGTCCTCGACGCAATCTCATCTTCTTCACTAAAGTAAGGCTTCAAATCTGCAATGTTAAATGTAGGACTTACCGGACCCAATTCTGCAGGAAGCTCAAGTTTATATGCATTATCATTTATTTTCTCTAACACCTTAAAAGGACCAGCGGCACGAGGCATTAACTTAGACTTGCGCAATGCAGGAAAACGATCTTTGCGCAAATGTAACCAAACAAGATCACCAACATCAAACACAACATGCTTTCTTCCTCTATCCCCAGCAATTTTATACTTAGCATTCATGCGTTCTATGTTGTCTTTAGTAGTCTCATGCAATTTTAATATCAATTCAGCACGTTGTGTAGCATCCAAATCATTTTGCACCGAAGATGGTAAAGGCAATAAATCAATAGGTGCACGTGGAACAAAACCATACACAATCTCAAAAGGGCACATCTTAGTGGTAGAATGCAGCGAACGATTGTAAGCAAATTCAATATGAGGCAAACACTCTTCCCACAATTTTAAGTTCTTCTTCAAAACAGCCCGCAGCATAGTAGATAATGTTCTATTTACTACTTCAGTTTGTCCATCAGTTTGGGGATGACATGTAGTACTAAACAGCAATTTAGTCCCCAACTTAGCCCATAAACATCTCCAAAAGTGGCTAAGAAATTTAGTATCACGATCAGAAACAATAGTATTTGGCACACCATGTAAACGCACAATTTCGCGAAAGAACAAATCAGCAACATGTGTAGCATCATCAGTTTTGTGACATGGAATAAAGTGTGCCATCTTAGAAAACCTATCCACAACAACAAAGATACTATCCCTCCCCTTAAGTACGAGGCAAACCCAAAACGAAATCCATAGAAATATCCTCCCAAGGTACACTAGGAACAGGAAGAGGCATATATAAACCATGTGGATTAAGTCGAGACTTAGCTTTTTGACATGTAGTGCAGCGTGCGACAAATCTCTCAACATCTCGACGCATACGTGGCCAAAAGAAGTGTGCAGCAAGTACATCCTCCGTCTTCTTCACACCAAAATGTCCCATCAATCCTCCTCCATGCGCCTCCTGCAACAACAAAAGACGAACGGAACTATCTGGGATGCATAGCTTGTTAGCACGGAACACAAATCCATCATTGAGGACGAATTTGTTCCATGTTCTACCATCTTTACAATTCAGCAACACATCTTTAAAATCAGCATCATTCAAGTATTGTTCCTTTATGGTTTCTAATCCAAAAATCTTGAAGTCAAGTTGAGATAGCATAGTATAGCAGTAGCGACAAAGCATCAGCAATAACATTATCTTTACCCTTTTTTATGTTTGATAACATAAGGAAAAGACTCAATAAACTCAACCCACTTTGCATGGCGGCGATTCAACTTAGCTTGACTACGAATATGCTTCAAAGATTCATGATCAGAATGTATAACAAATTCTTTAGGACATAAATAATGTTGCCAAGTTTGTAATGTCCGAACCAACGCATATAATTCTTTATCATAAGTAGAATAATTCAGACTAGGCCCACTCAATTTCTCACTAAAATATGCAACAGGTTTGCCCTCTTGTAATAACACACCTCCTAAACCAATTCCACTAGCATCACATTCAAGCTCAAAAGTCTTATTGAAATCAGGAAGTTGGAGTAATGGAGCATGTGTTAACTTATCTTTCAGTATCATGAAGGCGTCTTGTTGTGCATCGCCCCACACAAAGGGCACATCCTTCTTTGTAAGCTCATTCAGCGCGGCGCAGCAATGGATCCAAAATCTTTCACAAAGCGCCTATAGAAACCAGCGAGGCCAAGAAAACTCCTCACTTGTGTGACCGTCTTTGGCTGCGGCCAATTCTCAATTGCCTCAATCTTGGCTGGATCAACTTCAATTCCCTGCGCAGTAACAACATAGCCAAGAAACGCAACTCGATTGGTGCAAAAGGTGCACTTCTCAAGATTACCATACAAACGTGCATCACGTAAAGCATTGAAAACAGCACGTAAATGATCCAAATGTTCCTCCAAAGATTTGCTATAAATCAGAATATCATCAAAGTATACCACCACAAAACGTCCAATAAAAGCACGTAAAACTTCGTTCATCGAGTCTCATGAAAGTACTAGGTGCATTAGTTAAACCAAAAGGCATTACTAACCACTCATATAAACCGAACTTAGTTTTAAACGCTGTTTTCCATTCATCTCCTAATTGCATACGAATCTGGTGGTAACCACTACGCAAATCAACTTTAGAGAACATAATAGAACCACTCAATTCATCAAGCATATCATCTAAACGAGGTATAGGATGACGGTAACGAATGGTAATATTATTAATAGATCTACAATCAGTACACAAGCGTGAAGAACCATCCTTCTTAGGTACCAAGATAATAGGAACAGCACATGGACTAAGAGACTCACGAATGTATCCTTTATCTTGGAGAACCTGAATTTGTCGCTGAATCTCTTTGGTCTCTTCAGGATTGGTACGATATGGCGCACGGTTGGGCAGCGAAGCACCTGGAATCAAGTCAATCTGGTGTTCTATCCCACGGACAGGTGGTAGTCCAGGTGGTACATCTTGTGGGAACACATCAATGAACTCCTGCAAAAGGTTAGCAACCGCAGGTGGCAAAGAAGGAGGCATATCCTCAAATGAAAACAGAACTTCTTTGCAAATAATAGCATAGCATTGAGTAGTGTTCACATCAAGTTCAGCAATATCAGATTTGCTAGCAAGCAAACAAGGATTTTTCAAACGAATTTCAGTAGCATGGTTTGAATCAGATTTAGTATTAGTCTTATGTGGCACAAAATCTGCAGCAACAATCTGATTCTCACTCTTAATTTTCTCCTCGTTTTTTACTCTACTAGCTCTAGCAAGATCATCTTTTAGTATTTTGTTCAGGAGTCATAGGTTTGAGACCAATTTTCTTTCCATCATGCATAAGAGAATACTGATTAGTTTTACCATTATGAACCGATTCTCTATCAAATTGCCAAGGCCTACCAAGTAACAAAGAACAAGCTTGCATAGGTACAACATCACAATCCACAAAATCAGAATATGTACCAATAGTAAAATGCACACGTGTAGTTCTTGTTACCTTGAGCTTCCGAGAGCTCTCAAACCATTGAATGTAATATGGATGTGTGCGCTGTCTTGTAGGAAGAGAAAGCTTCTCCACCATGTCAACGCTAGCCAGATTATTGCAGCTCCCTCCATCAATGATGATCCTTATAGCTCGCTCTTTGACAACGCCTCTTGTTTGGAACAGATTGTGGCGTTGATCATGCTCAGCTTTGCTCAATTGCACGCTCAACACACGTTGTGCAACTAAGCTCTGTCTTGATCAGCGATGTGTCGACTTCCGTTACCTCCATCTCTCTCTCGAGAATCGAATTGGCACCATCACGTGCAGCAATAAGGGCCAATGTATCTTCATCAAAGTCACTTGCAGAATCATATTCGCCATCTTCACGCACCAACATCACACGCTTGGTTCGGCATTCTCTCTCTATGTGTCCAAAACCCAAGCATTTGCGACATTGTATGTCGCGCGTCTTCCCGTGGAGGCCATCGAAGATGAACTCCGAGGAGGACCAGCAGATGGTGGTGAAGTAGCAGCCGGTGGTGCTCGTGATGCAGGCGCGGTGTACTTGGAGGTAGAAGGTGCTGGTGTAGCCCCACGAGATTGTGGCGCTGATTGTCGCGTAGTCCATGACGATGTACGACTGCGAAACATTAGCTTTTCTCCATGGTGGTTGACGATCCTGCACTTCACGTTCAGCTTTGCAAGCAAGATGAAACAAGCGAGTAATAGTGTTGTACTCCTTATAATCTAAAATATGCTGAATCTCTTTATTCAAACCACCAAAGAAACGTGCAAGCATAGCCTCATTATCCTCTACAATACCACAGTGAATCATGCCAGTTTGCAATTCTTGATAATAGTCTTCTACAGAATTTTTCCCTTGTTCTAAGCGAGACAATTTTTTAAGCAAATCACGCTGATAATGTGGAGGAACAAAACGAGTACGCATAGCAAGTTTTAAACCAACCCAGGTAGTAGGAATATTAGCATGATGTACTCTACAATGTTCAGACCACCAAATAGATGCAAAATCTGTAAACTCACAAGTAGCAGCACTAACACGCAAGTGATCAGGATATTTCAAACATGCAAAGCGTTGTTCTACTTCCAATTCCCATGTAAGATATGCATCAGGATTATATCTACCCTCAAATGGCGGAATATTCAGTTTCAGTTTAGCAACATGATCATCATCATTACGTACCGGGCGGGGAGGTGGTCGAGCGTGGCGGTTCAGCTGCCGTGGACGACCAGGTGCGGGTTGTTGGACCTCCTCGTCATCCAGCACGTTCTCATCTACTTGCTCATCCTCGTTCCCGCCATAGTCCTCGTATCCTTCATCAGAAGGCGCGTCATGTGCGGCTGCGCTGCGGCGAAGCGGTACCCGCCGGAACGTCCGCACGAGGAACGCGGCGTGCGCGGCGCTGCACGTTGGCGCGAGGTGGCGGTAATCGAGTCAACAACTCCTGGAACTTGGCGTCGAGCTTGGAGTTGAAAGCTGCCTCGAGGCCCTCGATCTTGTCCAGCGCGTCGGTGAGTTTGGCGTCAACATCACCAAGGCGCCCATCCACGTCGGTTGCATGCCCGCCCAAAAGGTGGAGGAAGTGAGCATGCATCTCTGCATTCGTCATCGTATCCGGGTCAACGTTCGCCGACTCTGTGCCTGTCATGGTTAGTACAGAAAAAGCACAAATGTATATGCCTACAAACTACGGAATATGGTGGTTCACGCGCAATTCGTCAAGCAAAATACAAAGCTCTTACAAGTCCTTACCAAACAGGAGGAAGGCGATGTAACAACCAACAAGGATCAGCGTCTCCAAAGATTGCCAAAGCGATTACCAAGTGTCGACACAGTGCACGTGGAGACAATATGTAGAGCTGTAGGAAGGCTAATATGGTAGCAAAACAGCAATTGTCAAAACAGCGATGCAGTATTGAAAGTATGCTCAACGACGGTGTCTTGTCTTTGGTCCTAGGCTAGACCGTACTAGAGACGCGAGCCTAGAACACTAACGAGGTCACGGCGCGGCACACAAGCAACTAGCAGTGATGAGGTGGTGATGATGTGGCGACGCGAGGTGCGAAAAATCACTATGATGGCAAGTGTCTCAAATTGATCCCCAAGGTCTAAAAACAGTATAGCCTCAGAAAATTTTTTTGTCCAAATTTCTGGAAAGTGCTCCGGAAAGCGCGCAGGCGCCAAAAAAATGTCGCTATAACGGCCAGTGGCGAAAAGTGATCGCCAAGGTGAAAAACCAATGTAGCCAGAAATTTTTTTCGGAGGCGGTTCCAATTTTTTTTTTTTTTTTTTTTTTTTTGCTCCTTCCAATTCTTTACTGGCGGCCGAAACTTATCTCACGGAAATTTTTCTACAGCCCAGACGAAAATAGAAGGTAACAGCTAAGTAGGAAAAACAATAAAACCTAATTCTACACGGACTCTGTCGTGGCAGAGAAACAGCACGAATCTGTGTCACGGTGGAAGACAGGGTATATGGCAGATGTATATGGCTGTGGCGGAAGTATATGGTGGTTGTATATGGCAATGGCGGAAGTATATGGTGGGTGTATATGGCGGTGATCTGCGTATGGTGCGAGCGGGCGGCGGCGGCGTGACTAATATGACCAGAACTCGAAACTCTAAAGGAACTAGACGCTAAGACCAGCAACTCGACACGAAGATGCAGACACAAATTCAACTATGCAAAACTGAAAAGACAATGCAAGGCGTGGCAGGGGGTTTATGGGACGAGATGATCTAAACCCTAACTGTATTTTTGGCTTTTTCGTGGTTTATGGGTATGATGGCAGATGCAATCTACACTAGTAAAACAGTAAAATCTCACCGAGCAACCTGAAATCTGATACCACTTGATAGGGCAAAGGTGTCCGATCTTTCGATGAGATGAAGATAGATCGATTTGTTGGTGGAGTTCGTGCTTGACGATCCGACTACACGTGCAAAGCTCGTGCGCCAATGCAATCGCTAGGACAATCTCCGGGAGTTACTGATCTTGCGGGAGCACGATCAGCCTGACCAGCAAGGGTCTTAATTCCTACCTGAAATCGAGAACAAGTAAGAACTAAAGATGCAATCAGAATATTGCGAATAGAGATGAAAGCTTGATTGATAATGGTGGGATTCCGAATAGTCGGTCTTGTTCTGGGCGTTGGCCTCAAAAGAAGTACACGAAGTTGCAACAATTGGCTAACTTTTAATCTAATCAAAATCCAAGTCTAAACGTGACGGCTATGGAGGTATTTAAAGGAGGAAAAGGTGGGGTTTCGACCAGCCATACGTATGGTGGTCGAACCAAACCCTAGAAGGCCTTTCCCCCTTCAATACGGACTCTAAAAAGTGGCTGACTTAATTCCTGCGAAAATGACATGGGCCTGGCCCAAAACTAAAGGTGACGCAGCACCATATTATGCTATGGACGAAATTATGAAGTGGAGAACTCTATATTTCGTCCATGTCTTCATCTCTTCTTATGGTGGCTTCAAAGTTCTGAAATCTCCACTTGTGGCGTCATCTTCAATCCTCAAGTGCTTGCTGCCATCTCCTCCATGCGTGATCATGCTCCAATGCTTGTCCTCCTCATCCATGCTAGGTCCATCATTCCTAAGAGTAACAAACATATCTGATTTAGGCAGCATCATATTCTCATGTATATGAGGAATAGTTCCAAGAAACGAAAGTACCTGATAGTTAAGTTGTTTGGCACGAGCTCGAGTGATTGGTCCTTGTATTTGTGTGGCTGTAGGTACAGCGGTTGTATCAATAGATGGGATGTCCTCATCAATACTTGTCTTGGGTACTCAAGGTTGACAAGATATTCCGCATCCACAACTTCTCCGAAGCAAAGAAAGTTGCAATGGCATCACTTGAGTTTGAAGGATATGCAAATGTTTGGTGGGAAGAAGTCAACAAGAAGCGTGAGAAGGAAGACCTAGCACCCATTGACACATGGGAAGAGATGCAAGAAGTCATGCACACCCGCTTTGTACCAACTCACCACAAGCGTGACCTCTTCAACAAGCTCACTCAACTCAAGCAAAGCTACAAGTCCGTTGAGGAATATTACAAGGAGATGCACATGACCATGATGAGTGCAAATGTGGATGAGCGAGAAGAGAAAACTATGGCAAGATTCTTGAATGGCTTGAACATCCCTGTCAAGAGGATAGTGGAATTCTTGCCTTACAAAACATGGTTGAGCTACTCCACCAAGCAACAAGGGCCGAGCGCCAAGTGCGAGAAGACCTAGCAAGTGCAAAGACAAAGACCTTCTTCGCCACAAGAAATGCCATGAATGCCTCCTCAAGCATCAAGAACACAAGTGCACTTGCCTCCAAGGATCCTCCAAAGCAAGCAAGAAGTACCATCAAGACAACAAGCTTCAAGCCGGAACAATCAACCATGTCCTCCAAAGCTTCCACCGGATCTAGTAACATCACTTGCTTCAAGTGTGGTGCTCAAGGACATAAATCCTTTGAATGCAAGAACACAAGAGTTATGATCACTCGAGATGATGGAGATGTGGAGTACTTGAGTGAAGGTGAATATGAAGCCTTGGTACAAGCCGCAACCTCTCATGAAGAAGATTACTTGGAAGACCAAGAGCAAGTCCTATGTGTGCATGATGCAAGCCCTTCTCTTATGGTGACCAAAGTGTTGACAACCCATGCACTTCCAAATGAAGACCAAAGGTGCAATATCTTCCAAACAAGAGCCGGAATCAATGGCAAGTCAATAAAGGTTATCATCGATGGAGGAGTTGCCACAATCTTGCAAGCACCGAACTATGCACCAAGCTCAACCTCCCGATCCGGAAACACCACCATCCCTACCATGTGCAATGGCTAAGCGACAATGGAAATGTGAAGATCCAACACACCGTCACGATATCCTTCAAGATTAGCGCTTATGAAGACACCATTGATTGTGACGTCGTGCCTATGACGGTGTGCCACATGTTACTTGGTCGCCCTTGGCAATATGACAAGAAAGCCAACCATGATGGCTACACAAATGCCTATAGCTTCAAGGTCAACGACAAGACCTACATCCTACGCCCAATGACTCCCTAGCCAAGTAATTGCGGACAATGCAAAGGCTTTAGCGAGGGCTAAGGAAGCCACTATCACTAGTGAGTTGAGAGGTGAGAGAGTGATCCACCAAAAAGAGAGTGAGCGCCACAAACCATATGTGAGTGAGATGAAGAGTGTCCTCCTAGCTACCAAGAGTGAGATGAGAGAAGTGCACCACAACCCATCCAGCACCCTACACTACGTGCTCATTTGCAAGGGCCCCTCGGCGGAGACTAACGACTTAACCAACATTCCTTCATCTTTGTTGTCTCTTTTGAAGGAATTCCAAGACGTCTTCCCCGACGAGCTACCTCACGGACTACCACCGCTTCGGGGCATCGAGCACCGCATCGACCTCACACCCGGCGCTCCCCTTCCAAACCGAGCCGCCTACCGCACCAACCCCGAAGACACAAAGGAGATTCAACGCCAAATACAAGACCTCCTCGCCAAAGGGTACGTTCGACAAAGCCTTAGCCCTTGCGCCGTTCCCGTGATTCTTGTGCCTAAACCGGATGAGACGCAACGGATGTGTATGGATTGTCGCCCCATCAATGCCATTACCATCCGTTATCGCCATCCCATTCCGCGTTTAGACGACATGCTTGATGAATTGAGTGGTGCCACCATTTTCTCTAAGATTGATTTGCGTAGTGGCTACCACCAAATTCGCATGGCAATTGGTGATGAATGGAAGACGGCATTCAAGACCAAGCTTGGTCTATATGAATGGCTTGTCATGCCATTTGGTCTTTCTAATGCTCCTTCGACTTTCATGCGTCTTATGAATCACATTTTGAGACCACTCATTGGCAAGAGCGTGGTTGTTTACTTTGATGACATTCTCGTCTATAGCAAAAATCTCGAGGACCATGTTCACCATGTGAGAGAAGTCTTATGCATACTACGCCACGAGAAGCTCTATGCCAACCTCCCAAAATGCACCTTTGCTCAAAACAAATTCCTTTTTCTTGGTTTTGTGGTTTCCGCCAACGGGATTGAAGTTGATTCTTCCAAGGTTGAGGCCATCCACAATTGGCCCACTCCCACAAATGTTGGTCAAGTTCGAAGCTTCCATGGACTCGCCGGATTTTACCGCCGCTTTGTGAAAGATTTTAGCACCATTGCTTGCCCTTTAAACGAGCTTACTAAAAAGAATGTTCCGTTTGTTTGGGGCAAAGCACAACAAAAAGCTTTTGATGAATTGAAAAAGAGACTCACCGAGGCACCACTACTTGTTCTTCCCGATTTTGCTAAAACATTTGAGATAGAATGTGACGCGAGTGGCCTTGGAATCGGTGGTGTCCTCATGCAAAATGGAAAACCCGTGGCATATTATAGTGAGAAGTTGGACGGCGCACGCCTCAACTATCCTATTTATGACAAGGAACTTTACGCTTTGTGATGCAGCCCCACCCAAGGTCGACACTACATCAAGACCGACAAGCCCTCCTCGTGGTCCAATGACACGAGCTCGAGCCCAAGCACTACACCAAGAGGTGAATTCGCTCCTCTCTACCTATGACTTTGACACCCCCTTGGATGGCTTGCTACTTCATGCGAATACCCTATGTTCAATCAGGTACATCGGTCAAGGCACAAGCCATGGAGACCAAGCCAATGGAGAGAGAGCTGGAAATGATGAAGATGGAGGTACTGCGTCCAGGCCGGAACTTCCGCCCTCCAGGACCGGAACTTCCGGCCAGATTCCTTCAAGATGCCCCCAAGATGCCCTCCAGCGCGCAGGAAAAAGCATCGGACCGGAACTTCCGCCCCGAGGGACCGGAACTTCCGCCCGGTCGGAACTTCCGCCCAAGTTCCGCCTAAGCTCCGAAAGTCCACGAAAAGGCCCCTGGATGTTACTGCAAGGAAATGGACGACTTTCGGAACTTGGCCGGAACTTGGCCGGAACTTTCGGCCTGGCCGGAACTTCCGGCCCCCAGGACCGGAACTTCCGCCCCTGACCGGAACTTCCGCCCAAGATGGCCGGAACTTCCGCCACCGCAAACTTCAGCACAACAGCACTTTTCAGCATGTAACTTAACTCTTCGCCCCCCACCTATAAATAGCCTAGTTGGCTCAGATCTCAGATTAGACTTGATTTGAAAGAAAACCTGAGCTTAGCTCACCCTAGTGGGAACCCTACCTAGATCTATGATCTTGTATCGCCACCCGGGCTCCTATCGACTCGTGAAGATCTCTTTGGTGACTTCTACCGTTTGTTTGATCTTTTGCTTGCACTTCTACCTATTTGGTCTTTTGCTTGCACTTCCATCAAACCTTCCGGTCTTTTCACCCTTCTAGATCTCCCGAGCTTCGATTAGTCGATCTCTTTGCGGGACTTCTACCGGAAGGTCTTTTCCTGCAATTCTCTATCGAGTTGGTGTTTCGAGCCAACGAGGGAAAACTCGAATTGTATCCGTGTGTGTGTGTATCCCCGCGCTTTCCCCACGTGTTCATCGCGTTCATCCACCTACCCCCACGAATCCCTTCAAATCCGTGAAGATCGGGCACATCCCTGGGCTTAGCCCTTATCATATGGTATCAAGAGCTCCTTGGTTGCCACGGATTTGACCCCCACACCCACCAATTCCACCAATTTCGCCCAAAAATTTTTCCAAAAAATTTTCCCAAAAAATAGCCCCAAATTGGCCTTGGTTGGATCTCGCGATTTGTTGAGTTTTTGGTGGTTTTGGTCCAATAGAAACTTGTCTTTGGTGTTGATCTGCAATTCCCCCACCTTCCCACCGCTCTTAGTGCCAAATTTTCCGCGAATTCGAAGATTTTCGGCCCGGATTTCCGCCCAAATCGAAGAACAGCCCGCAGATCTGATTGCGACCGGAAGTTCCGCCCCGGACGACCGGAAGTTCCGCCCCCGGACCGGAAGTTCCGCCCCTCAGGACCGGAAGTTCCGCCTGGCCGAAATTTTGACAGCATTCTTCGTTTTCGTTTTGGCACTAACCCCTTGTGTTTGGACTTCGTTGTGTGTGCCATTTCAGCTACCACTAAGCTTCCGCAACATCAACTACGACGACGGCACCCCGAGGATCCAAGCGGTTCGTTTGACACCTTCCACCATAGCAAGTTCAACATCGTCGGCCACCGTCATCAAGTGGTATAACTTGCCCCCTAACTTGTAGCCTTAGCTTCCTTTGCGTACCTTTCCTATCGAGAGTGGCTTTCTAGTGTTGCGAAGCATTGCGCAAGCGTCCCGACCGTGAGGGTGTGCGTGTGTTGAGCAAAGCTACGAAGCAAGCTCGTGTGAAAAGATAGGCAAAAGAAGTGTGACATACTTACATAGATAGTGAGAAAAGAAAGCTTCTAAGCATACACAAAAAAAAAAAAAATGAGAAAAAAAAGAAAAAGAAAAATAGTTTGATTTAAACAAAAACAAAAAATAGTCAAAAGCTTATAAGCAAAATAGTGAAAAGAGAAGAGAGGCGTCTTGCGCAAATCTTGTTGCTTCTCAATTTTGCAACCAAGCCACGGTCTCTCTTGCGTTAGCGTGACACCGAGCTAGTAGTCTTCGTTAGGACCAATTTTGTTCGTGCTCATTTTCCGTCGCGCTAACCCCATTTTGTCCCACGCGTGTGTTCCACCTTGTGTATGCCTTTTGTGATCACCGCCTTTGACTTGTGACTTTTGGATCTTACCCACTTTTGACAATAGACTTTTCGTTTGGTTCTTCCATTTGGCTTTCCACATCCATACCTAACACCATATAGAGTTTTTGTTTTGTGTGTGTGCATACATATCGGTTGTTCCTCGACTTGAAACACCTTTTCGATTTTGGTTTGCAAGTTTTGACACTCTTGGTAGTCTTTCCTAACCACCCACCACATAGTTCTTGTTTTAGTTGTAACCATGTCTAGTGGAGAAGGGAACCAACTACCGATGACGCGGCACCAACATTGGATAGCTACTCAAGCCGTCCACGCCAAGCTCAATCAATTTGAAGCCATGCTCAAGGATACCAACGTCCGCTATGAAGAAAGAGCTCAAGTGCAAAGGATTGACCTCAACAATCAAGTTCAAGAACTCAATGAGAAGATTGAAACTCAAGGCAATGAGTTGAAGGCAACACTCGCCATGCAAGGTCAAGAAACAAGAGAAATGAAGACGGCGTTGGACAACATCCTCCATACACTCAACCGTCAAGAAGATAGAAGACAACATTCAAGGTCTTCGCGCTCCCATAGCTCAAGGTCACGAGCTCCTACTTCGTCGCATCATGATTCCAATCAAGACCCACGCCACCATAATGTGGATGCTCAAGTGCTTCAACAACAAGCTCAAGAAGCGGAGCAAGCACGACTTCGACTTGTCCAAGAACGTCTACGCCTTGAAGAAGAACGCCTTCAACAAGAACACCTCCATGCTCAATTCCAAGAGGAACAACAACGCCTTCGTCATGATCAAGATCTCCTTCATGCACGTGAGCAAGAAAGGCTACGCCAAGAGCAAGACGCACGTCGTCATCAAGGGCAACCTCGCCCATCTCAAGTGGTCAATGCTCAAAGGCACCACCATAATGCCGAACAAGAAGTGAACCAAGACCGCCGCATCATCAATGTTGATCAACTTCCTCGCGATAGGGCACCACGCCGTCAAGGTCAAGACAACCGTCGTCATCATGATGATCGCCCTCATGCTAGAAGACCACCTCATCAAGCACGAGATGTTGAGATGGAAGAAGACTCAAATCATCAACAAGCATCAAGTGAAGAAAGTGTGAGGCCTCATCAACGCCACAACAATGATGATCAAGATGAAGGTCATGGAAGACCACCTCCTCCTCAACAACAAAGAAACAACAATGAAGATGCTCAAGGTCCACAACCTCAACCTCAACAACGCCAAGCTCATGGTGAAGAAAGACCACCTCCTAGACGCAATGACCGCAATGAGGAAGAAATCTTTGGGAAGCTCAAATTCACCATGCCCAAGTTCCAAGGAGAGGAAGATCCCGACGCATACTTGTCTTGGGTCCTCAAAGTTGATAAGATATTCCGCATCCACAACTTCTCCGAAGCAAAGAAAGTTGCCATGGCATCACTTGAGTTTGAAGGGTATGCAAATGTTTGGTGGGAAGAGGTAAACAAGAAGCGTGAGAAGGAAGACTTAGCACCCATAGACACATGGGAAGAGATGCAAGAAGTCATGCACACCCGCTTTGTCCCAACTCACCACAAGCGTGACCTCTTCAACAAGCTCACTCAACTCAAGCAAAGCTACAAGTCCGTTGAGGAATATTACAAGGAGATGCACATGACCATGATGAGTGCAAATGTGGATGAGCGAGAAGAGCAAACTATGGCAAGATTCTTGAATGGCTTGAACATCCCCGTCAAGAGGATAGTGGAATTCTTGCCCTACAAAAACATGGTTGAGTTACTCCACCAAGCAACAAGGGCCGAGCGCCAAGTGCGAGAAGACCTAGCAAGTGCAAAGACAAAGACCTTCTTCGCCGCAAGAAATGCTATGAATGCCTCCTCAAGCATCAAGAACACAAGTACACTTGCCTCCAAGGATCCTCCAAAACAAGCAAGAAGTGCCATCAAGACAACAAGCTTCAAGCCGGATCAATCAACCATGTCCTCCAAAGCTTCCACCGGATCTAGTAACATCACTTGCTTCAAGTGTGGTGCGCAAGGACACAAATCCTTTGAATGCAAGAAAACAAGAGTTATGATCACTCGAGATGATGGAGATGTGGAGTACTTAAGTGAAGGTGAATATGAAGCCTTGGTACAAGCCGCAACCTCTCATGAAGATGATGCCTTGGAAGACCAAGAGCAAGTCCTATGTGTGCATGATGCAAGCCCTTCTCTTGTGGTGACCAAAGTGTTGACAACCCATGCACTTCCCAATGAAGACCAAAGGTGCAATATCTTCCAAACAAGAGCCGGAATCAATGGCAAGTCAATAAAGGTTATCATCGATGGAGGGAGTTGCCACAATCTTGCAAGCACCAAACTATGCACCAAGCTAAACCTCCCGCTCCGGAAACACCCCCATCCCTACCATGTGCAATGGCTAAGCGACAATGGAAATGTGAAGATCCAACACACCGTCACGATATCCTTCAAGATTGGCGCTTATGAAGACACCATTGATTGTGACGTCGTGCCTATGACGGTGTGCCACATGTTACTTGGTCGCCCTTGGCAATATGACAAGAAAGCCAACCATGATGGCTACACAAATGCCTATAGCTTCAAGGTCAACGACAAGACCTACATCCTACGCCCAATGACTCCTAGCCAAGTAATTGCGGACAATGCAAAGGCTTTAGCGAGGGCTAAGGAAGCCACTATCACTAGTGAGTTGAGAGGTGAGAGAGTGATCCACCAAAAAGAGAATGAGCGCCACAAGCCATATGTGAGTGAGAAGAAGAGTGTCCTCCTAGCTACCAAGAGTGAGATGAGAGAAGTGCACCACAACCCATCCACCACCCTACACTACGTGCTCATTTGCAAGGGCCCCTCGGAGGAGACTAATGACTTAACCAACATTCCTTCGTCTTTGTTGTCTCTTTTGAAGGAGTTCCAAGACGTCTTCCCCGACGAGCTACCCCATGGACTACCACCGCTTCGGGGCATCGAGCATCGCATCGACCTCATACCCGGCGCTCCCCTACCAAACCGCGCCGCCTACCGCACCAACCCCGAAGATACCAAGGAGATACAACGACAAATACAAGACCTCCTCGCAAAAGGGTATGTTCGAGCAAGCCTTAGCCCTTGCGCCGTTCCCGTGATTCTTGTGCCTAAACCGGATGAGACGCAACGGATGTGTATGGATTGTCGACCCATCAATGCCATTACCGTCCGTTATCGCTATCCCATTCCGCGTTTAGATGATATGTTGGATGAATTGAGTGGTGCCACGATTTTCTCTAAGATTGATTTGCGTAGTGGCTACCACCAAATTCGCATGGCAATAGGTGATGAATGGAAGACGGCATTCAAGACCAAACTTGGTCTCTATGAATGGCTTGTCATGCCATTTGGTCTTTCAAATGCTCCATCTACTTTCATGCGCCTCATGAATCACATCTTGCGACCTCTCATTGGCAAGAGTGTGGTTGTCTACTTCGATGATATTCTCATTTATAGCAAAAACCTCGAGGACCATGTACAACATGTGAGAGAAGTTTTGTACATCTTGCGTCATGAAAAGCTTTATGCTAACCTCCCCAAGTGCACATTTGCTCAAAATAAGTTGGTTTTTCTTGGTTTTGTGGTTTCCGCCAACGGGATTGAAGTTGATTCTTCCAAAGTTGAGGCCATCCACAATTGGCCCACTCCCACAAATGTTGGTCAAGTTTGAAGCTTCCATGGACTCGCCGGATTTTACCGCCGCTTTGTGAAAGATTTTAGCACCATCGCTTGCCCTTTAAACGAGCTTACAAAAAAGAATGTTCCGTTTGTTTGGGGCAAAGCACAACAAAAAGCTTTTGATGAATTGAAAAAGAGACTCACCGAGGCACCCCTACTAGTTCTTCCCGATTTTTCAAAAACATTTGAGATAGAATGTGATGCGAGTGGCCTTGGCATAGGTGGTGTCCTCATGCAAAATGGAAAACCCGTGGCATATTATAGTGAGAAGTTGGATGGCGCACGCCTCAACTATCCTATTTATGACAAGGAACTTTACGCTTTGGTTCGTGTTCTTGAAGTTTGGCAACACTATCTTTGGCCAAAAGAGTTCATCATTCACTCCGACCATGAATCTTTGAAGTATTTGAAAAGTCAACACACTTTGAACAAAAGACATGCAAAATGGGTTGAGTTCATTGAGTCCTTTCCATATGTAATCAAGTACAAGAAGGGCAAGGACAATGTCGTAGCGGATGCACTTTCCCGCAAACTCACCCTTTTACTCACTCGTTTGGATTTCCATGTGTTGGGTCTTGATGAAATCAAAGAACAATATGCCTCCGATACCTTCTTTGGCCCAATTTTTGCAAAGTGTTCCATTGAAAAGGGCATCGATGATTTCTATTTGCACCAAGGCTTCTTGTTCAAGGGCAACAAACTTTGTGTTCCAATGTCTTCGCTTCGCCTTTTGCTCTTACAAGAATCTCATGGTGGTGGTCTCATGGGTCACTTTGGACGTGACAAGACGCTCTCTATGCTCTCCACCCATTACTATTGGCCACGAATGAAGCGCGATGTGGAGCGCCTATGCAACCGTTGCACGACATGTTTACAAGCTAAGTCCACCTCCAACTCTTATGGTCTTTATACACCGTTGCCTATTCCTTATGCTCCTTGGTCCGATATAAGCATGGATTTTGTCCTAGGATTACCTCGAACTAAATATGGTCATGATTCAATCTTTGTGGTAGTTGATAGATTCTCAAAAATGGCTCACTTTATACCATGTTCCCGAACGGATGATGCTTCACACATTGCCTCCTTGTTTTTTAGGGAAATTGTGAGACTCCACGGTGTACCAAGAAGCATTGTCTCCGACCGAGATGTCAAGTTCATGAGCTATCTTTGGAAGACACTAATGGCCAAGTTCAACGTCAAGCTTTTGTTCTCATCATCCTCGCACCCCCAAACCGATGGGCAAACCGAAGTGGTGAACCGAAGCCTCTCCACGCTACTCCGAGTCCTTGTCAAGAAGAATTTGAAAGCATGGGAAGATTGCATCCCACATGCGGAGTTTGCATACAACCGCGCCAAGCACTCTACAACAATGAGAAGCCCCTTCATGGTCGTCTACGGCTTTGAACCACCTACGGCAATCGACCTCCTCCCTCTTCCGCTACATGAGCAAGTGAACATGGACATCGACAAGCGAGCACAATACATGAAGAAACTCCATGAAGACACAAGGGCAACGATCGAGCAACAAGTTCTCCGTCAAGCCACACGACTAAACTTGAAGAAAAGGCACGGATCTTCAATGAAGGCGACCTAGTGTGGATACACCTTCGCAAGGACCGCTTCCCTCAAGAAAGAAACTCCAAGCTCAAGCCCCGAGGTGATGGTCCCTTCAAGGTCCTCAAGCGCATCAACGACAACGCCTACGTCGTCGACATACCAACATCCAAGTACTTGGTGAGCAACACGTTCAATGTGTCCGACCTCTCACCATACCATGGAGATGAGGAGAACATCGAGTCGAGGACGACTCTTTCCCAAGGGGGGGGAGATGATGCAGCCCCACCCAAGGTCGACACTACATCAAGACCGACAAGCCCTCCTCGTGGTCCAATGACACGAGCTCGAGCCCAAGCACTACACCAAGAGGTGAATTCGCTCCTCTCTACCTATGACTTTGACACCCCCTTGGATGGCTTGCTACTTCATGCGAATACCCTATGTTCAATCAGGTACATCGGTCAAGGCACAAGCCATGGAGACCAAGCCAATGGAGAGAGAGCTGGAAATGATGAAGATGGAGCTACTGCGTCCAGGCCGGAACTTCCGCCCTCCAGGACCGGAACTTCCGGCCAGATTCCTTCAAGATGCCCCCAAGATGCCCTCCAGCGCGCAGGAAAAAGCATCGGACCGGAACTTCCGCCCCGAGGGACCGAAACTTCCGCCCGGTCGGAACTTCCGCCCAAGTTCCGCCTAAGCTCCGAAAGTCCACGAAAAGGCCCCTGGATGTTACTGCAAGGAAATGGACGACTTTCGGAACTTGGCCGGAACTTGGCCGGAACTTCCGGCCTGGCCGGAACTTCCGGCCCCCAGGACCGGAACTTCCGCCCAAGATGGCCGGAACTTCCGCCACCGCGAACTTCAGCACAACAGCACTTTTCAGCATGTAACTTAACTCTTCGCCCCCCACCTATAAATAGCCTAGTTGGCTCAGATCTCAGATTAGACTTGATTTGAAAGAAAACCTGAGCTTAGCTCACCCTAGTGGGAACCCTACCTAGATCTATGATCTTGTATCGCCACCCGGGCTCCTATCGACTCGTGAAGATCTCTTTGGTGACTTCTACCGTTTGTTTGATCTTTTGCTTGCACTTCTACCTATTTGGTCTTTTGCTTGCACTTCCATCAAACCTTCCGGTCTTTTCACCCTTCTAGATCTCCCGAGCTTCGATTAGTCGATCTCTTTGCGGGACTTCTACCGGAAGGTCTTTTCCTGCAATTCTCTATCGAGTTGGTGTTTCGAGCCAACGAGGGAAAACTCGAATTGTATCCGTGTGTGTGTGTATCCCCGCGCTTTCCCCACGTGTTCATCGCGTTCATCCACCTACCCCCACGAATCCCTTCAAATCCGTGAAGATCGGGCACATCCCTGGTGATGTAGCCCCGCTCACCAACGACACTACATCAAGGCCAACAAGTCCCCCAAGTGGACCCATGACACGGGCTCGAGCTAAAGCTATACATGACAAGGTGAACTCGCTCCTCACCACCCTTGACCTTGGTACACCTTTGGATGGAATGCTACCTCATGCCGACGTGCTATGTGTCATTAGGTACAAGGCGCACCAAGACCCCGGAGAGGAGGAGACGCCATGGTCAAGGGAAGGAGAAGAGCAGCAGAACCTGGAGATGTACATGGAGCCGAAGCCGACGTCGCCCGAAGAGCGCCAAGGAAGAAAAGGACGCTGGCCGGTCACGAGCCCGGTCAGACCGGCCCCACGACCGGACGACCCGGTCCACGAGCCGGTCAGCCGAGGCGCAAGCCGGACCAACTCCCTCGTGCGGACGACAGCCGGACCCAGGACAGTTCCTCGCGAAGCCCGGTTGGCGACGATCGACCGGACCTGACCGGACAGCCCGGTCCCAGGCCGTCAGAGCCGGACCCATGACCGGACAGCCCGGTCCCAGCCCGGTCTGACCGGACGCGCAACCGGATCCGACGGGATTTCCCCACCAAACTGCTTTGACTTATCTGTTCGCGTGCTGTTCGCCCTTGGCGTTTGTGTGTGCCTATTTAAGTAGCTGGACCCCTCCTTTACTCTTTAGACTTGTTTAGAACTCAAACCTACCTTTGAGCTTAGTCTCCCTTGGGTATCATCCCTCTGTAATCAAGGCACCTTGGTTGTTGACTTTGAATTTGTGGAGTGAGATTCTAGTACTTGCTACTCTCTCTCTCTCCCCAAGTTCATCCTCTCCAATCCCAATCTCTCTCCGGGAATTCTGCCTCGTGCCTCTTCCACGGAGATTCTATTGGCGTGGTCCATCGAGCCACGGAGGTAAGCATCGGGTGTATCGGGTTGGTGTGCGTGCGTGAGTCTCGGAGTTCATCGTGTTCTTCATCCCCTCGCGTTTTCCCATCTCACCCGCTTGGTCTCGAAGTCAATCCGCAAGATCGGGCCACACACGGGGTCTTAGACCACATCATATGGTATCAGCAGCCTTTGGTTCCCGCGGATTTGACCCTCCACCCACCCGATTTCGTTTCTAGAAAATTTTCCAAAAAAAAATAGCCCTAAAGTGCCTTTTGACCGATCTGTGATTTGGTTGAGTTTTGAGTGGTTTTGGTCCGTGGATCTGGTGTTGTTGTGCTTGATCTACTATTTCCCCAACTTTTAGCCTCCAATTCCATCGTTTCCCTTCAATTTGGTCGATTTGGCTTGGTTTTCGTGAAGAACAGGAGAGAGAAAGTGCAATCCCGAGCAGTCCGGCCCAGACCCCGGTCAACCGGCCGCACAACCGGCCGAGCCGGTCCAGGATCCGGTCCAACCGGGCCTCCGACCGGGTGACGCAGCGCCTCCTTCGACCTCGACATCCGGCGATCTACACCACCACCACCACCACCACCACCACCACCACCATCGCAGGTATAACTTGCAGGTTTACCCTTGTAACCCCTCTTCCTTTTGCGATCTACCCTATCGAGCATTGCTTGTCTAGTGTTGCGAGACATTGCACGTGGCCCCGCATTGTGAGGTGTGTGTGTCGCGTTGAGTAAGGCACCCAAGCAAACACTCGTGTGGCAAGATAGCAAAAGCGAGGCTAACGCTAACATAGTGCGTGAAAAAGCCCCACAAAAACACAAAAAGAGTGCAAGTAGCACCATACGCCCATACATACCAAAGTGTCCACAAAAGCCACCAAAGATAAAAACGAGTGCAAGTGCCAACATATACAAGAGAGAAAAGCTTTTAAGCAAAGAGAGATAGGAGAAGAGAGGCCGCGTGTGAATCTTGTTGTCTCTTCCTTTGCAACCAAAGCTTTGCCTCTCCTTGTGTTAGTGTGACACCGAGCAACTATACATACACTTTTCCGCTCGTTCCTTGGTTGCACTAACCCCGCTTATCTCGTGTGTGAGTTCCACATTTTTCCGTGTTTATAGTGATCGCACTTTGACATTTGGATTTTTGGACCTCATCCACTTTTAACAACATACTTGATCTTGGATTTGTCTTTTGGCTTTCCACAACACTCGCCTAACACCATATTTGCTAGCTTTTGCGTGTGGTTTTGCGTGTGTCCCCGATACACTTGATCTTACTTTCGGCTTGGTTGATTGCCTCAATACTATCTTACCTTGGTAAGAGTGCGAGGTAGTCTCCTTCCACTAACACATACAACATAGTTCTTGTTCTTCCATCATGGATAGGAGTGGAGATGAAACATGGGATGGAGAAGTCCTTCGGAGCACCGAGAGGTTGGCGACTCAACACAACCTATGGATTCAACGCCAAGAGTTCAAGGAGCAACTATCACTCTTCGAGACTCGCATCGATGAACAATATGAAGAAGTGGCTCACAACTTCTCCACGGTGAACCAAGATTTGGCTCTCCTCCGTGAAGCTACGGACAACTTGAATGGCCAAATGGCGGCCAATGATGCGAACATGGAGCGACGCATGGACAACCTCGAGCGCGCCATCACCAACTTGGGTCGTCATCGCCGACACCGCTCTACTTCATCATCATCAAGCTCGTCACAAGATTACTATTCTCATGGCCACCGTTCATCATCAAGCTCCTCCTCAAGGCATGAAGACCATCATCGTCCTCATCGACCACATGCTCGCCAAGAAGACTCTCGCTCTAACTCAAGGAGAGGTGAATTCCATCGCCATGCTCGTCCTCATGAACGACCTCCACAAGAACAAGCTCTTCACCAAGATCGTCATCAAGCGGCTCGCCATGCCCACCATGGGTATGACGACCATCCCCAAGACAACATCCACCACAACATGGCGCCACATGGTGATGCTCCCGCCCAAGGTCGTCAAGAGCAACCAAGGCGTGATCTCCGAAATCATCCTCGCCATGACCAAAGGGGCCGAGGGCAACCACAACATGATCAAGATGAGAGGGCCATAATTGGGCAACGCCAACAACCTCGCCAAGACCCGCAACAACATCCTCACCATGAGCCAAGTGAAGCTAGTGTTCACCTCCAACGCCAACCCAATGCTATGGTTGGTCGTGGAAGACCTCCTCCACCACCTCAAGTCGCAAGAGATGAAGGCATCCGTCCTCGCCGAAGAAACATGGAAGATGAAGAGAATATGTATGGAAAACTCAAGTTCAACATGCCCAAATTCAAGGGTGAAGACGATGCCGAGGCCTACCTCTCATGGGCACTCAAGGTTGACAAGATCTTCCGCATCCATAACTACTCCGGTGCCAAGAAAGTAGCCATGGCCTCCCTCGAGTTTGAAGATTATGCCAACACTTGGTGGGAACAAGTTGTCACTCTTAGGGAAGAAAAGGGTGATCCTCCAATTGATACTTGGGAAGACATGAAGGAGGAAATGCAAGCCCGCTTTGTCCCTACACACTACAAGACCGATCTCTTCAACAAGCTACAAAAGTTGAAGCAAGGCACCAAGACCGTTGAGGAATTCTTCAAGGAGATGGAGTTAACCATGATGAGAGCAAACATCCAAGAGTCCGAGAACCAAACCATCGCTAGGTTCTTCAATGGCCTCAACTACCCCATCAAGAAGATTGTGGAGTTCCAACCATACTCCAACATGGTTGAGTTGGTTCACCAAGCTTCCAAGGCCGAGCGTCAAGTGAATGAGGACATCAAGTACTCCAAGTCCAAGCAATACTTCGCCTCCAAGCTTGCCACATCAACTCCTACAACAAGTGTCAAGCCAACCGCATCCTCTACACCTTCCAAGCAACCTTCCATACAAAGTCGCATGAAGCAAACGGTATCCTCCACCGCCTCCTCTAAGGCCTCTACGGGACCCTCCAATGTCACTTGCTTCAAGTGTGGCACCCAAGGCCACAAATCCTTCGAGTGCAAGAACACCAAGGTCATGATCACTATGGAGAATGGTGATATAGAGACGCTAAGTGAAGGTGAATATGAAGCCCTAGTGCAAGCCGCGGTTGCTAATGAGGAAGACTATGATGAAGAAAGTGGAGAAGACCCCCTCTTATGCACACATGATCCAAGCCCTTCTCTTGTGGTCACTCGAGTGCTCACCACTCAACCCCAAGCTATGGAAGACCAAAGATGCAACATCTTCCAAACGCGTGCCGGCATTGGTGGCAAGTCTATCAAGGTCATCATCGATGGTGGGAGTTGCCACAACTTGGCAAGCACCGAGCTATGTGAGAAGCTCAACCTCACGCTTCGCAAGCATCCTCATCCCTACCATGTCCAATGGTTGAGTGACAAGGGCAATGTCAAGATTCAACACACCGTCACCGTCAACTTCAAGATAGGACCCTATGAAGACACCGTCGAGTGTGACGTGGTACCTATGACCGTGTGCCACATGTTGCTTGGCCGCCCATGGCAATTTGACAAGAAGGCCATACATGATGGTTTCTCCAATGCATACACCTTCAAGGTCAAGGACAAGAAGTTCGAGCTTCGCCCAATGACTCCTAGCCAAATCATCGCCGACAATGCGAAGGCTTTAGCGAGGGCACAACACCACATCCACCATAGTGAGTTGAGAGGAGAGGGAGCGACCCACCAAAAGGAGAGTGAGCGCCACCACCCACATATGAGTGAGAGAAAGAGTGTCCTCCTAACCACCAAAAGCGAGTGGAGAGAAGTGAAAGACAACCCATCCACCACCATACATTACGTGCTCATTTGCAAGGGCCTCTCGGCGGAGACTAATGACTTAACCTACATTCCTTCGTCTTTGTTGTCTCTTTTGAAGGAGTTCCAAGACGTCTTCCCGACGAGCTACCACATGGACTACCACCGCTTCGGGGCATCGAGCATCGCATCGACCTCATACCGGCGCTCCACTACCAAACCGCGCCGCCTACCGCACCAACCCCGAGGACACCAAGGAGATCCAACGCCAAATTCAAGACCTCCTCGCTAAAGGGTATGTTCGTGAAAGCCTTAGCCCTTGTGCCGTTCCCGTCATTCTTGTGCCTAAACCGGATGAGACGCAACGGATGTGTATGGATTGCCGCCCTATCAATGCCATTACCGTCCGTTATCGACATCCCATTCCGCGTTTAGATGATATGTTGGATGAATTGAGTGGTGCCACGATTTTCTCTAAGATTGATTTGCGTAGTGGCTACCACCAAATCCGCATGGCAATTGGTGATGAATGGAAGACGGCATTCAAGACCAAGCTTGGTCTCTATGAATGGCTCGTCATGCCGTTTGGTCTTTCCAATGCTCCTTCCACTTTTATGCGTCTTATGAATCACATCTTGCGACCTCTCATTGGCAAGAGTGTGGTTGTCTACTTTGATGATATTCTCATCTATAGCAAAAATCTCGAGGACCATGTTCAACATGTGAGAGAAGTCTTATGCATCTTGCGCCACGAGAAGCTCTTTGCCAACCTTCCAAAATGCCATTTCGCTCAAAACAAGTTGGTTTTTCTTGGTTTTGTGGTTTCCGCCAACGGGATAGAAGTTGATTCTTCCAAAGTTGAGGCCATCCACAATTGGCCCACTCCCACAAATGTTGGTCAAGTGAGAAGCTTCCATGGACTTGCCGGATTTTACCGCCGCTTTGTGAAAGATTTCAGCACCATTGCTTGCCCTTTAAACGAGCTTACAAAAAGAATGTTCCGTTCGTTTGGGGCAAAGCACAACAAAAAGCTTTTGATGAATTGAAAAAGAGACTCACCGAGGCACCATTACTTGCTCTTCCGACTTTTCCAAAACATTTGAAATCGAATGCGATGCGAGTGGCCTTGGAATCGGTGGTGTTCTCATGCAAAATGGAAAACCCGTGGCATACTATAGCGAGAAGTTGGATGGCGCACGCCTCAACTATCCTATATATGACAAGGAGCTTTACGCTTTGGTTCGTGTTCTTGAAGTTTGGCAACACTACCTTTGGCCAAAAGAGTTTGTTATCCACTCGGATCATGAGTCCTTGAAGTATTTGAAAAGTCAACACAATTTGAATAAGCGACATGCTAAGTGGGTTGAGTTCATAGAGTCCTTCCCTTATGTAATCAAATACAAAAAGGGCAAGGAAAATGTGGTTGCGGATGCACTTTCCCGCAAGATTACTCTTCTACTCACCCGCTTGGAGTTTCACGTTTTGGGTCTTGAGGAGATCAAGGAACTTTACCCTTCCGATGCTTTCTTTGGACCAATCTTTGCCAAATGTTCCGTTGACCGAGGTTTTGATGATTTCTACTTGCATGATGGCTACTTGTTTAAAGCTAACAAGATTTGCATTCCCGAGTCTTCTCTTCGTAAGTTGCTTTTGCAAGAGTCACATGGAGGTGGCCTCATGGGTCATTTTGGACGCGACAAGACTCTTTCGATGCTATCCACACACTATTATTGGCCACGCATGAAGCGAGACGTGGAGCGCCTTTGCAACCGTTGCACAACGTGCTTACAAGCTAAGTCAACATCCAACCCCCATGGTCTTTACATACCTTTACCCATTCCATATGCACCTTGGTCGGATATAAGCATGGACTTTGTGTTAGGATTACCAAGAACAAAGCATGGGCATGATTCAATCTTTGTGGTAGTGGATAGGTTCTCAAAAATGGCTCATTTCATACCATGTCATAAGAGCGATGATGCTTCACACATTGCTTCGTTGTTTTTCAGGGAAGTGGTTCGCCTACATGGGATACCGGCAAGCATTGTGTCCGATCGAGACGTCAAGTTCATGAGTTATCTATGGAAGTAAACATGGCAAAGTTTGGAGTGAAGCTCTTATTCTCATCGTCCTCGCACCCTCAAACCGATGGACAAACCGAAGTGGTGAATCGAAGCCTCTCCACCCTCCTCCGCACACTTGTGAAGAAAAACTTGAAGTCATGGGAAGATTGCCTCCCCCACGCGGAGTTCGCCTACAATAGAGCCAAGCACTCCACAACATTACGGAGTCCCTTCATGATCGTCTATGGATTCGAACCTCCAACGGCACTCGACATCCTCCCACTACCTCTTCATCAAAGGATCAACATGGACTTCGACGAGCGCACCACCGCCATGAAGAAACTACATGAAGAGACAAGAGCAACCATACAAGACCATGTCCTTCGCCAAGCTACCCGCATCAACGCCAAGAAGAAAGAACGAGTGTTTGAAGAAGGAGACCTCGTGTGGGTTCACCTAAGGAAAGAAAGGTTCCCTCAAGAACGCAACTCCAAGCTCAAGCCAAGAGGAGATGGACCTTTCAAGGTGCTCAAGCGCATCAACAACAACGCCTACATCATCGACATACCGACATCCAAGTACTTGGTGAGCAACACTTTCAACATCTCGGATCTATCCCCACATCATGGAGATGAGGAAGGACAAGAGTCGAGGACGACTCTCTCCCAAGGGGGGGGAGATGATGTAGCCCCGCTCACCAACGACACTACATCAAGGCCAACAAGTCCCCCAAGTGGACCCATGACACGGGCTCGAGCTAAAGCTATACATGACAAGGTGAACTCGCTCCTCACCACCCTTGACCTTGGTACACCTTTGGATGGAATGCTACCTCATGCCGACGTGCTATGTGTCATTAGGTACAAGGCGCACCAAGACCCCGGAGAGGAGGAGACGCCATGGTCAAGGGAAGGAGAAGAGCGGCAGAACACTGGAGATGTACATGGAGCAGAAGCCGACGTCGCCGAAGAGCGCCAAGGAAGAAAAGGACGGCTGGCCGGTCACGAGGCCGGTCAGACCGGCCCCACGACCGGACGACCCGGTCCACGAGCCCGGTCAACCGGGCGCAAACCGGACCAACTCCCTCGTACCGGACGACGACCGGACCCAGGACCGGATTCCTCGCAGAAGCCCGGTTGGCGACCGGTCGACCGGACCCCTGACCGGACAGCCCGGTCCCAGGCCCGGTCAGACCGGACCCATGACCGGACAGCCCGGTCCCAGGCCCGGTCTGACCGGACGCGCAACCGGATCCGACGGGATTTCCCCACCAAACTGCTTTGACTTATCTGTTCGCGTACCTGTTCGCCCTTCTTGATGTGTGTGCCTATTTAAGTAGCTGGGACCCCTCCTTTACTCTTTAGACTTGTTTAGAACTCAAACCTACCTTTGAGCTTAGTCTCCCTTGGGTATCATCCCTCTGTAATCAAGGCACCTTGGTTGTTGACTTTGAATTTGTGGAGTGAGATTCTAGTACTTGCTACTCTCTCTCTCTCCCCAAGTTCATCCTCTCCAATCCCAATCTCTCTCCGGGAATTCTGCCTCGTGCCTCTTCCACGGAGATTCTATTGGCGTGGTCCATCGAGCCACGGAGGTAAGCATCGGGTGTATCGGGTTGGTGTGCGTGCGTGAGTCTCGGAGTTCATCGTGTTCTTCATCCCCTCGCGTTTTCCCATCTCACCCGCTTGGTCTCGAAGTCAATCCGCAAGATCGGGCCACACACGGGGTCTTAGACCACATCACCTGGGCTTAGCCCTTATCACTTTGGTTCGTGTTCTTGAAGTTTGGCAACATTATCTTTGGCCAAGAGAGTTCATTATTCACTCCGACCATGAATCTTTGAAGTATTTGAAAAGTCAACACACTTTGAACAAAAGACATGCAAAATGGGTTGAGTTCATTGAGTCCTTCCCATATGTAATCAAATACAAGAAGGGCAAGGACAATCTCGTTGCGGATGCCCTTTCCCGCAAGCTCACCCTTTTACTCACTCGTTTGGATTTCCATGTGTTGGGTCTTGATGAAATCAAAGAACAATATGCCTCCGATACTTTCTTTGGCCCAATTTTTGCAAAGTGTTCCATTGAAAAGGGCATCGATGATTTCTATTTGCACCAAGGATTCTTGTTTAAGGGCAACAAACTTTGTGTTCCAATGTCCTCGCTTCGCCTCTTGCTCTTACAAGAATCGCATGGTGGTGGTCTCATGGGTCACTTTGGACGAGAGAAGACATATGCCATGCTATCCACTCACTACTATTGGCCAAGAATGTACCGCGACGTGGAACGCCTTTGCCGCCGGTGTACAACATGCTTACAAGCTAAGTCCTCTTCCAATCCATATGGTCTTTATACACCGTTGCCTATTCCTTATGCTCCTTGGTCCGATATAAGCATGGACTTTGTACTAGGATTACCTCGAACTAAATTTGGTCATGATTCAATCTTTGTGGTAGTGGATAGATTCTCACAAATGGCTCATTTTATACCATGTTCCCGAACGGATGATGCTTCACACATTGCCTCCTTGTTTTTTAGGGAAATTGTGAGACTCCATGGCGTACCAAGAAGCATTGTCTCCGACCGAGACGTCAAGTTCATGAGTTATCTTTGGAAGACACTAATGGCCAAGTTCAACGTCAAGCTTTTGTTCTCATCATCCTCACACCCCCAAACCGATGGGCAAACCGAAGTGGTGAACCGAAGCCTCTCCACACTACTACGAGTCCTTGTCAAGAAGAATTTGAAAGCATGGGAAGATTGCATCCCACATGCCGAGTTTGCCTACAACCGCGCCAAGCACTCCACAACAATGAGAAGCCCATTCATGGTCGTCTACGGGTTTGAACCACCTATGGCGATTGACCTCCTACCTCTTCCGCTACATGAGCAAGTGAACATGGACATCGACAAGCGAGCACAATACATGAAGAAACTCCATGAAGACACAAGGGCAACAATCGAGCAACAAGTTCTCCGTCAAGCCACAAGACTAAACTTGAAGAAAAAGGCACGGATCTTCAATGAAGGCGACCTAGTGTGGATACACCTTCGCAAGGACCACTTCCCTCAAGAAAGAAACTCCAAGCTCAAGCCCCGAGGTGATGGTCCCTTCAAGGTCCTCAAGCGCATCAACGACAACGCCTACGTCGTCGACATACCAACATCCAAGTACTTGGTGAGCAACACATTCAATGTGTCCGACCTTTCACCATATCATGGAGATGAGGAGAACATAGAGTCGAGGACAACTCTTTCCCAAGGGGGGGAGATGATACGGGGTGGCCTATGGACACCGCCGCCTCAAGACCGACAAGCCCTCCTCGTGGTCCAATGACACGAGCTCGAGCCCAAGCACTACGCCAAGAGGTGAATTCGCTCCTCTCTACCTATGACTTTGACACCCCCTTGGATGGCTTGCTACTTCATGCAAATACCCTATGTTCAATCAGGTACATCGACCAAGACACAAGCCATGGAGACCAAGACGTTGGAGAGAGATCTGGAAACGATGAAGATGGAGCTACAGCGCCCAGGCCGGAACTTCCGCCCCCCAGGACCGGAACTTCCGGCCAGATTCCTCCAAGATGCCCCCCAAGATGCCCTCCAGCGCGCAGGAAAAAGCATTGGACCGGAACTTCCGCCCCGAGGGACCGGAACTTCCGCCCGGTCGCAACTTCCGCCCAAGTTCCGCCCAAGTTCTGAAAATACGCGAAAACAACACTGGATGTTACTGCGAGGAAATTGACGACTTTCGGAACTTGGCCGGAACTTCCGGCCCCCAGGACCGGAACTTCCGCCCCTGACCGGAACTTCCGCCGAAGATGGCCGGAACTTCCGCCACCGCGAACTTCAGCACAACAGCACTTTTCAGCATGTAACTTAACCCTTCGCCCCCTACCTATAAATAGCCTAGTTGGCTCAGATCTGAGATTAGACTTGATTTGAAAGAAAACCTGAGCTTAGCTCACCCTTGTGGGAACCCTACCTAGATCTATGATCTTGTATCCCCACCCGGGCTCCTTATCAACTCGTGAAGATCTCTTTGGAGACTTCTACCGTTTGTTTGATCTTTTGCTTGCACTTCTACCTATTTGGTCTTTTGCTTGCACTTCTATCAAACCTTCCGGTCTTTTCGCCCTTCTAGATCTCCCGAGCTTTGATTTGTCGATCTCTTTGCGGGACTTCTACCGGAAGGTCTTTTCCTGCAATCTCTATCGAGTTGGTGTTTCGAGCCAACGAGGGAAAACTCGAATTGTGTGCGTGTGTGTGTGTTGTATCCCCGCGTTTCCCCCACGTGTTCATCGCGTTCATCCACCTACCCCCACGAATCCCTTGAAATCCGTGAAGATCGGGCACATCCCTAGGCTTAGCCCATATCATCATCTATCTCAACAGTTCGTGCTTGATGAGGTGGTCTTCTACCATGAGGGCGATCATCATGATGACGACGGTTGTCTTGACCTTGACGGCGTGGTGCCCTATCACGAGGAGGTTGATCAACATTGATGATGCGGCGGTCTTGGTTCACTTCTTGTTTGGCATTATGGTGGTGCCTTTGAGCATTGGCCACTTGAGATGGGCGAGGTTGCCCTTGATGATGACGTGCGTCTTGCTCTTGGCGGCGCCGTTCTTGCTCACGTGCATGAAGGAGATCTTGATCATGACGAAGACGTTGTTGTTCCTCTTGGAATTGGGCATGGAGATTCTCTTGTTGAAGGCGTTCTTCTTCAAGGCGTAGACGTTCTTGGACAAGTCGAAGTCGTGCTTGCTCCGCTTCTTGAACTTGTTGTTGAAGCACTTGAGCATCCACATTATGGTGGCGTGGGTCTTGATTGGAATCATGATGCGACGATGTAGGAGCTCGTGACCTTGAGCTATGAGAGTGCGAAGACCTTGAGTGTTGGCTTCGATTGTTGGCGATGTTGGCAATTGCTTGCTCAAGGCGTGCCAACCTTTCTTCTTGTCTTCTCATGCTTTCCATGTTTTGTTGACCTTGATTAGCGAGTGTGGTCTTCATCTCATGACCTTCTCCACTAGACATGGTTACAACTAAAAAAAGAACTATGTGGTGGGTGGTTAGGAAAGACTACCAAAGTGTCAAAACTTGCAAACCAAAATCGAAAAGGTGTTTCAAGTCGAGGAACAACCGATATGTATGCACACACACAAAACAAAACTGATGCAGCCCGACCTTCGGTCTACACCGCATCATACACTTCATCGCCAAGAGAGGATGCCATGGAGACCCGAGGACGCAAGGCCGATGTCACGGAAGCATGGAAGAGAAGGAGAAAGAGGAGCTGGACGCTCCAGGCCGGAACTTCCGCCCCTGATGGCCGGAACTTCCGCCCCACCGGAACTTCCGCCCCCAAGGACCGGAACTTCCGCCCAGATGCCGCCAAGATGCCTTCCAGCGCCCAGAGAAATGGATCAGGCCGGAACTTCCGCCCCGAGGGACCGGAACTTCCGCCCACTCGGAACTTCCGCCCAAGTTCCGCCCAAGCTCCGAAAGTCCACCAAAACGCCCCTGGATGTTACTGCAAGGAAATGGGCCATTTTCGGAACTTGGCCGGAACTTGACCGGAACTTCCGGCCGGACCGGAACTTCCGGCCCCGAAGACCGGAACTTCCGCCCCTGACCGGAACTTCCGCCCAAGATGGCCGGAACTTCCGCCCTACCGAACTTCAGCACAACAGCACTTTTCAGCGTGTAACTTATCCCTTCGCCCCCACCTATAAATAGGCTAGTTGGCTCAGATCTGAGATTAGACTTGATGTGAACTTAAACCTGAGCATGGCTCACCCTTGTGGGAACCCTACCTAGATCTATGATCTTGTATCCCCACCCGGGCTCCTTATCAACTCGTGAAGATCTCTTTGGCGACTTCTACCGTTTGTTTGATATTTTGCTTGCACTTCTACCTATTTTGTCTTTTGCTTGCACTTCTATCAAGCCTTCCGGTCTTTTCGCCCTTCTAGATCTCTCGAGCTTTGATTTGTCGATCTCTTTGCGGGACTTCTACCGGAAGGTCTTTTCCTGCAACCTCTATCGAGTTGGTGTTTCGAGCCAACGAGGGAAAACTCGAATTGTATCCGTGTGTGTGTGTGTATCCCCGCGATTCCCCCACGTGTTCATCGCGTTCATCCACCTACCCCCACGAATCCCTTCAAATCCGTGAAGATCGGGCACATCCCTGGGCTTAGCCCTTATCATATGGTATCAAGAGCTCCTTGGTTGCCACGGATTTGACCCCCACACCCACCAATTCCACCAATTTCGCCCAAAAAAAAAAATTTCCCAAAAAATAGCCCCAAATTGGCCTTGGTTGGATCTCGCGATTTGTTGAGTTTTTGGTGGTTTTGGTCCAATAGAAACTTGTCTTTGGTGTTGATCTGCAATTCCCCCACCTTCCCACCGCTCTTAGTGCCAAATTTTCCACGAATTCGAAGATTTTCGGCCCGGATTTCCGCCCAAATTCTAGAACAGCCCGCAGATCTGATTGCGACCGGAAGTTCCGCCCCTGAGGACCGGAAGTTCCGCCCGGGACCGGAAGTTCCGCCCCTGAGGACCGGAAGTTCCGCCCCGGACCGGAAGTTCCGCCCCTCAGGACCGGAAGTTCCGGCCAGCCGAATTTTTGACAGCATTCTTCGTTTTTCGTTTTGGCACTAACCCCTTGTGTTTGGACTTCGTTGTGTGTGCCATTTCAGCTACCACAAGCTTCCGCAACATCAACTACGACGACGGCACCCCGAGGATCCAAGCGGTTCATTTGACACTTTCCACCATAGCAAGTTCAACATCGTCGGCCACCGTCATCAAGTGGTATAACTTGCCCCCTAACTTGTAGCCTTAGCTTCCTTTGCGTACCTTTCCTATCGAGAGTGGCTTTCTAGTGTTGCGAAGCATTGCGCAAGCGTCCCGACCGTGAGGGTGTGCGTGTGTTGAGCAAAGCTACGAAGCAAGCTCGTGTGAAAAGATAGGCAAAAGAAGTGTGACATACTTACATAGATAGTGAGAAAAAGAAAGCTTCTAAGCATACAAAAAAAAGAGAGAAACAAAAAGAAAAAGAGTGTGCGTGACACCTATACACAAAAGAGTCCAAAGCTTATAAGCAAAAGAGAGAAAAGAGAAGAGAGGCGTCTTGCGCAAATCTTGTTGCTTCTCAATTTTGCAACCAAGCCACGGTCTCTCTTGCGTTAGCGTGACACCGAGCTAGTAGTCTTCGTTAGGACCAATTTTGTTCGTGCTCATTTTCCGTCGCGCTAACCCCATTTTGTCCCACGCGTGTGTTCCACCTTGTGTATGCCTTTTGTGATCACCGCCTTTGACTTGTGACTTTTGGATCTTACCCACTTTTGACAATAGACTTTTCGTTTGGTTCTTCCATTTGGCTTTCCGCATCCATACCTAACACCATATAGAGTTTTGTTTTGTGTGTGTGCATACATATCGGTTGTTCCTCGATTTGAAACACCTTTTCGATTTTGGTTTGCAAGTTTTGACACTTTTGGTAGTTTTCCTTCCACCATATATATACACCAATCATAGAGACTAACATGGATAGTGAGGATGAACCTACGGAGGACGACATGGAGTACGATGAGGGTGATAGCTCCGCAAGCACCGCGGATATGGAGGACCATGTGGAGCTCGACACCGACAATGGCTCCGCAAGCATTGGCGACATGACCGACATCGAGCATCTCTACACCGACCATGACTCGCCAAGCATGGACAACATGGTGGACTACCACTCCGAGCTCGACGATAACATCGACGACATGATGGAGCACCGCACCGAGCACTACCTCGACTACGACTACGACACCATGATGGAGCACCGCACCGAGCACTACCTCGACTACGACTACGACACCATGATGGAGCACCGCACCGAGCACTACCTCGACTATGACATCGACACCATGGTGGAACCGAGCTTCGACACCACCTTACACAAGACCGGTGCCTACAAGTTCCCCACCTTGGCCAATGGAACTACTTATGACGGTTGCGGACCTTCAAGACGGCGCCACCATGAGAGTGCTCACGCACATGATCATCTACATCGAGCTCGTCCTTTGGAACAACAAGAGCGTCCCCGCCATGATCGCCATCGACACTCTCCTCCGAGCTCAAGAAGGCACCACAAGCAAAGTGCCAAGCTACATGAACCATCATCTAGGCATGTTGAGGATCGTCATCGACACTCTTCACCTCAAGATCGTCGTCGACCATCACCACCTCATGATCGTCATCGACACTCGTCACCTCAAGATCGTCGTCGACCATCACCACCTCATGATCACCATCGACATACGTCACCACATGATCATCGCCGACACAAGTCACCTCATGTTCGCCATCGACCAACACCTCCCAAGGATCTTCGACGACACCCCCCAAGACATGGTGATGATACAAGAAGACGAGAACCTCGACATGAAGCGGCCAAGGCTACAATGGTCAACAACACCAAACATATGGTGTCTACAAAGCCTAGCACCAACACCAAAATGGCATCTCCAAGACCTCCTACAAATGAGAAGATCTCCAATGATGCGAGACAAGACGCTACATCAACAAGGAAGATGGTGGCAAGTGCACATAAAGAGGAACCACCTATCATGGTACTTCCCCCTCCTACCGCCACCACCACAATGGCGCCTACAAGAAGCTCAAGCCCCAAGATGAAGACCATGGAGCCTACACTTCAAGAGGAAGGACGGTCTACACAACTTTATGCCAACATGACAATGATTTGTCCACCAAGACCACGTAGCTCCCAATGCTTTCGTTGCACACAAGACGGTCATCATCTTTGGGAATGCCCCAATCTCCATTGTGATGTGTGCACATCCAACAAGCACATGACATGGGAGTGCAACACACCTCAAGCCCACAAGCTCTACTTCGCCCAATTGGATGCCCAATTCGCCAACAAGACACTTCAAGATACCATCATCTTCAAAGAATGGTGCAAGGAAATGGACAAGATGACGACTATGAAGCCCACACTTCAAGATGGAGTTGAGAAGGTTGAGCATGGGATGATCCCTTCAACCAAGGTGGCGAATGGAGTTGAGAATGGTGAGCATGGGATTCTCCCTTCACCCACGGAGGCGCATGGAGTTGAGATGGTTGAGCATGGGAAGTTCCCTTCAACCACGGTGGCGCATGGAGATGAGCAAGTCGAACCTACTCCTACATGCTTGATTGATGAGTTGGTACCAAACCCATGTGAGCATGAGAGCCACTTAGCCCACTTGAGCGAGAGTGATGGTGAGTTGAGTGACTTCCACCCCATATGTGAGTTTGAGTGCTTCCATTTGGAGGACATGAGTGATACACAAAGTGAGTTGAGAGAGGTAGATGATAGGTCCACGGAGGACATCGCATTTGCTAACACATTAACCTCTCCCTCGTTTGTGTCTTCTTATGTTGCAATAGGTTCCATGGAGGACAAGTTCCCGATCATGGAGAAGATGTACATGGTGCATGAAGATGATGATATCACACCATGCTTACAAGAAGTCAAAGATGTCGACCACATGGATCCTACCACTTCCACAACACCTACCTCAAATGAGTCGGACTACAAAGGTACCTATATGGGTGTTGATGATGCCATGATCCCACTAGTGGACATGATGACTTATGAGTGCATGCATGATCTTGAGGATACAATTGCTATGCCACATGCTTTGTTCATTCCCCCATGTGATGCTTTGCTTGATAACATTGTTGATCATGTGGAATTACTTGCTTGTGACAATATGGTCATGCCATGCTATGAGAGTTTCACTTTCTCTCCTATTGCTTGCAATATGTCGAACAATTGCTCTTTACCATGTATTGCTTGCAATGAAAATGATGATGCTAATGCTTGTGTTGTGACACCCTTGATGAACAATTGCTCTTTCCATAGGGTTGTCGACAACAATGATAATATGTTAAACATGCTTTGCCCAAAATGTTTGCACTACTCCATGTTCCTTGCATCCAAGATTGTGAATAATGACTCTTTCTTATGCTTGGTATGCAAGAATGCTTATTTCATTGTCCATGAGATGGCCCCCATAGCCTTCTCAATTTTTGATGATCCTAAGTTACCACATGCCATGAATGCACCTTCTTGCCATATGCACCATCACCATGCATTTCATACTATCTCGCTTGACACTAATGGTGATGTGCACAAGACATGGAACATCATGATGGATGATGTATTCATCTACCATGCACACACGCTTTTGTTTTCTCCATTGTGTGTAGAGGTACCCGAACGACAACATCCACCGCCACGGAGCATGAGTTGACGACACGTGCCATCGAGAGCTACCCCACCAAGGACAACCTCCATCACCAAACCCGCGGGATTCAAACCAAAGGGTATGTTTCCCAACACCTTCGCCATCATGTGTTTCCGACATTTCTTATCGAGCTTCCGGTTTGGTCCAATTCCTCGTCACCTCTTT
Organism: Lolium perenne; assembly: GCF_019359855.2. Taxonomy (NCBI): domain Eukaryota; kingdom Viridiplantae; phylum Streptophyta; class Magnoliopsida; order Poales; family Poaceae; genus Lolium; species Lolium perenne. The sequence goes on along the minus strand of NC_067248.2, from coordinate 101,764,223 downwards.
TGCTTCTTATGCAACATATCTTGAAACATCGTGTTGGCACAATGGTTGTTGTATGTATTGATGATATCATCATACACTATGAGAATCTCAAGGATCATGTCATACATGTGAGAGACACATTATGCACCTTGTGCCACATGTCACACCAAAAGTTGCTCTCCTTTGGATTTCTCATTTCATCTTTGGCAATTGCAATGGATTATTTGACACTTGAGGATACCCATACTCGGCTCACGCCAACCATACGTTCCCAAGCTAGAAGTCTCCATAGCTTTGCCATTGCACATAACAATTTTGCCCCAAATTTTGCCACCGATACTTGCCTTTTGATTGTTCCATTTGTGTGGGACAATGCTATACACAACATTTTTGCCCTACCACATTTAGGATACATCGAAACTCTTTTGATCACCATTTTTGCAAAATGCCTCTTGGAGAAACAACTTGATGCTTCGTATTGGATTGAGAGCATAAGACAAGTGAGTTCAAGATCGAACCCGGCTCTAATACCTTTACCATGCTTTGCATTGAACATGCCGAACAATTTCTCTTTCTTATGGTTCTTTTGCAAGCATGATGATGTGATTCTTACCGTTGGTGTTGCCTCAAACAAGTGGGACAATTGCTCTTTCATTTGGTTTGTTGGCACGCGCGGTTGTGCAAATATTGTTTTGATGAACATGTTGGAAGATATGTTGTGTGGCGCACCAAATAGGAGGACCAATTTCTCTTTCCAATGGTTTGTGTGCACGCACGTTGATGACATTTTGGACACTCTTTCGTATGTGTTTTTGCCAAATTCTCCACTTGTTGCTTCAAGGATGTTGAACAATTTCTCTTTCCGATGCCTTGAGAGCAACAATGAAAATGACTTCCTACATGAGATGGACACCACGGTTGTCTCACAATTGGGAGTTTTTGTGTTTCCACATTTGGAAGATGTTCATAAGGAGTTTTTACACATTGACCTTGCACATGCATTATTCTTGATATATTTGTGTTGTGCTAACGGTGTTGTGAACATGAAAGGACATGTCATCGATGATGTGCTCCAATATCACACACAAACATATTTTGCTTGGTCTTTGTTGTGTGAAGGTACAAGTGACTTGTGGATGAGCGTCAACGAACGGGTTCAACCCCACACTTCGACTACACAAGATCTCTCCATGAGAGCACACCGACATTATACTAAGGTGACCTCCTTATACTTGGGACATATTGCTAAATCCGTTGAACATTGGCTACGCTTTGAGTGTTGCTTGGCTTTTCTTGTGCTATTCATAGGGCTCTTGACAAGTGAAGGGACATTCAAGCGTTGGTGTCATCTACCTCCTTTACACATTCATGAAGAGTTATCGTCGAGGACGACTCTTTTTCAAGTGGGGGGAGATGATGCAGCCCGACCTTCGGTCTACACCGCATCATACACTTCATCGCCAAGAGAGGATGCCATGGAGACCCGAGGACGCAAGGCCGATGTCACGGAAGCATGGAAGAGAAGGAGAAAGAGGAGCTGGACGCTCCAGGCCGGAACTTCCGCCCCTGATGGCCGGAACTTCCGCCCCACCGGAACTTCCGCCCCCAAGGACCGGAACTTCCGCCCCCAAGGACCGGAACTTCCGCCCAGATGCCGCCAAGATGCCTTCCAGCGCCCAGAGAAATGGATCAGGCCGGAACTTCCGCCCCGAGGGACCGGAACTTCCGCCCACTCGGAACTTCCGCCCAAGTTCCGCCCAAGCTCCGAAAGTCCACCAAAACGCCCCTGGATGTTACTGCAAGGAAATGGGCCATTTTCGGAACTTGGCCGGAACTTGACCGGAACTTCCGGCCGGACCGGAACTTCCGGCCCCGAAGACAGGAACTTCCGCCCCTGACCGGAACTTCCGCCCAAGACGGCCGGAACTTCCGCCCTACCGAACTTCAGCACAACAACACTTTTCAGCGTGTAACTTATCCCTTCGCCCCCACCTATAAATAGGCTAGTTGGCTCAGATCTGAGATTAGACTTGATGTGAACTTAAACCTGAGCATGGCTCACCCTTGTGGGAACCCTACCTAGATCTATGATCTTGTATCCCCACCCGGGCTCCTTATCAACTCGTGAAGATCTCTTTGGCGACTTCTACCGTTTGTTTGATCTTTTGCTTGCACTTCTACCTATTTGGTCTTTTGCTTGCACTTCTATCAAGCCTTCCGGTCTTTTCGCCCTTCTAGATCTCCCGAGCTTTGATTTGTCGATCTCTTTGCGGGACTTCTACCGGAAGGTCTTTTCCTGCAACCTCTATCGAGTTGGTGTTTCGAGCCAACGAGGGAAAACTCGAATTGTATCCGTGTGTGTGTGTGTATCCCCGCGATTCCCCCACGTGTTCATCGCGTTCATCCACCTACCCCCACGAATCCCTTCAAATCCGTGAAGATCGGGCACATCCCTGGGCTTAGCCCTTATCAAAAACTCTATATGGTGTTAGGTATGGATGTGGAAAGCCAAATGGAAGAACCAAACGAAAAGTCTATTGTCAAAAGTGGGTAAGATTCAAAAGTCACAAGTCAAAAGCGGTGATCACAAAAGGCATACACAAGGTGGAACACACGCGTGGGACAAAATGGGGTTAGCGCGACGGAAAATGAGCACGAACAAAATTGGTCCTAACGAAGACTACTAGCTCGGTGTCACGCTAACGCAAGAGAGACCGTGGCTTGGTTGCAAAATTGAGAAGCAACAAGATTTGCGCAAGACGCCTCTCTTCTCTTTTCTCTCTTTTGCTTATAAGCTTTGGACTCTTTTGTGTATAGGTGTCACTCACACTCTTTTTTCTTTTTCTTTTCCCCTTTTTTTTGTATGCTTAGAAGCTTTCTTTTTCTCACTTGGGAAGAACTATCTATGTAAGTATGTCACACTTCTTTTGCCTATCTTTTCACAACGAGCTTGCTTCGTAGCTTTGCTCAACACACGCACACCCTCACGGTCGGGACGCTTGGGCAATGCTTCGCAACACTAGAAAGCCACTCTCGATAGGAAAGGTACGCAAAGGAAGCTAAGGCTACAAGTGAGGGGGCAAGTTATACCACTTGATGACGGTGGTCGACGATCTTGAACTTGCTATGGTGGAAGGTGTCAAATGAACCGCTTGGATCCTCGGGGTGCCGTCGTTGTTGTTGATGTTGCGGAAGCTTAGTGGTAGCTGACATGGCACACACAACGAAGTCCAAACACAAGGGGTTAGTGCCAAAACGAAAAACGAAGAATGCTGTCAAAATTCCGGCCAGGCAGAACTTCCGGTCCTGAGGGGCGGAACTTCCGGTCCCCGGGCGGAACTTCCGGTCGCAATCAGATCTGCGGGCTGTTCTTCGATTTCGGCGGAAATCCGGGCCGAAAATCTTCGAATTCGTGGAAAATTTGGCACTAAGAGTGGTGGGAAGGTGGGGGAATTATAGATCAACACCAAAGACAAGTTTCTATTGGACCAAAACCACCAAAAACTCAACAAATCGCGAGATCCAACCAAGGCTAATTTGGGGCTATTTTTTGGGAAAAAAATTTTGGAAATTTTTTTGGGCGAAATTGGTGGAATTGGTGGGTGTGGGGGTGAAATCCGTGGCAACCAAGGAGCTCTTGATACCATATGATAAAGGCTAAGCCCAGGGATGTGCCCGATCTTCACGGATTTGAAGGGATTCGTGGGGGTAGGTGGATGAACGCGATGAACACGTGGGGGAAACGCGGGGATACAACACACACACGCACACAATTCGAGTTTTCCCTCGTTGGCTCGAAACACCAACTCGATAGAGATTGCAGGAAAAGACCTTCCGGTAGAAGTCCCGCAAAGAGATCGACAAATCAAAGCTCGGGAGATCTAGAAGGGCGAAAAGACCGGAAGGTTTGATAGAAGTGCAAGCAAAAGACCAAATAGGTAGAAGTGCAAGCAAAAGATCAAACAAACGGTAGAAGTTGCCAAAGAGATCTTCACGAGTTGATAAGGAGCCCGGGTGGGGATACAAGATCATAGATCTAGGTAGGGTTCCCACAAGGGTGAGCTAAGCTCAGGTTTTCTTTCAAATCAAGTCTAATCTCAGATCTGAGCCAACTAGGCTATTTATAGTAGGGGGCGAAGGGGTAAGTTACACGCTGAAAAGTATTGCTGTGCTGAAGTTCGAGGTGGCGGAAGTTCCGGCCTTCTTGGGCGGAAGTTCCGGTTAGGGGCGGAAGTTCCGGTCCTGGGAGCCGGAAGTTCCGGCCCGGCCGGAAGTTCCGGCCAAGTTCCGGTCAAGTTCCGAAATTGGCCCGTTTCCTTGCAGTAACATCCAGGGGCATTTTGGCGGACTTTCGGAACTTGGGCGGAACTTGGGCGGAAGTTCCGAGTGGGCGGAAGTTCCGGTCCCTCGGGGCGGAAGTTCCGGCTGGCTCCACTTCTCTGGGCGCTGGATGGCATCTTGGCAGCATCTGGGAGGAATCTGGCCGGAAGTTCCGGTCCTGGAGGGCGGAAGTTCCGGCCTGGGCGCTGTAGCTCCATCTTCATCATTTCCAGCTCTCTCTCCATTGGCTTGGACTCCATGGCTTGTGTCTTGACCGATGTACATGATTGAACATAGTGTATTTGCATGAAGTAGCAAGCCATCCAAGGGGGTGTCAAAGGCATAGGTAGAGAGGAGCGAATTCACCTCTTGGCGTAGCGCTTGGGCTCTAGCTCGTGTCATTGGACCACGAGGAGGGCTAGTCGGTCTTGATGTAGTGTCGACCTTGGGTGGGGCTACATCACTTCCTCAATGTCACCATTAAGGAACGCCGTTTTGACATCCATCTGCCAAATCTCATAGTCAAAAAATGCAGCTATTTCTAACAAAATCCTCACAGACTTTAGCTTCGCTACAAGTGAGAAGGTCTCATCATAGTCAACTCCTTGAATTTGTCAGAAACCCTTTGCGACAAGTCGAGCTTTATAGACAGTAATATTACCATCAACATCTGTTTTTCTTTTGAAGATCCATTTATTCTCGACGGCCTTGCGGCTATCAGGTAAGTCTACCAAAGTCCACACTTTGTTATCATACATGGATCCCATTTCGGATTTCATGGCTTCTTGCCATTTGTTGGAATCTGGGCTCATCATCGCTTCTTCATACGTCGCAAGGTCTTCATCATTGTTGTCCACAATCATGACATTTAGACAAGGATCATACCAATCAGGAGTGGTACGCTCCCTTATCGATCTGCTGTTATCACCGGATTTTGGCCAAATCAGGAGATGGGCCGTAAGTGAAGATGGGCTTGAAGGATATACGCGTGGAGCGTCTTTGAAGCGGCCTTGCACGAAGAGTTTGGGCTAGATTGCCCGTGTATCTGTAAATATAGTAGATCGCATCTTAGTTTAGATTTAAAAGATAGAGTTTAACCCGTGCACGGTTAGGTGCACGCCCGAATTAGAAAGTCCCTTGGACTATAAATATGTATCCAGGGTTATCTAAAAAGGAAGACAATCACGTTCACAACAAACGCAAATCAGGCGCATCGCCACCCCTTCTTTCGAGGGTTTTCTCCGGGTAAGCATCATGCTGCCTAGATCGCATCTTGCGATCTAGGCAGCACACGTTTATTCGTTTACCTTGTGTTGCTCGTGCTGAAGCGTTGTTGATGGCGAGTAGCACTATTTATCATAGATGTTTTGGGGCTTGCATGGATGCTTTTCTTATGCATATTTGCTTAGCTATGCCGTCCCTCGATATCTAGCTGCCCTTATACCTATCTAGGTGTAAGGGCAGCACCTTGCTTGTTCGTTATTTAGTAGATCCAATCTGTTATAGTTGCTCCTTGATTCTTCAAGGATTGGTTTAATATCTGTATGGTTAGGCCTTACAAACGGGTTGAACGATCCGGTAGTACGTAAGGTATGGTTTGTTAGTCCTAAGAGGGATGTTCCGGGAATTAACTTAATGTTGGTTTTTAGGCCTCTTTTAGGGTTAGTTTTCCATTATCTTTCGTGTCTATTAGGCTCAACTACGCGTAGGATGTTCCGATCATGCGGTGAAAACCCTAAACTGTCGTAGATTGGTTTATCTTTATATTGATCAAGCAGGAGCCCCATGTCATCGTTAACCCGACGTGAACCATGGGGCGATCGGCTCTTTGAGCCGATCCACAGGGCAACCTGAGAGCCGATCGGGCTCGTATTTAATGTTTACGTGTCTGCCACGCAGGAAACTAATCGAAGCAATCCAACACCTTCCTGACCAGGTATAGGTCAGGTGGCACGCCCTTGCAACCGCCAGGACGTGTGCCGGAACATTTGCGGGACGACGTCGAGGGACCAGGGCCCCCTGCAGTCTTGGAAGCCTCCCGGCTCTTCGTGTTGCTTAACCACTGCTCGCCGGTGGGTTTTGGCAGGCAACATCTGCGAGGTTCAGTAGCTACCTTGTTCGAAGTTTCATGATCATTATCATTTGCTTCCTCTCTTATCGGTGTAGGCTGTACAGGAACATCTTCCGGCACTGCGCTACTCTGATCTACGAGATAAGGTTCAATAACCTCGTCGAGTTCTACTTTCCTTCCAGTCACTTCTTTAGTGAGAAACTCCTTCTCAAGAAAGGTTCCATTCTTGGCAACAAAGATTTTGCCTTCGGATCTGTGATAGAAAGTATACCCAATAGTTTCTTTAGGGTATCCTATGAAGACGCATTTCTCCGCTTTGGGTTCTAGCTTGTCAGGTTGTAACTTCTTTACATAAGCTTCGCAACCCCAAACTTTAAGGAACGACAGCTTAGGTTTCTTCTGAAACCATAATTCATACGGTGTCGTTTCAACGGATTTAGATGGTGCCCTATTTAAAGTGAATGCAGTTGTCTCTAATGCATAACCCCAAAATGATAACGGCAAATCAGTAAGAGACATCATAGAACGAACCATATCTAAGAGAGTTCGATTACGACGTTCAGACACACCATTGCGCTGTGGTGTTCTTGGCGGTGTCAACTGTGAAAGTATTCCGCATTTCTTTAAATGCATGCCAAACTCATAACTCAGATATTCGCCTCCGCGATCAGAACGCAGAAACTTAATCTTCTTGTTACGTTGATTTTCTACTTCACTTTGGAATTCCATAAACTTCTCGAAAGTTTCGGACTTATGTTTCATGAAATAGATATACCCATATCTACTCAGATCATCTATGAAGGTTAGAACATAACTGATGAGGACATCTCTACCTCACTACTGCCTCCGTCATTGCAAGATGAAGATGAAGCTGTGCAGCTCAAGTCCAATGAAGTTAGGATTGGACCAATGATACGAGCTCGTGCAAAGCTACTTAAACAACATGTGAACTTGTTCCTAAACGATACTTTGATCGATGAGAATTTTATACTATCTAAGTCGTATTACTTATGTATGATCAGGTATGAGGAGGAACCAAGCATCGCACGAGGAGGAGAGGAGCAGCTGGACAAGAAGCTGGACATGAAGCTGGACATGGAGCTGGACGTGAAGAAATCCCATGGACGCGCGAGGGAGGAGCGGGAGGCATGCGCGAGAGGAGGAGTTCTTCAGGCCGGTCCCAGGCTCGGTCAGACCGGCCGTGGCACCGGACCACCCGGTCCAAACCGGATTCTGCGCTTGTGCCAAGCGGGCAACCATCCAGGGAGCATTGACGCTTCGTCCGGTTTTCACCCGGTCCCAGACCCGGTCTAGACCGGATCACCCGGTCACAGACCCGGTCAACCGGATTCCAGACCGGCCGAGTCCGAGTCTGTCTCGACGAGATCTATTCTGGGTCGGTTATTTTCGTACTTTTTCGACCTGAGGTCGTCCTGGACGCCTATATAAGTCCATAGGACACCCCCAAAGTTGCTTTAGACCACGTTTAAGATAAACCCTAGTTCTTAGTAGATGCGGGGTGGCCTTCGGACACCTCCTCACCAAGACCAACAAGTCCCCCAAGTGGACCAATGACAAGGGCTCGAGTTAAAGCTCTACATGATAAGGTGAACTCGCTCCTCACCACCCTTGATCTCGGTACGCCTTTGGATGGAATGCTACCTCATGCCGATGTGCTTTGTGTCATTAGGTACAAGGAGCATGAAGACCCCGGAAGGGAGGACGAACCAGGGACAAGGGAAGGAGAGGAACAATGGGACATGAAGATGGACATGAAGCTGGACCCGACGTCACTCGAAGCGCTCGAAGGAAGAGAAGACGCCGGCCGGTCCAGAACCCGGTCAGACCGGCCCCCAGACCGGACCACCCGGTCCCAGGCCCGGTCAACCGGTCGCCAACCGGATCCCCCACAAGCTCGTACCGGAGACCAACCGGACGGAAATCTGCGAGGTTTCCGGTTGGCGACCGGTCGACCGGCCCCACGACCGGATGCCCCGGCGCCAGGCCCGGTCTGAACGGCCGCACGACCGGACACCCGGCGCCAGGCCCGGTCTGACCGGCCGCCAACCGGATTCGTCGAGAAGGCCCCACCAAACCGCCTAAGTTATTTACCTTTTCGCCTTGCTGGCCATGTATGCCTATATAAGGACCCAGGACCCCTCCCTTATGGCTTAGACATAATTTTGAGCTTAAACCAACTTTGAGCTTAGTCTCCCTAGGGTTAGCATCCATCTTGGATAAGCATCCCTCTTTAATCAAGGCACTCTTGTTGTTGATTTGTGAATTGCTAAGTGAGATTCTAGTGCAAGGCACTCTCTCTCCCTTACCAATCCCCTTCTCTCCAACACCAATCTCTCTCCGGGAATTCACCGCGTGCCTCTTCCTTGGAGATTCTATTGGCGTGATCTACCGAGTCACGGGGGTAAGTATCGGGTGTATCGGGTTGGTGTGCGTGCGTGAGTCCCGTGTTCTTCGTGTTCCTCGTGTTCCTCGCGCTCTCCCACCTCTTCCCCTTGGTTCTTGGGTCGAATCGCGAGATCGGGCCACATCCTAGATCTCAGATCTCATCATATGGTATCAGCAACCTTTGGTTACCGCGATTTTGACCCTCCACCCACCCGATTTCGTTTCTAGAAAATTTTCCAAAAAATAGCCTCAAAGTGCCTTTGGACCGATCTGTGATTTGGTTGAGTTTTGAGTGGTTTTGATCCGTGGATTTGGTGTTTTTGTGCTTGATCTACTATTTCCCCAACTTTTAGCCTCCAATTCCATCGTTTTTCCGTCGATTTGATCTTTTGGTTTTGGTTTGGGGAAGAACAAGAGAGAGAAACGTGAAACCCGGTTTCGAAACCGGTCAACCGGCCCCCAGACCGGACCGTCCGGCGCAGCACTCGGTCAACCGGCCGCCAACCGGACTTCCGGCCCAGAGACCGGTCTGACCGGCCCCCAGACCGGACACTCCGGCGCCAGCTCCGGTCAGACCGAACCACCGACCGGGCTCCCGTCTTCGACATCGACTAACACCACCGCCAACCACCACCACCACCATCATCTCCACCATCGCAGGTATAACTTGCAGTAACCCTTGTAGCCCTCTTCTTTTTGCGATCTATCCCACGAGCGAAGCTTTTCGAGTGTTGCGAAACATCGCACGAGGTCCCGACCGTGAGGGTGTGCGTTGTGTGAGTAAAGCTCATAAGTGGAGCTCGTGAGTGGCAAGCAAAAGAGTAAGAGCATAGTGTGCTAGTGAAAAAAAAAGAGAGAAGCAAAGTTGATACGGGGCGACCTTCGGTCTCCACCGCATCATGTGCGTCAACGCCGACATGTCACGCAAAGGTGAATCTTCTCCTTTATGCGTGCCTACAATTGTCTCTCATGAATGGTATGCTACTTCATCCTCCTTCATATGACCATGATAGGAACACATCGCCAAGTACGGAGGAAGTGGACGACACCATGGAGGCTCGAGGACTCAAGGCCGAGGTCGTGGAAGCATGGAAGAGAACGTCGAGGATAAGGAGACGCGCCAGGAAGACCGGCACTGCCGCACCGCCACTACGCCTGAGGATGACGGCACTGCCGCCCTACCTGCGCCGGCCCTATCGCCCTACCTGTGCTGGCCCTGACGCCCCACTGCAAAGAGCATCAAATCTGAACCCTTTATCCCTTTGTATGCCTAAACTACCCCTCCTTTGGTGGCTCCCTATATATAGGCTCCCACCTCCCCCTTCATTAGGTAAGACATAACTTGAGTGAGAACTTGGCTTATGCCTCCACCATCCCTTTGGGATTAGGGAAACCCCCTCCTCTCTTAGACACAAATCTATGAGTTGTATCAAGACACTCCTTATATGATTTATCTTTCGCACTTGTGATTCTACCGCGGTCTCTCACTCGTGTGACTCCATAGATCATATATCGGTCTTTCTCTCGAGGATTCTACCTCGTGTCTCTCCTTGAGGGATTCTATCGGGATAGTGGTTCGGGCTATCGGGAGTAAACCGAATTGTATCGGGTTGTGTTGCGTGCGTTCGCGTGTGTTCATCGTGTTCTTCGCCGTGTTCTTCGTGTTCTTCCTCTCCCCCGCCTTTCCCTCGGTCAATTCGTGAGATCGGGCAACACACGTGGCCTTAGGCCTCATCATATGGTATCAGAGCACATGTTCTTCCTGTTGTTCATCGTACTCCCGTGGGTCAACGCCTCCATCCGTTTATCTTCCCCGACCAAGCCACGCTCGCCTCCACTGCCCCGCCGCCAGCTCGCAAGCCACGTCCGCGCCTCCGATTCCGCCTAGCCCCTGGCACCTGCCTCTTCGATTGCCGGTCTGCTTGATCCGCTCCAAGTCAACCCGCAGGCGCGATAGCCACAGCTCCCGATTCAACTCTGCCGCTGGCCAAATTCAGCTCGCCGCCAAACCACCTCCAGCTCGCCGTGCTGCTCCCTGCCCCGACCCAAGCAAGCGCAACCAAGCTCCACCAAGGCCCCACGCCAACCACCGCTCGCAGCACGCGCGCGCAGCAGCAGCTCCAAACTCACTACCGCCGCACGAACGCACGCCGGCCTCACCTCAACCACCAGCGCCCGCCCGCTCGACCTCTCCTGCCTCGCACGCGCTGCGCGCACGCCGGCCATCCATCCACAGCAGCAGACCACCACGCGAGCTTCCGCTGCTCACCACCGCGCGCCCCAACTGATGCTCACGCGCGCAGCCTAGACATCGCCAAGCGCCTGCCCCGCGCACAGCAAGCCCACGCCAAGCCGCTCCGAACCGCGCCGTCGCCTCGCTCCACTGCCCAGCTCGATCGCCTTCGGTTGACCGGGCGCCACACCGGGCCACCCGGTTGAAACCAGCTCGGACCGGGCGCCAACCGGGCGGCAACCGGATGATCCGGCCCAGGATCCGGTCCAACCGGGCCCATGACCGGATTTCACACTTTTAACCCAAATTTCGCCCAATTTTGACTCCACTTTTTGCCCCAAATTTTGATAACTTTTCGGAGCCCGTTTGACTCCAAACTTTAACAACATCCTCCAACGACTCTACATAGTCTACGTCTAATTTTTGACGATTTTTGGACACCAACTTTTAACCGCTCGTTTTGACCCTACTTTTCGGGCATTGACTTAATTTGCCCGGTTTCCGTTTTGGAGTGCCCTTGGACCGTGAGAACCGCTTCCGCGCCTACATCAACACCGCGACAATGGTATCGGCACCCCGGATTCCGGCGCATCTTCGACACCATCGTCACCACCACTTCGCCATCGCAAGTTCGTGTGCTTGACACCGCCTAACGTCAATAGGTATAACTTGCCTCCCTCACACCTTGTAGCCCCGTTTCTTTCTTTGTGTACCTATCCTATTGAGAGTGGCTTTCCGAGTGTTGCGAAGCATTGCACAAGTGTCACGACCGTGAGAGGGTTTGTGTGTGCGTTGAGTTGAGCAAAGCTCCGAAGCAAGCTCGGTGAGAAAGATACACAAAAGAAGAAAAAGTGTAACATATACATAGAGAAAAATAAAGCTTCTAAGCATAGAAAAAAAAGTGAAAAAAAAGAGAAAAAGAAAAAGGAATAGAAAAAGTGTGTGTGTCCACCGATACAAAGGAGTGCAAAGCTTGTGAGCACTAAGAGAGATAAGAGAAGAGTGGCCCTTGTGCAAATCTTGTTGCTTCTCTCATATGCAACCGAGCTACCGTCTCTCTTGTGTTGGCGTGACACCGAGCTTATAGTCTTCGTTAGGACCATCTTGTTACTTAGCTCACTTCCTTGTTCGCGCTAACCCCATTGTTCTCCCTTGTGTGGATTTCCGTGTTTCCTTGACATAGATCACCACTCTTGACATTTGACTTTGGATCTTACCCACATTTGACAATAGACTTTTCCGTTGGTCTTTTTCGTTTGCTATCCACTACATACCCACCACATATAGAGTTCTTAGCCTTTTGCGTGTGCTTTGAGTGTGTGTGTGAGTAACCCCGATACATTTTGGCTTTGCTCTTGACTTGAACCTCTTTTTCGATACTTTCTTGATAGGTGAGATACTTGTGTAGTTTTCCTTCCACCACATACACATACACCTTACCTAGTGAGAGATATACATGATGACCCCACAAGAGCAAGCCGAGATGAGAGCATACTTCGCCGAGCTAGATGCTCGAGAAGCCCATATGACACCCAAAGATAAAGCCGAGTGCCACGCATACTTCAAACACCTTGAGAGCAAGAGTGACATACCCCATGAGTCGAGTGAGGACACTTGGATTTCTAACAACTTAACCTCTACTCCTCTTGTGTTGTCTTCCTCTTTGCTAGGTTGCTCGGACATCGACGACGCCATTGCCATGGAGATGAGGGACTCCACTATATGTGAGATGAGCGACTCCACTATATGTGAGATGAGTGACTCCACTATATGTGAGCTTGATGAGTGCCTCCACTTCGAGAGCATGAGTGATACACCGAGTGAGATGAGAGTGGTAGTTGATAGGTCATGTGAGGCCATTTCGATTTCTCACAACTTACCCTCTACCTCTAGTGTGTTCTCTTATGTTTCCTTAGGTTCCATGGATGACGAGACGCCGATCATGGAGAAGATGTACATGGTGCATGAAGATGATGATATCACACCATGCTTGCTTGAAGATGAACATGGAGGCCACACCGAGCCTACCTCTCCCACAACACCTACCTCATATGAGCGGGACTACAAAGGTACCTATATGGGTGTTGATGATGCCATGATCCCACTAGAGGACATGATGAATTGTGAGTGCTTGCATGAGTTGGATGATCCTATTGCTATGTCATATGCTTCTTTCACTTTCCCTTGTGATACTTGTGATGCCACCATTCTTGATCATGTGGAAGTAGTTGCTTGTGACACATTGACCATGCCATGCATGAGTGTTTCGATTTCTATCCTATTGCTTGCAATATGTCGAACAATTTCTCTTTCCCATGTATTGCTTGCAATGTTGATAATGATGCTTGTGTTGTGACAACCTTGCCGAACAATTGCTCTTTCCCTAGGTTTGTCGACAACAATGATGAAATTTTGAACATGTTTTGTGCTACATGCTTGCAATATTCTCCCATTAGTGCAACCAAAATGTTGAATAATTGCTCTTTCCAATGCTTGGTTTGCAATGATGTTAATATGCTTGTGAATGAGATTGCCCCCATAGCTCTCTCACCTTTTGGAGACTTTGCATATATCCATGTTGAGCATGTTCCTAAGTTTTCCCCGCATATTCACCATGTTTACTATAATATCTTGCTTCCCGCTAATGGTGATGTGCAAAAGAAATGGTGCATCATGATGGATGATGTATTCATATACCATGCACACACGTTGTTCTTGTTGTCTAACATGTGTGTAGGTACCCAAATTCCAATGTCAACCTCGATTGAGCACGAGTTGACAAAAAGAGCTCTTGAGAGCATGATACAATCATTGCAAGCAATAGATGGTAAAGACCAAGTGGTCGACATATTGCAAGCAATGGTAGAAAAATTGAAGCTCTCATAGCATGGCATGGTCATGGTATCACAATCAATCAACTCCACATGATCAACAATGTTAGCAAGCAAAGCATCACATGGGAATATGAAAGAATCAAGTGACGTAGCAAATGTATCATCAAGATCATGCATGCACTCGTAAGTCATCATGTCCACTAGTGGGATCATGGCATCATCAACACCTATGTTGTTACCTTTGTAAGCCGACTCATGTGAAGTAGGTGTTGTGGAAGTAGGATGATCCATGTGGTCGACATGTCCATCTTGGAGCAAGCATGGTGAGATATCATCATCTTCATGCACCATGTACATCTTCTCCATGAGTGGGAACTCATCCTCCGTGGAACCTAGTGTAACATAAGAAGACACAAACGAGGGAGAGGTTAATGTGTTAGCAAATGCGATGTCCTCCATGGACCTATCATCTACCTCTCTCAACTCACTTTGTGTATCACTCATGTCCTCCAAATGGAAGCACTCAAACTCACATATGGGGTGGAAGTCACTCAACTCACTAGCACTCTCGCTCAAGTGGGCTAAGTGGCTCTCATGCTCACATGGGATTGGTACCAACTCATCAATCAAGCATGTAGGAGTAGGTTCGACTTTCTCATCTCCATGCGCCTCCTTGGTTGAAGGGAACTTCCCATGCTCAACCATCTCAACTCCATGCGCCTCCGTAGGTGAAGGGAGAATCCCATGCTCACCATGCTCAACTCCATCGCCTCCTAAGTCGTCCTCAAGTGGTGGCATCTTGGAGACTTGTGCATTGAGCTCGTCGAAGTATAGCTTCTTGGCGCTTGGCGTTGTGCATTGCCATGCCACGTGACCCTTGGCCTTGCACACCTCACATAGGAGATTGGGACATTCCCGTGGAAGGTGGCCTTGTTGCTTGCACTTGTAGCATCGGAGTCCATAGGCATATGACGAGGTAGGGGCCATTGTGGTGGTGGCGCAAGAGGTAGAAGTCGCCTTATGAGAAAGGTCTTCATGTCGAGGCTCTCGTCTTCTTGTCTCATCACCATGTCTTGAGTGGTGTCGTCGAAGATCATGTGTGGAAGGATGTCGATGTAGACCATGAGTTGGTGGTGGTCGACGACGATCATGAGATGGTGTGAGTCGATGACGGTCCTTGCCTTGCCTAGGTGATGGCTCATGTTGGGGGCGCTCTTGATGCTCCATATGATGTCCGTGATGTCGATGATCTTGTGCATAGGCACTCTCATGATGGCGCCTTGTGGAGCTTGGAGAAGTGTGTCGATGCCGAATATGTTGGGGACGCTCTTGATGATCCACATGATGATGCCATCGTGGAGGTCCTCGATCTTCATATGTAGCTCCATTGGCCAAGTAGGGGTATGTGGGAGCATCGGCGGTATGCATGGTGGGGTCGATGTCGTCCTCGTCGTGGTGCTCCACCATGTCGTCCATGCTTGTTGAGCAAGTGTCGATGTAGAGCTCGTCTATGTCGTCCATGTTGGCGATGCTCTCGGAGCCATAGTCGGTGTAGAGCTCCTCGATGTCGGTCATGTTGGCGATGCTCGCGGAGCCATAGTCGGTGTAGAGCTCCACATGTTCCTCCACATCCGCGGTGCTTGAAGAGGCATCCTCCTCGAAGTGCTCCGTGTACTCCTCCATATCTTCGTCTTCGCTATCCATGTTAGCACGACAATATCTATATGGTGTATGTTAGTGGAAGAACACTACCTCGCAATCTTACCGTGGTATGACAAGATTGGGGTGATCCAACAAACCGAGAGTTAGAACAATTGTATCGGGCACTCACACAAAGACACACGCAAAAGCTAGCAAATATGGTATTAGGTGAGTATGGTGGAAAGCCAAAAGATGAAATCCGAAATCAAGTTTGTTGTTAAGGGTGGGTGAAATCCAAAAACTCAAATGTCAAAGCGATGATCACTATAAACACGGAAAAGATGTGGAACTCACACACGGGATAAGCGGGGTTAGTGCGACCAAGTAATGAGCGGAAAAGTGTATGAAGCCCGAAAGCAAGGGTGGCTCGGTGTCACACTAACACAAGGAGAGGCAAAGCTTTGGTTGCAACATGAGAGACAACAAGATTCACACGCGGCCTCTCTTCTCTTTTCTCTCTTTTGCTTAAAAGCTTTTTCCCTTTTGTGTTTGGTGGCACTTACACTCTTTGTGTATTTGTATGTATGATGGCACTCGCACACTTTTGCTCTATGGTGCACTTGCACTCTTTTTGTGTTTTGGCGGCTTTTTCTCGCACTATGTTAGCGTTAGCTCGCTTTTGCTATCTTGCCACACGAGTTTTGCTTAGAAGCTTGACTCCACACTACACACACACCTCACAATCGGGGCCACGTGCAATGTCTCGCAACACTAGATAAGCAATGCTCGATAGGATAGATCGCAAAAGAAGAGGGGTTACAAGGTGATGCAAGTTATACCTGCGATGTTAGGCGGTGATGAACACACAACTTGCGATGACGGCGGTGGTGTCAAGAGGGACGTTTGCAAGTCCGGGGTGCCGAGGATGTCTTCGCTTGCTTCGGAGCTGCGGGTTAGTTTCACAAACAAGGCACTCAAACCGGAACAAGCAAACACAAGTTAGCGGATAAGATGGGTCAAAGTAGCTCGGCGGTGGTGGCGGTGGTATGCCGGTGGTGGGTGGTGTCGACGCTCTTGCGGATGCGGTGGTGGCGGTGGGGCCGCGGCGGTGTTTACCCGTGGGTTGGGGAAGTGGCGGTGCTTGCCGGCGGTGGAGAGGAGTGGTGGTGGTCGGCGGCGGTGGTGGTGGTGCGGCGCCCGGTCTGGGGGCCGGTCTGGCCGGGCCACGGGCCGGCTGCCCCGGTCTGGGGGCCGGTCGGCCGGATGCTGTAACCGGGCAGCCCGGTCTGGGGGCCGGTTGACCGGGTTCTCAACCGGCTGGGCGTTTTCTCTCTCCTGTTCTTGAGGCAAACCAAACCAAATCGACCCAAATCGAAGAAAACGATGGAATTGGGGGCTAGAAAGTGGGGGAAATAGTAGATCAAGCACCTCAACACCAAATCCATGGACCAAAACCACTCAAAACGCAACCAAATCGCAGATCCATCCAAAGGCAAATTAGGGCTATTTTTTGGGGATTTTTTGGGGAAAATTTTTAGAGACGAAATTGGGTGGGTGGGGGGTCAAATTCGCGGAAACCAAAGGCTGCTGATACCATATGATGTGGTCTAAGACCCCGTGTGTGGCCCGATCTCGCGAATGACCCAAGAATCAAAGGGGGAAAGAGAGGGAGAGGCGGAAGAACACGAAGAACGCGAAGAACACAACGCACACCAACCCGATACAATCGATACTTACCCTCGTGGCTCGATGGACCACGCCAATAGAATCACCACGGGAGAGACTCGAGGTAGAATCCCGGAGTGAGAGATCGGTGTTGGGGACGGAGGTAGGTGAGGGAGAGAGAGTGGGCTACACTAGAATCTCACTCACATAGATCCAATCATCCAACATGGGGTGCCTTGATACAAAGGGGATGAAACCCTAGGGAGACAAAGCTCAAAGTCATGTTTAAGCCTAAATCTTGTCTAACCAGCTATGGGGGCGAGCTGGGGTCTTATATAGGCATACAAGGCGACACGGGTCGAAAAGGTACAAGTTGGTGGGTCAAACCCGACGAATCCGGTCACAGGGCCGGTTGGACCGGGTCTGGGACCAGGCCATCCGGTTCCAAACCGGATTCTGGGCCGGACGTAACCGGGCGGGGCTTCGGGAGCCCCGGGACTGCTTCCGGATGGCACCGGTCGTCGTTCCGGTCGAAAACCGGACGGGCCGGTCAGGAGGCCGGTCAGACCGGGCCTGGGACCGGGCGGTCCGGTCAGGAGCCCCGTCAGACCGGGCCTGTGACCGGCTGGCCTTCCTCCTCCCGCCTCTTCTTCCTCTTCCTTCCTTCTTCCTTCATTCTTCTTCTTCTCTCTTCCTTGCACCATGGGAGTTCCTTCTCTCCGGTTCCTCGATGACTCTTGTACCTAATGACATGTAACACACCGACATGAGGTAGCATTCCATCCAAGGTATTGACGAGGTCGAGTGTCGAGAGGAAAGAGTTCACCTTGACATATATGGCGGGGGTTGGTGTTGTTGGTCCACTTGGGGGACTCCTTGACCATGGTGTAGCGTCGACGATAGGCGGGGTTGCACTTGACGGTCTTGAGGCGGAGGGGTCCGAAAGCCACCCCGCATCACCGAGGTCGTGGAAGCATGGAAGAGAACGTCGAGGATAAGGAGACGCGCCAGGAAGACCGGCACTGCCGCACCGCCACTACGCCTGAGGATGACGGCACTGCCGCCCTACCTGCGCCGGCCCTATCGCCCTACCTGTGCTGGCCCTGACGCCCCACTGCAAAGAGCATCAAATCTGAACCCTTTATCCCTTTGTATGCCTAAACTACCCCTCCTTTGGTGGCTCCCTATATATAGGCTCCCACCTCCCCCTTCATTAGGTAAGACATAACTTGAGTGAGAACTTGGCTTATGCCTCCACCATCCCTTTGGGATTAGGGAAACCCCCTCCTCTCTTAGACACAAATCTATGAGTTGTATCAAGACACTCCTTATATGATTTATCTTTCGCACTTGTGATTCTACCGCGGTCTCTCACTCGTGTGACTCCATAGATCGTATATCGGTCTTTCTCTCGAGGATTCTACCTCGTGTCTCTCCTTGAGGGATTCTATCGGGATAGTGGTTCGGGCTATCGGGAGTAAACCGAATTGTATCGGGTTGTGTTGCGTGCGTTCGCGTGTGTTCATCGTGTTCTTCGCCGTGTTCTTCGTGTTCTTCCTCTCCCCCGCCTTTCCCTCGGTCAATTCGTGAGATCGGGCAACACACGTGGCCTTAGGCCTCATCAAAAGTGCAAAGTGCCACCAATACAAAAAGAGTGAAAAGCTTTTAAGCAAGCAAGAGAGATAGAGAAGAGAGACCTCGTGCGAATCTTGGTGTTTCCCCTCTATGCAACCTAGCTTCGATCTCTTCTTGCGTTAGTGTGACATTGAGCACCCTTGCTTAGGGGTTTTTCATTTTTCCGCTCGTTCCTTGGTTGCACTAACCCCGTTCATCTCGTGTGTGAGTTCCACATTTTTCCGTGTTTATAGTGATCTCCACTTTGACACTTGATTTTTGGACCTTACCCACTCTTAACAACATACTCGATTTTGGATTTCGTCTTTTGGCTTTCCACCATCCACACCTAACACCATATTTGCTAGCTTTTGCGTGTGCCTTTGTGTGTGTCCCGATACACTTGGTCTTACTTTGGTCTTGGTTGATTGCCTCAATACTATCTTACCAAGGTAAGAGTGCGAGGTAGTCTCCTTCCACTAACATCCACAACATAGTTCTTGTCTTGTTATCATGGATAGGCACGGAGACCAAGCAAAGGAGGATGAGGTCCTACACCCCTCCGAAAGGTTGGCCACCCAACACAACCTATGGGTGCAACGCCAAGAGTTCAAGGACCAACTCAACTTGTTCGAGACACGCATCGACGAGCAATATGAAGAAGTGGCTCACAACTTCGGCCAAGTGAACCAAGATATGAATCTTCTTCGTGAAGCTACGGACAACTTGCATGACCAAGTGACGGCCAATGATGCAAACATGGAGCGGCGCATGGATAGCCTCGAGCGCGCCATCAACAACTTGGGACGTCGACGTCGACATCGCCATCGCTCTACTTCCTCATCGTCATCAACCTCGTCACACGGTGACTACTCCCATGATCGCCATTCCTCCTCAAGCTCCGACTCAAGGCATGGAGATCATCATCGACCTCGTCGCCCGCATGTTCGTCAAGATGACTCTCGCTCAAACTCAAGGCGCGGAGAGTTCCATCGCCATGCTCGTCCTCATGAACGTCCTCAACAAGAACAAGCTCTTCACCAAGATCGTCATCAAGCGGCTCGCCATGCCCACCATGGGCATGACGACCAACCCCACGACAACGTCCTCCACAACATGGAACCAGCACCTCATCGTCAAGCCCATGTTGATGCTCAAGACCAAGGTCATCAAGATCCACCAAGGCGTGATCTCCGGAATCATCCTCGCCATGACCAAAGGGGCCGAGGAAAACCACAACATGATCAAGATGAGAGGGCCATCATTGGGCAACGCCAACAACCTCGTCAAGATCCGCAACAACATCATCAACGTGAGCCAAGTGAAGCTAGTGTTCACCTCCACCGCCAACCCAATGCTATGGTTGGCCGTGGAAGACCTCCTCTACCACCCCAAGCCGCAAGAGATGAAGGTTTCCGTCCTCGCCGAAGGAACATGGAAAATGAAGAGAACATGTATGGGAAGCTCAAGTTCAACATGCCCAAGTTCAAGGGTGAAGACGATGCCGAGGCCTACCTCTCATGGGCACTCAAGGTTGACAAGATCTTCCGCATCCACAACTACTCCGGTGCCAAGAAAGTAGCCATGGCCTCCCTTGAGTTTGAAGAGTATGCCAACACATGGTGGGAACAAGTTGTTACTCAAAGGGAAGAAAAGGGTGAACCTCCAATTGACACTTGGGAAGATATGAAGGAGGAGATGCAAGCTCGCTTTGTCCCTACACACTACAAGACCGATCTCTTCAACAAGCTCCAAAAGTTGAAGCAAGGCACCAAGACCGTTGAGGAGTTCTTCAAGGAAATGGAGTTAACTATGATGCGAGCAAATATCCAAGAATCCGAGAACCAAACCATTGCTAGGTTCTTCAACGGCCTCAACTACCCCATCAAGAGGATTGTGGAGTTCCAACAATACTCCAACATGGTTGAGTTGGTTCACCAAGCTTCCAAGGCCGAGCTTCAAGTGAATGAGGACATCAAGTACTCGAAGTCCAAGCAATACTTCGCCTCCAAACTTGTTACAACAACTCCCACAACAAGCGTCAAGCCAACCGCATCCTCTGCACCTTCCAAGCAACCTACCATCCAAAGTCGCATGAAGCAAACGGTGTCCTCCACCGCCTCCTCCAAAGCCTCTACGGGATCCTCCAATGTCACTTGTTTCAAGTGTGGCACTCAAGGCCACAAGTCCTTCGAGTGCAAGAACACCAAGGTTATGATCACTATGGAGAATGGTGACATAGAAACGCTAAGTGAGGGCGAATATGAAGCCCTAGTACAAGCCGCCGTTGCTAATGAGGAAGAGTATGATGAAGAAAGTGGAGAAGACTCTCTCTTATGCACACACGACCCAAGCCCTTCACTTGTGGTCACTCGAGTGCTCACAACTCAACCCCAAGCTATGGAAGACCAAAGATGCAACATCTTCCAAACCCGTGCCAGCATTGGTGGCAAGTCAATCAAGGTCATCATCGATGGTGGGAGTTGCCACAACTTGGCAAGCACCGAGTTATGTGAGAAGCTCAACCTCACGCTTCGCAAGCATCCTCATCCATACCATGTTCAATGGTTGAGCGACAAGGGCAATGTCAAGATTCAACACACCGTCACCGTCAACTTCAAGATAGGACTCTATGAAGACACCGTTGAGTGTGACGTGGTGCCTATGACCGTGTGCCACATGTTGCTTGGCCGCCCATGGCAATTTGACAAGAAGGCCATACATGATGGTTACTCCAATGCATACACCTTCAAGGTCAAGGACAAGAAGTTCGAGCTTCGCCCAATGACGCCTAGCCAAATCATCGCCGACAATGCGAAGGCTTTAGCGAGGTCACAACACCACACCCGCCATAGTGAGTTGAGAGGAGAGGGAGCGACCCACCAAAAGGAGAGTGAGCGCCACCAACCACATATGAATGAGAGAAAGAGTGTCCTCTTAGCCACAAAAAGCGAGTGGAGAGAAGTGAAAGACAACCCATCCACCACCATACACTACGTGCTCATTTGCAAGGGCCTCTCGTCGGAGACTAACGACTTATCCAACATTCCTTCGTCTTTGTTGTCTCTTTTGAAGGAGTTCCAAGACGTCTTCCCCGACGAGCTACCTCATGGACTACCACCGCTTCGGGGCATCGAGCACCGCATCGACCTCATACCCGGTGCTCCCCTTCCAAACCGCGCCGCATACCGCACAAACCCCGAAGACACCAAGGAGATTCAACGTCAAATACAAGACCTCATACCCGGTGCTCCCCTTCCAAACCGCCTTAGCCCTTGTGCCGTTCCCGTGATTCTTGTGCCTAAACCGGATGAGACGCAACAGATGTGTATGGATTGTCGCCCCATCAATGCCATTACCGTCCGTTATCGCCATCCCATTCCGCGTTTAGACGACATGATTGATGAATTGAGTGGTGCCACCATTTTCTCTAAGGTTGATTTGCGTAGTGGCTACCACCAAATTCGCATGGCAATTGGTGATGAATGGAAGACGACATTCAAGACCAAGCTTGGTCTACATGAATGGATCGTCATGCCATTTGGTCTTTCAAATGCTCCTTCGACTTTCATGCGTCTTATGAATCACATTTTGCGACCTCTCATTGGCAAGAGCGTGGTTGTTTACTTTGATGACATTCTCATCTATAGCAAAAATCTCGAGGACCATGTTCAACATGTGAGAGAAGTATTATGCATATTGCGCCACGAGAAGCTCTTTGCCAACCTCCCAAAATGCAACTTCGCTCAAAACAAATTGGTTTTTCTTGGTTTTGTGGTTTCCGCCAACGGGATTGAAGTTGATTCTTCCAAGATTGAGGCCATCCACAATTGGCCCACTCCCACAAATGTTGGTCAAGTTCGGAGTTTTCATGGACTCGCCGGTTTCTACCGCCGCTTTGTGAAAGATTTTAGCACCATCGCTTGCCCTTTAAATGAGCTTACTAAAAAGAATGTTCCGTTTGTTTGGGGCAAAGCACAACAAAACGCATTTGATGAATTGAAAAAGAGACTCACCGAGGCACCATTACTTGTTCTTCCCGATTTCGCTCAAACATTTGAGATAGAATGTGATGCGAGTGGCCTTGGAATTGGCGGTGTCCTCATGCAAAATGGAAAACCCGTGGCATACTATAGCGAGAAGTTGGACGGCGCACGCCTCAACTATCCAATATATGACAAGGAGCTTTATGCTTTGGTTCGTGTTCTTGAAGTTTGGCAACATTACCTTTGGCCAAAAGAGTTTGTTATCCATTCGGATCATGAGTCCTTGAAGTATTTGAAAAGTCAACACAATTTGAACAAGAGACATGCTAAGTGGGTTGAGTTCATAGAGTCCTTCCCTTATGTTATCAAATACAAAAAGGGCAAGGAAAATGTGGTTGCGGATGCACTTTCCCGCAAGAATACTCTTCTACTCACCCGCTTGGAGTTTCACATTTGGGTCTTGAGGAGATCAAAGAACTTTACCCTTCCGACTCTTTCTTTGGACCAATCTTTGAAAAGTGTTCCATTGACCGAGGTTTTGATGATTTCTATTTGCATGATGGCTACTTGTTTAAAGCTAACAAGATTTGCATTCCCGAGTCTTCTCTTCGTAAGTTTCTTTTGCAAGAGTCACATGGAGCTGGTCTCATGGGTCACTTTGGACGAGAGAAGACATATGCCATGCTCTCAACCCACTACTATTGGCCAAAAATGTACCGCGACGTGGAACGCCTTTGCCGACTGTGTACAACATGCTTACAAGCTAAGTCTACATCCAATCCCTATGGTCTTGACATGCCTTTACCCATTCTGATGTGGTCTAAGACCCCGATTGTGGCCCGATCTCGCGAATGACCCAAGGAATCAAGGGGGAAAGAGGGGGAGAGGCGGTAGAACATGAAGAACGCAAAGAACACACGAAGAACCACGCACACCAACCCGATACAATCGATGCTTACCCTCACGGCTCGATGGACCGTGCCAATAGAATCCGCCCGGAAGAGACTCGAGGTAGAATTCCGAGAGGAGAGACCGGTGGGGAGGACGAATCAAGGAGTGGGAGAGAGAGTGTAAACACTAGAATCTCTCACTACCAAATCCATACATCCACAAGGGTTGCCTTGATTACAGAGGGATGATACCCAAGGGAGACTATGCTCAAAGTTATGTTTGCTCGCATCATGGTTAACTCCATTTCCTTGAAGAATTCCTCAACGGTCTTGGTGCCTTGCTTCAACTTTTGTAGCTTGTTGAAGAGATCGGTCTTGTAGTGTTTAGGGACAAAGCGAGCTTCCATCTCCTCCTTCATGTCTTCCCAAGTATCAATTGGAGGTTCACCCTTTTCTTCCCTAAGAGTGACAACTTGTTCCCACCAAGTATTGGCGTAATCTTCAAACTCGAGGGAGGCCATGGCTACTTTCTTGGCACCGGAGTAGTTGTGAATGCGGAAGATCTTGTCAACCTTGAGTGCCCATGAGAGGTAGGCCTCGGCATCGTCTTCACCCTTGAACTTGGGCATGTTGAACTTGAGCTTTCCATACATATTCTCTTCATCTTCCATGTTCCTTCGGCGAGGACGGATGCCTTCATCTCTTGCGACTTGAGGTGGTAGAGGAGGTCTTCCACGACCAACCATAGCATTGGGTTGGCATTGGAGGTGAACACTAGCTTCACTTGGCTCACGTTGAGGATGTTGTTGCGGATCTTGACGAGGTTGTTGACGTTGTCCAATGTTGGCTCTCTCATCTTAATCATGTTGAGGTTGTCCTCGACCCCTTTGGTCATGGCGAGGATGGTTCCGGAGGTCACGCCTTGGTGGATCTTGATGACCTTGGTCTTGAGCATCCACATGGGCTTGACGATGAGGTGCCGGGTCCATGTTGTGGAGGACGTTGTCTTGGGGTTGGTCGTCATGCCCATGGTGGGCATGGCGAGCCGCTTGATGACGATCTTGGTGAAGAGCTTGATCTTGTTGAGGACGCTCATGAGGACGAGCATGGCGATGGAACTCTCCGCGCCTTGAGTTTGAGCGAGAATCATCATGACGAGCGTGCGGTCGACGAGAGCGATGATGATCTCCATGCCTTGAGTCGGAGCTTGAGGACGAATGGTGATCATGGGAGTAGTCATCATGTGAGGAGGTCGATGACGATGAGGAAGTAGAGCGATGTCGATGTCGGCGTCCCAAGTTGTTGATGGCGCGCTCGAGGCTATCCATGCGCCGCTCCATGTTTGCATCATTGGCCGTCACTTGGTCATGCAAGTTGTCCGTAGCTTCACGAAGAAGATTCATATCTTGGTTCACTTGGCCGAAGTTGTGAGCCACTTCTTCGTATTGTTGGTCGATGCGTGTCTCGAACAAGTTGAGTTGGTCCTTGAACTCTTGGCGTTGCACCCATAGGTTGTGTTGGGTGGCCAACCTTTCGGAGGGGTGTAGGACCTCATCCTCCTTTGCTTGGTCTCCGTGCCTATCCATGATCACAAGACAAGAACTATGTTGTGGATGTTAGTGGAAGGAGACTACCTCGCACTCTTACCGTGGTAAGATAGTATTGAGGCAATCAACCAAGCCGAAAGTAAGACCAATTGTATCGGGACACACACAAAGGCACACGCAAAAGCTAGCAAATATGGTGTTAGGAGTGGATGGTGGAAAACCAAAAGACGAAATCCAAAATCGAGTATGTTGTTAAGAGTGGGTAAGGTCCAAAAATCCAAGTGTCAAAGTGGCGATCACTATAAACACGGAAAAATGTGGAACTCACGCACGGGATGAACGGGGTTAGTGCAACCAAGGAACGAGCGGAAAAATGAAAAACCCCTAAGTAAGGGTGCTCAATGTCACACTAACGCAAGAAGAGATCGAAGCTAGGTTGCATAGAGTAGAAACACCAAGATTCGCACGAGGTCTCTCTTCTCTATCTCTCTTGCTTGCTTAAAAGCTTTTCACTCTTTTTGTATCGGTGGCACTTTGCACTTTGCTTTTCTCTTTTTTTTTCACTAGCACACTATGCTCTTACTCTTTTGCTGGCCACTCACGAGCTCCACTTATGAGCTTTACTCACACAACGCACACCCTCACGGTCGGGACCTCGTGCGATGTTTCGCAACACTCGAAAGCTTCGCTCGTGGGATAGATCGCAAAAAGAAGAGGTCTACAAGGGTTACTGCAAGTTATACCTGCGATGGTGGAGATGATGGTGGTGGTGGTGGTCGGCGGTGGTGTTAGTCGATGTCGAAGACGAGGAGCCCGGTCGCTGGTCCGGTTGGACCGGAGTTGGCGCCGGCGTGTCGATGCAGCGGCCGGTCGGACCGGTCTCTGGGCCGGCTGTCCGGTTTGCGGCCGTTTGGCCGGGTTGTGCGCCGGACGGTCCGGTCTGGGGGCCGGTTGACCGGGTTCGAAACCGGATCGCACGATTTGGAGCTTTCTCTCTCCTGTTCTTCCCCAAACCAAAACCAAATCGACCAAAACGAAGGGAAACGATGGAATTGGAGGCTAAAAGTTGGGGAAATAGTAGATCAAGCACAACAACACCAGATCCACGGAGCAAAACCACTCAGAACTCAACCAAATCACAGATCCGTCCAAAGGCAATTTAGGGCTATTTTTTGGAAAATTTTCTAGAAACGAAATTGGGTAGGTGGAGGGTCAAATCCGCGGAAACCAAAGGCTGCTGATACCATATGATGTGGTCTAAGACCCCGATTGTCGCCCGATCTCACGAATGACCCAAGGAATCAAGGGGGAAAGAGGGGGAGAGGCGGTAGAACACGAAGAATGCAAAGAACACACGAAGAACCACGCACACCAACCCGATACAATCGATGCTTACCCTCACGGCTCGATGGACCGTGCCAATAGAATCCGCCCGGAAGAGACTCGAGGTAGAATTCCGAGAGGAGAGACCGGTGGGGAGGACGAATCAAGGAGTGGGAGAGAGAGTGTAAACACTAGAATCTCTCACTACCAAATCCATACATCCACAAGGGTTGCCTTGATTACAGAGGGATGATACCCAAGGGAGACTAAGCTCAAAGTTATGTTTGAGTTCTAAACAAGTCTAAGGGGAAAAAGGGGTGTCCAAGGTGCTTATATAGCGGTACAAGGCGACACGGGCCGAAAAGGCACAAAGGAAAACGTTTCGGGCCGAAAAGGCGTCTTTAGTCGTGCAGGCCGGTCAGGAGGCCGGTTGGACCGGACCTGGGACCGGGTCGTCCGGTCGGTGACCGGATCCTGGACCGGGCAGTAACCGGGCGAGGTTCTGGAGCCCCGGGAAGGCGTCCGGATGGCACCGGTTGGTGGCCCGGTTGGGGACCGGGTGGCCCGGTCAGGCGGCCGGTCGACCGGATTCTGAGCCGGGTGGCCCGGTCAGGAGGCCGGTCAGACCGGATTCTGGACTGGCCGCTCATCGTCTCTTCCTTGCGTTCTTGGGGCGACTTCGGGTCCAGCTCCGTGTACATCTTCTCGATCAGCTGCTCCTCTCCTTCCCTTGACCATGACGTACCGTCCTCTCCGTGGTATTGATGCACCACGTACCTAATGACACAAAGGGTTTCGGCATGAGGTAGCATTCCATCCAATGGGGTATCTAGGTCGAGGGAAGTGAGGAGCGAGTTCACCTTGTCGTGTAGAGCTTTAACTCGAGCCCTTGTCATTGGTCCGCTTGGGGGACTTGTTGGTCTTGGTGAGGAGGTGTCCGAAGGCCACCCCGCATCACATTCCATATGCACCTTGGTCGGACATAAGCATGGACTTTGTACTTGGCTTACCACGCACAAAACATGGTCATGACTCAATATTTGTGGTAGTGGATAGGTTCTCTAAAATGGCTCATTTCATACCATGTCATAAGAGCGATGATGCTTCACACATTGCTTCATTGTTTTTCAGGGAAGTGGTTCGCCTACATGGAATACCGGCAAGCATTGTGTCGGATCGAGACGTCAAGTTTATGAGTTACCTATGGAAGTCGCTCATGGCGAAGTTTGGAGTGAAGCTCTTGTTCTCATCGTCCTCGCACCCACAAACCGATGGACAAACCGAAGTGGTCAATCGAAGCCTCTCAACACTACTCCGCACACTTGTGAAGACCAATTTGAAGTCATGGGAAGATTGCCTACCCCATGCGGAGTTCGCCTACAATCGAGCCAAGCACTCCACAACTTCACGGAGTCCCTTCATGATCGTCTATGGATTCGAACCTCCAACGGCACTCGACATCCTCCCACTACCTCTTCATGAAAGGACGAACATGGACTTCGACAAGCGCACCACCGCCATGAAGAAACTACATGAAGAAACAAGAGCAACCATACAAGAGCATGTACTTCGCCAAGCTAACCGCCTCAACGCCAAGAAAAAGGAACGCGTGTTTGAAGAAGGCGACCTCGTTTGGATCCACCTAAGGAAAGAAAGGTTCCCGCAAGAACGCAACTCCAAGCTCAAGCCAAGAGGAGATGGGCCTTTCAAGGTCCTCAAGCGCATCAACAACAACACCTACGTCATCGACATACCAACATCAAAGTACTTGGTGAGCAACACTTTCAACATCTCGGATCTCTCACCCTATCATGGAGATGAGGAGGAACAAGAGTCGAGGACGACTCTCTCCCAAGGGGGGGGGAGATGATGCGGGGTGGCCTTCGGACACCTCCTCACCAAGACCAACAAGTCCCCCAAGTGGACCAATGACAAGGGCTCGAGTTAAAGCTCTACATGATAAGGTGAACTCGCTCCTCACCACCCTTGATCTCGGTACGCCTTTGGATGGAATGCTACCTCATGTCGATGTGCTTTGTGTCATTAGGTACAAGGAGCATCAAGACCCCGGAAGGGAGGACGAACCAGGGACAAGGGAAGGAGAGGAACAACGGGACATGAAGATGGACACGAAGCTGGACCCGACGTCACTCGAAGCGCTCGAAGGAAGAGAAGACGCCGGCCGGTCCAGAACCCGGTCAGACCGGCCCCCAGACTGGACCACCCGGTCCCAGGCCCGGTCAACCGGTCGCCAACCGGATCCCCCACAAGCTCGTACCGGAGACCAACCGGACGGAAATCTGTGAGGTTTCCGGTTGGCGACCGGTCGACCGGCCCCACGACCGGACGCCCCGGCGCCAGGCCCGGTCTGACCGGCCGCCAACCGGATTCGTCGAGAAGGCCCCACCAAACCGCCTAAGTTATTTACCTTTTCGCCTTGCTGGCCATGTATGCCTATATAAGGACCCAGGACCCCTCCCTTATGGCTTAGACATAATTTTTAGCTTAAACCAACTTTGAGCTTAGTCTCCCTAGGGTTAGCATCCATCTTGGATAAGCATCCCTCTGTAATCAAGGCACTCTTGTTGTTGATTTGTGAATTGCTAAGTGAGATTCTAGTGCAAGGCACTCTCTCTCCCTTACCAATCCCCTTCTCTCCAACACCAATCTCTCTCCGGGAATTCTGCCGCGTGCCTCTTCTTGGAGATTCTATTGGCGTGATCTACCGAGTCACGGGGGTAAGTATCGGGTGTATCGGGTTGGTGTGCGTGCGTGAGTCCCGTGTTCTTCGTGTTCCTCGTGTTCCTCACGCTCTCCCACCTCTTCCCCTTGGTTCTTGGGTCGAATCGCGAGATCGGGCCACATCCTAGATCTCAGATCTCATCATTAGTTGTTTGCTCTGCAAAACTATTGAATACTACTCTCCAATTCGCATCGATCTGGAGTTTTATGCTACTGAAAGTTTGTGTGTAATCTGCTGTTCCATTGGGGATTAGAAGATTGCAATTTACCGCTTCGTGGTCGGCGGCTACATGCGCAAGTGTGTGGAGTTGCGAATATCTTGCAGGGTTGAGATCTGTTGCATTGGCTACAGGAATCAATCGAGGGACTTCGTCGATGTCACACAAGTTATCTACACCATATCATCGATTCCCTCCGCTGCATACACCATCGTGTTCATCACTACCCGTCGCTTACTGAGAAGATCGAGCAACCCCTTATCATCTTGGTATTAGATTTCAGCGTTTCCTCGGTAAGCCATCCACAATCCACCCCATGGTTAAGTTGTGAGTGTTTCCTATACAGAAAAAGCCAAAAATATTAGCCATAGCCTTAGATTGCACTAATTTCGAGTTTTAGTTGCTTTTCGTAGTTGTTTTTGCGTAACTTTATCTTTCGTCTAGTAGAATTGTTAGGGTTTGTGTTTCTACATCATCTAGTTTTATCTTTTAGTGTCAGTTTTTATTGCTCCGAGTCCACATAGCGTACAGTGTGTGATGTGGTCTAAGACCTAGTGATACGGGGTGGCCTATGGACACCGCCGCCTCAAGACCGACAAGCCCTCCTCGTGGTCCAATGACACGAGCTAGAGCCCAAGCGCTACGCCAAGAGGTGAATTCGCTCCTCTCTGCCTATGCCTTTGACACCCCCTTGGATGGCTTGCTACTTCATGCAAACACACTATGTTCAATCAGGTACATCGGTCAAGACACAAGCCATGGAGTCCAAGCCAATGGAGAGAGAGCTGGAAATGATGAAGATGGAGCTACAGCGCCCAGGCCGGAACTTCCGCCCTCCAGGACCGGAACTTCCGGCCAGATTCCTCCCAGATGCTGCCAAGATGCCGTCCAGCGCCCAGAGAAGTGGAGCCAGCCGGAACTTCCGCCCACTCGGAACTTCCGCCCAAGTTCCGCCCAAGTTCCGAAAGTCCGCCAAAATGCCCCTGGATGTTACTGCAAGGAAACGGGCCAATTTCGGAACTTGACCGGAACTTGGCCGGAACTTCCGGCCGGGCCGGAACTTCTGGCTCCCAGGACCGGAACTTCCGCCCCTGACCGGAACTTCCGCCCAAGACGGCCGGAACTTCCGCCACCTCGAACTTCAGCACAGCAATACTTTTCAGCATGTAACTTACCCCTTTGCCCCCTACTATAAATAGCCTAGTTGGCTCAGATCTGAGATTAGACTTGATTTGAAAGAAAACCTGAGCTTAGCTCACCCTTGTGGGAACCCTACATAGATCTATGATCTTGTATCCCCACCCGGGCTCCTTATCAACTCGTGAAGATCTCTTTGGCGACTTCTACCGTTTGTTTGATCTTTTGCTTGCACTTCTACCTATTTGGTCTTTTGCTTGCACTTCTATCAAACCTTCCGGTCTTTTTGCCCTTCTAGATCTCCCGAGCTTTGATTTGTCGATCTCTTTGCGGGACTTCTACCGAAAGTTCTTTTCCTGCAATCTCTATCGAGTTGGTGTTTCGAGCCAACGAGGGAAAACTCGAATTGTGTGCGTGTGTGTGTTGTATCCCCGCGTTTCCCCCACGTGTTCATCGCGTTCATCCACCTACCCCCACGAATCCCTTCAAATCCGTGAAGATCGGGCACATCCCTGGGCTTAGCCCTTATCATATGGTATCAAGAGCTCCTTGGTTGCCACGGATTTGACCCCCACACCCACCAATTCCACCAATTTCGCCCAAAAAAATTTCCAAAATTTTTCCCAAAAAATAGCCCCAAATTGGCCTTGGTTGGATCTCGCGATTTGTTGAGTTTTTGGTGGTTTTGGTCCAATAGAAACTTGTCTTTGGTGTTGTTCTACAATTCCCCCACCTTCGCACCGCTCTTAGTGCCAAATTTTCCACGAATTCGAAGATTTTCGGCCCGGATTTCCGCCCAAATCGAAGAACAGCCCGCAGATCTGATTACGACCGGAAGTTCCGCCCGGAAGGACCGAAAGTTCCGCCCGGGGACCGGAAGTTCCGCCCCTCAGGACCGGAAGTTCCGCCTGGCCGAAATTTTGACAGCATTCTTCATTTTCCGTTTTGGCACTAACCCCTTGTGTTTGGACTTCGTTGTGTGTGCCATTTCAGCTACCACTAAGCTTCCGCAACATCAACAACGACGACGGCACCCCGAGGATCCAAGCGGTTCATTTGACACCTTCCACCATAGCAAATTCAAGATCGTCGACCACCGTCATCAAGTGGTATAACTTGTGATAAGGGCTAAGCCCAGGGATGTGCCCGATCTTCACGGATTTGAAGGGATTCGTGGGGGTAGGTGGATGAACGCGATGAACACGTGGGGGAAACGCGAGGATACAACACACACACGCACACAATTCGAATTTTCCCTCGTTGGCTCGAAACACCAACTCGATAGTGATTGCAGGAAAAGACCTTCCGGTAGAAGTCCCGCAAAGAGATCGACAAATCAAAGCTCAGGAGATCTAGAAGGGCGAAAAGACCGGAAGGTTTGATAGAAGTGCAAGCAAAAGACCAAATAGGTAGAAGTGCAAGCAAAAGATCAAACAAACGGTAGAAGTCGCCAAAGAGATCTTCACGAGTTGATAAGGAGCCCGGGTGGGGATACAAGATCATAGATCTAGGTAGGGTTCCCACAAGGGTGAGCTAAGCTCAGGTTTTCTTTCAAATACGTCTAATATCAGATCTGAGCCAACTAGGATATTTATAGTAGGGGGCGAAGGGGTAAGTTACATGCTGAAAAGTATTGCTGTGCTGAAGTTTGAGGTGGCGGAAGTTCCGGCCGTCTTGGGCGGAAGTTCCGGTCAGGGGCGGAAGTTCCGGTCCTGGGAGCCGGATGTTCCGGCCCGGCCGGAAGTTCCGGCCAAATTCCGGTCAAGTTCCGAAATTGGCCCGTTTCCTTGCAGTAACATCCAGGGGCATTTTGGCGGACTTTCGGAACTTGGGCGGAACTTGGGCGGAAGTTCCGAGTGGGCGGAAGTTCCGGTCCCTCGGGGCGGAAGTTCCGTCTGGCTCCACTTCTCTGGGCGCTGCACGGCATCTTGGCAGCATCTGGGAGGAATCTGGCCGGAAGTTCCGGTCCTGGAGGGCGGAAGTTCCGGCCTGGGCGCTGTAGCTCCATCTTCATCATTTTCAGCTCTCTCTCCATTGGCTTGGACTCCATGGCTTGTGTCTTGACCGATGTACCTGATTGAACATAGTGTATTTGCATGAAGTATCAAGCCATCCAAGGGGGTGTCAAAGGCATAGGCAGAGAGGAGCGAATTCACCTCTTGGCGTAGCGCTTGGGCTCTAGCTCGTGTCATTGGACCACGAGGAGGGCTTGTCGGTCTTGAGGCGGCGGTGTCCATAGGCCACCCCGTATCATCTCCCCCCCCCTTGGGAAAGAGTCGTCCTCGACTCTATGTTCTCCTCATCTCCATGATATGGTGAAAGGTCGGACACATTGAATGTGTTGCTCACCAAGTACTTTGACGTTGGGATGTCGACGACGTAGGCGTTGTCGTTGATGCGCTTGAGGACCTTGAAGGGACCATCACCTCGGGGCTTGAGCTTTGAGTTTCTTTCTTGAGGGAAGCGGTCCTTGCGAAGGTGTATCCACACTAGGTCGCCTTCATTGAAGATCCGTGCCTTTTTCTTCAAGTTTAGTCTTGTGGCTTGACGGAGAACTTGTTGCTCGATCGTTGCCCTTGTGTCTTCATGGAGTTGCTTCATGTATTGTGCTCGCTTGTCGATGTCCATGTTCACTTGCTCATGTAGCGGAAGAGGAAGGAGGTCAATCGCCGTAGGTGGTTCAAACCCGTAGACGACCATGAATGGGCTTCTCATTGTTGTAGAGTGTTTGGCGCGGTTGTAGGAAAACTCCGCATGTGGGATGCAATCTTCCCATGCTTTCAAATTCTTCTTGACAAGGACTCGTAGTAGTGTGGAGAGGCTTCGGTTCACCACTTCGGTTTGCCCATCGGTTTGGGGGTGCGAGGATGATGAGAACAAAAGCTTGACGTTGAACTTGTCCATTAGTGTCTTCCAAAGATAACTCATGAACTTGACATCTCGGTCGGAGACAATGCTTCTTGGTACACCGTGGAGTCTCACAATTTCCCTAAAAAACAAGGAGGCAATGTGTGAAGCATCATCCGTTCGGGAACATGGTATAAAATGAGCCATTTTTGAGAATCTATCCACGACCACAAAGATTGAATCATGACCATATTTAGTTCGAGGTAATCCTAGTACAAAATCCATGCTTATATCGGACCAAGGAGCATAAGGAATAGGCAACGGTGTATAAAGACCATATGGATTGGAAGATGATGTGGTCTGAGACCCCGATTGTGGCCCGATCTCGCGAATGACCCAAGGAATCAAGGGGAAAGAGGGGAGAGGCGGAAGAACACGAAGAACACTAAGAACACACGAAGATCCACGCACACCAACCCGATACAATCGATGCTTACCCTCACGGCTCGATGGACCGTGCCAATAGAATCCGCCCGGAAGAGACTCGAGGTAGAATTCCGAGAGGAGAGATCGGTGGGAAGGACGAATCAAGGAGTGGGAGAGAGAGTGTAAAACACTAGAATCTCACACTACCAAATCCATACATCCACAAGGGTTGCCTTGATTACAGAGGGATGATACCCAAGGGAGACTAAGCTCAAAGTTAGGTTTGAGTTCTAAACAAGTCTAAAGAGCTAAAGGGGTGCTTGGGGTGCTTATATAGTCTTACAAGGCGTCACAGGCCGAAAAGGTAAGTTTGGGCCGAAAATATAACTTAAGTCGTGCAGGCCGGTCAGGGAGCCGGTCGAGCCGGACTGTGGCCGGCGGGCCGGTCCTGACCGGGCCTGTGACCGGGCGTCAACCGGACGAGGTTCCGAGGCCCCGGGATGTTGCCCGGATGGCACGAGCGCCAAATCCGGTTTGGACCGGGCGGCCCGGTCAGGAGGCCGGTCAGACCGGGCTGGGGACCGGGTGGCCCGGTCAGGAAGCCGGTC
The DNA here is from genome assembly GCF_019359855.2 of Lolium perenne. Classification (NCBI taxonomy): domain Eukaryota; kingdom Viridiplantae; phylum Streptophyta; class Magnoliopsida; order Poales; family Poaceae; genus Lolium; species Lolium perenne. The sequence goes on along the minus strand of NC_067248.2, from coordinate 101,729,736 downwards.
TGACCGGGTTCTGGACCGGACGTCCCTCTTCTCTTCCTTGCGCTCTTCGGGCGACTTCCAGTCCAGCTCCGTGTACATCTTCTCGATCAGCTGCTCCTCTCCTTCCCTTGACCATGACGTACCGTCCTCTCCGTGATCTTGATGCTCCACGTACCTAATGACACAAAGGGTTTCGGCATGAGGTAGCATTCCATCCAATGGGGTATCTAGGTCGAGGGAAGTGAGGAGCGAGTTCACCTTGTCGTGTAGAGCTTTAACTCGAGCCCTTGTCATTGGTCCACTTGGGGGACTTGTTGGCCTTGATGTAGTGTCGTTGGTGAGCGGGGCTACATCATCTCCCCCCCCTTGGGAGAGAGTCGTCCTCGACTCTTGTTCCTCCTCATCTCCATGATGTGGGGAGAGGTCCGAGATGTTGAAAGTGTTGCTCACCAAGTACTTGGATGTTGGTATGTCGATGACGTAGGCGTTGTTGTTGATGCGCTTGAGTACCTTGAAAGGCCCATCTCCTCTTGGCTTGAGCTTGGAGTTGCGTTCTTGAGGGAACCTTTCTTTCCTTAGGTGAACCCACACTAGGTCTCCTTCTTCAAACACTCGTTCTTTCTTCTTTGCGTTGAGGCGGTTAGCTTGGCGAAGGACATGGTCTTGTATGGTTGCTCTTGTTTCTTCATGTAGTTTCTTCATGGCGGTGGTGCGCTCGTCGAAGTCCATGTTGGTCCTTTGATGAAGAGGGAGTGGAAGGATGTCGAGTGCCGTTGGAGGTTCGAATCCATAGACGACCATGAAGGGACTCCGTAATGTTGTGGAGTGCTTGGCTCGATTGTAGGCGAACTCCGCGTGGGGGAGGCAATCTTCCCATGACTTCAAGTTTTTCTTCACAAGTGTGCGAAGGAGTGTGGAGAGGCTTCGATTGACCACTTCGGTTTGTCCATCGGTTTGAGGGTGCGAAGACGATGAGAACAAGAGCTTGACTCCAAACTTTGCCATAAGCGACTTCAATAGATAACTCATGAACTTGACGTCTCGATCCGACACAATGCTTGCCGGTATCCCATGTAGGCGAACCACTTCCCTGAAAAACAATGAAGCAATGTGTGAAGCATCATCGCTCTTATGGCATGGTATAAAATGTGCCATTTTTGAGAACCTATCCACTACCACAAAGATTGAATCATGCCCATGCTTTGTTCTTGGTAAGCCTAACACAAAGTCCATGCTTATATCCGACCAAGGTGCATATGGAATGGGTAAAGGTATGTAAAGACCATGGGGGTTGGATGTTGACTTAGCTTGTAAGCACGTTGTGCAACGGTTGCAAAGGCGCTCCACGTCTCGCTTCATGCGTGGCCAATAGTAGTGTGTGGATAGCATCGAAAGAGTCTTGTCGCGTCCAAAATGACCCATGAGGCCACCTCCATGTGACTCTTGCAAAAGCAACTTACGAAGAGAAGACTCGGGTATGCAAACTTTGTTAGCTTTAAACAAGTAGCCATCATGCAAGTAGAAATCATCAAAACCTCGGTCAATGGAACACTTTTCAAAGATTGGTCCAAAGAAAGAATCGGATGGGTAAAGTTCTTTGATCTCCTCAAGACCCAAAATGTGAAACTCCAAGCGGGTGAGTAGGAGAGTAATCTTGCGGGAAAGTGCATCCGCAACCACATTTTCCTTGCCCTTTTTGTATTTGATTACATAAGGGAAGGACTCTATGAACTCAACCCACTTAGCATGCCTCTTGTTCAAATTGTGTTGACTTTTCAAATACTTCAAGGACTCATGATCCGAATGGATAACAAATTCTTTTGGCCAAAGGTAATGTTGCCAAACTTCAAGAACACGAACCAAAGCATAAAGCTCCTTGTCATATATAGGATAGTTGAGGCGTGCGCCATCCAACTTCTCGCTATAGTATGCCACGGGTTTTCCATTTTGCATGAGAACACCACCGATTCCAAGGCCACTCGCGTCACATTCTATCTCAAATGTTTTGGCAAAATCGGGAAGAGCAAGTAGTGGTGCCTCGGTGAGTCTCTTTTTCAATTCATCAAAAGCTTTTTGTTGTGCTTTGCCCCAAACGAACGGAACATTCTTTTTTGTAAGCTCGTTTAAAGGGCAAGCAATAGTGCTGAAATCTTTCACAAAACGGCGGTAAAATCCGGCAAGTCCATGGAAGCTTCTAACTTGACCAACATTTGTGGGAGTGGGCCAATTGTGGATGGCCTCAACTTTGGAAGAATCAACTTCAATCCCGTTGGCGGAAACCACAAAACCAAGAAAACCCAATTTGTTTTGAGCGAAATGGCATTTTGGAAGGTTGGCAAAGAGCTTCTCGTGGCGCAAGATGCATAAGACTTCTCTCACATGTTGAACATGGTCCTCGAGATTTTTGCTATAGATGAGGATATCATCAAAATAGACAACCACGCTCTTGCCAATGAGAGGTCGCAAAATGTGATTCATAAGACGCATGAAAGTGGAAGGAGCATTGGAGAGACCAAACGGCATGACGAGCCATTCATAGAGACCAAGCTTGGTCTTGAATGCCGTCTTCCATTCATCACCAATTGCCATGCGAATTTGGTGGTAGCCACTACGCAAATCAATCTTCGAGAAAATGGTGGCACCACTCAATTCATCAAGCATGTCATCTAAACGCGGAATGGGATGTCGATAACGGACGGTAATGGCATTGATAGGGCGGCAATCCATACACATCCGTTGCGTCTCATCCGGTTTAGGCACAAGAATGACGGGAACGGCACAAGGGCTAAGGCTTTCTCGGACATACCCTTTAGCGAGGAGGTCTTGAATTTGGCGTTGGATCTCCTTGGTATCCTCGGGGTTGGTGCGGTAGGTGGCGCGGTTTGGTAGGGGAGCGCCGGGTATGAGGTCGATGCGATGCTCGATGCCCCGAAGCGGTGGTAGTCCATGGGGTAGCTCGTCGGGGAAGACGTCTTGGAACTCCTTCAAAAGAGACAACAAAGACGAAGGAATGTTGGTTAAGTCATTAGTCTCCGACGAGAGGCCCTTGCAAATGAGCACGAAGTGTATGGTGGTGGATGGGTTGTCTTTCACTTCTCTCCACTCGCTTTTGGTGGTTAGGAGGACACTCTTTCTCTCACTCATATGTGGGTGGTGGCGCTCACTCTCTTTTTGGTGGGTAACTCCCTCTCCTCTCAACTCACTATGGTGGATGTGGTGTTGTGCCCTCGCTAAAGCCTTCGCATTGTCGGCGATGATTTGGCTAGGAGTCATTGGGCGAAGCTCGAACTTCTTGTCCTTGACCTTGAAGGTGTATGCATTGGAGAAACCATCATGTATGGCCTTCTTGTCAAATTGCCATGGGCGGCCAAGCAACATGTGGCACACGGTCATAGGCACCACGTCACACTCGACGGTGTCTTCATAGGGTCCTATCTTGAAGTTGACGGTGACGGTGTGTTGAATCTTGACATTGCCCTTGTCACTCAACCATTGGACATGGTATGGATGAGGATGCTTGCGAAGCGTGAGGTTGAGCTTCTCACATAGCTCGGTGCTTGCCAAGTTGTGGCAACTCCCACCATCGATGATGACCTTGATAGACTTGCCACCAATGCCGGCACGCGTTTGGAAGATGTTGCATCTTTGGTCTTCCATAGCTTGGGGTTGAGTGGTGAGCACTCGAGTGACCACAAGAGAAGGGCTTGGATCATGTGTGCATAAGAGGGGGTCTTCTCCACTTTCTTCATCATACTCTTCCTCATTAGCAACGGCGGCTTGCACTAGGGCTTCATATTCACCTTCACTTAGAGTTTCTATGTCACCATTCTCCATAGTGATCATGACCTTGGTGTTCTTGCACTCAAAGGACTTGTGGCCTTGGGTGCCACACTTGAAGCAAGTGACATTGGAGGGTCCCGTAGAGGCCTTAGAGGAGGCGGTGGAGGATACCGTTTGCTTCATGCGACTTTGTATGGAAGGTTGCTTGGAAGGTGTAGAGGATGCGGTTGGCTTGACACTTGTTGTAGGAGTTGATGTGGCAAGCTTGGAGGCGAAGTATTGCTTGGACTTCGAGTACTTGATGTCCTCATTCACTTGACGCTCGGCCTTGGAAGCTTGGTGAACCAACTCAACCATGTTGGAGTATTGTTGGAACTCCACAATCCTCTTGATGGGGTAGTTGAGGCCATTGAAGAACCTAGCGATGGTTTGGTTCTCGGACTCTTGGATGTTTGCTCGCATCATGGTTAACTCCATCTCCTTGAAGAATTCCTCAACGGTCTTGGTGCCTTGCTTCAACTTTTGTAGCTTGTTGAAGAGATCGGTCTTGTAGTGTTTAGGAACAAAGCGAGCTTCCATCTCCTCCTTCATGTCTTCCCAAGTATCAATAGGAGGATCACCCTTTTCTTCCCTAAGAGTGACAACTTGTTCCCACCAAGTGTTGGCATAATCTTCAAACTCGAGGGAGGCCATGGCTACTTTCTTGGCACTGGAGTAGTTGTGTATGCGGAAGATCTTGTCAACCTTGAGTGCCCATGAGAGGTAGGCCTCGGCATCGTCTTCACCCTTGAACTTGGGCATGTTGAACTTGAGCTTTCCATACATATTCTCTTCATCTTCCATGTTCCTTCGGCGAGGACGGATGCCTTCATCTCTTGCGACTTGAGGTGGTAGAGGAGGTCTTCCACGACCAACCATAGCATTGGGTTGGCGTTGGAGTTGAACACTAGCTTCACTTGGCTCATGTTGAGGATGTTGTTGCGGATCTTGTCGAGGTTGTTGACGTTGCCCAATGTTGGCTCTCTCATCTTGATCTTGTTGAGGTTGTCCTCGGCCCCTTTGGTCATGTCGAGGATGGTTCCGGAGGTCACGCCTTGGTGGATCTTGATGACCTTGGTCTTGAGCATCCACATGGGCTTGACGATGAGGTGCCGGGTCCATGTTGTGGAGGACGTTGTCTTGGGGTTGGTCGTCATGCCCATGGTGGGCATGGCGAGCCGCTTGATGACGATCTTGGTGAAGAGCTTGTTCTTGTTGCGGACGTTCATGAGGACGAGCATGGCGATGGAACTCTCCGCGCCTTGAGTTGGAGCGAGAATCATCATGACGAGCGTGCGGTCGACGAGAGCGATGGTGATCTCCATGCCTTGAGTCGGAGCTTGAGGACGAATGGCGATCATGGGAGTAGTCATCATGTGAGGAGGTCGATGACGATGAGGAAGTAGAGCGATGTCGATGTCGACGGCCCAAGTTGTTGATGGCGCGCTCGAGGCTATCCATGCGCCGCTCCATGTTTGCATCATTGGCCGTCACTTGGTCATGCAAGTTGTCCGTAGCTTCACGAAGAAGGATCATATCTTGGTTCACTTGGCCGAAGTTGTGGGCCACTTCTTCATATTGTTCATCGATGCGTGTCTCGAACAAGTGGAGTTGGTCCTTGAACTCTTGGCGTTGCACCCATAGGTTGTGTTGGGTGGCCAACCTCTCGGAGGGGTGTAGGACCTCATCCTCCTTTGCTTGGTCTCCGTGCCTATCCATGATCACAAGACAAGAACTATGTTGTGGATGTTAGTGGAAGGAGACTACCTCTCACTCTTACCGTGGTAAGATAGTATTGAGGCAATCAACCAAGCCGAAAGTAAGACCAATTGTATCGGGACACACGCAAGGCACACGCAAAAGCTAGCAAATATGGTGTTAGGAATGGATGGTGGAAAGCCAAAAGACGAAATCCAAAATCGAGTATGTTGTTAAGAGTGGGTAAGGTCCAAAAATCCAAGTGTCAAAGTGGCGATCACTATAAACACGGAAAAATGTGGAACTCACACACGGGATGAGCGGGGTTAGTGCAACCAAGGAACGAGCGGAAAAAGGAAAAACCCAAACGAGGGTGCTCAATGTCACACTAACGCAAGAAGAGATCGAAGCTAGGTTGCATAGAGTAGAAACACCAAGATTCGCACGAGGTCTCTCTTCTCTATCTCTCGTGCTTGCTTAAAAGCTTTTCACTCTTTTTGTATCGGTGGCACTTTGCACTTTGCTTTTCTCTCTTTTTTTTTCACTAGCACACTATGCTCTTACTCTTTTGCTGGCCATTCACGAGCTCCACTTATGAGCTTTACTCACACAACGCACACCCTCACGGTCGGGACCTCGTGCGATGTTTCGCAACACTCGGAAGCTTCGCTCGTGGGATAGATCGCAAAAAGAAGAAGGCTACAAGGGTTACTGCAAGTTATACCTGCGATGGTGGAGATGGTGGCGGTGGTGGTGGTCGGCGGTGGTCTTAGACGATGTCGAAGATGAGGAGCCCGGTCGGTGGTCCGGTCGGACCGGGTGTGGCACCGGCTGCTCCGGTCGGTGGGCCGGTTGACCGGGTTCTGGACCGGCTGCTCCGGTTTGCGGCCGGTTGACCGGGTTCTGCGCCGGACGGTCCGGTCTGGGGGCCGGTTGACCGGGTGCGAAACCGGGTTCGTCGATTTGGAGCTTTCTCTCTCCTGTTCTTCCCCAAACCAAAACCAAATCGGCCAAAACGAAGGGAAACGATGGAATTGGAGGCTAAAAGTTGGGGAAATAGTAGATCAAGCACAACAACACCAGATCCACGGAGCAAAACCACTCAAAACTCAACCAAATCACAGATCCGTCCAAAGGCAATTTAGGGCTATTTTTTGGAAAATTTTCTAGAAACGAAATTGGGTGGGTGGAGGGTCAAATCCGCTGAAACCAAAGGCTGCTGATACCATATGATGTGGTCTGAGACCCCGATTGTGGCCCGATCTCGCGAATGACCCAAGGAATCAAGGGGAAAGAGGGGGAGAGGTGGAAGAACACGAAGAACACTTAGAACACACGAAGATCCACGCACACCAACCCGATACAATCGATGCTTACCCTCACGGCTCGATGGACCGTGCCAATAGAATCCGCCCGGAAGAGACTCGAGGTAGAATTCCGAGAGGAGAGACCGGTGGGAAGGACGAATCAAGGAGTGGGAGAGAGAGTGTAAAACACTAGAATCTCACACTACCAAATCCATACATCCACAAGGGTTGCCTTGATTACAGAGGGATGATACCCAAGGGAGACTAAGCTCAAAGTTAGGTTTGAGTTCTAAACAAGTCTAAAGAGCTAAAGGGGTGCTTGGGGTGCTTATATAGTCTTACAAGGCGTCACAGGCCGAAAAGGTAAGTTTGGGCCGAAAATATAACTTAAGTCGTGCAGGCCGGTCAGGGCCGGTCGGACCAGGGCTGTGACCGGGCGGGCCGGTCTGACCGGGCTGTGACCGGCGTCAACCGGACGAGGTTCCGAGGCCCCGGGATGTTGCCCGGATGGCACGAGCGCCAAATCCGGTTTGGACCGGGCGGCCCGGTCGAGAGGCCGGCCAGCCGGCTGGGGGACCGGTGGCCCGGTCGTAGCCGGTCTGACCGGGTTCTGGACCGGACGTCCCTCTTCTCTTCCTTGCGCTCTTTGGGCGACTTCCAGTCCAGCTCCGTGTACATCTTCTCGATCAGCTGCTCCTCTCCTTCCCTTGACCATGACGTACCGTCCTCTCCGTGATCTTGATGCTCCACGTACCTAATGACACAAAGGGTTTCGGCATGAGGTAGCATTCCATCCAATGGGGTATCTAGGTCGAGGGAAGTGAGGAGCGAGTTCACCTTGTCGTGTAGAGCTTTAACTCGAGCCCTTGTCATTGGTCCACTTGGGGGACTTGTTGGCCTTGATGTAGTGTCGTTGGTGAGCGGGGCTACATCAGAAGAGGACTTAGCTTGTAAGCATGTTGTGCACCGGCGGCAAAGGCGTTCCACGTCTCGGTACATTCTTGGCCAATAGTAGTGAGTGGATAGCATGGCATATGTCTTCTCTCGTCCAAAGTGACCCATGAGACCACCACCATGCGATTCTTGTAAGAGCAAGAGGCGAAGCAAAGACATTGGAACACAAAGTTTGTTGCCCTTGAACAAGAATCCTTGGTGCAAATAGAAATCATCGATGCCCTTTTCAATGGAACACTTTGCAAAAATTGGGCCAAAGAAAGTATCGGAGGCATATTGTTCTTTGATTTCTTCAAGACCCAACACATGGAAATCCAAACGAGTGAGTAAAAGGGTGAGTTTGCGGGAAAGGGCATCCGCAAGGACATTGTCCTTGCCCTTCTTGTATTTGATTACATATGGAAAGGACTCAATGAACTCAACCCATTTTGCGTGTCTTTTGTTCAAATTATGTTGACTTTTCAAATACTTCAAAGATTCATGGTCGGAGTGAATAATGAACTCTTTTGGCCAAAGATAATGTTGCCAAACTTCAAGAACACGAACCAAAGCATAAAGTTCCTTGTCATATATAGGATAGTTGAGGCGTGCGCCATCCAACTTCTCACTATAGTATGCTACGGGTTTTCCATTTTGCATGAGGACACCACCAATTCCAAGGCCACTCGCATCACATTCTATCTCAAATGTTTTAGCAAAATCGGGAAGAACAAGTAGTGGTGCCTCGGTGAGTCTCTTTTTCAATTCATCAAAAGCGTTTTGTTGTGCTTTGCCCCAAACAAACGGAACATTCTTTTTAGTAAGCTCATTTAAAGGGCAAGCGATGGTGCTAAAATCTTTCACAAAGCGGCGGTAGAAACCGGCGAGTCCATGAAAACTCCGAACTTGACCAACATTTGTGGGAGTGGGCCAATTGTGGATGGCCTCAACTTTGGAAGAATCAACTTCAATCCCGTTGGCGGAAACCACAAAACCAAGAAAAACCAATTTTTTTTAGCAAAGGTCGATTTTGGGAGGTTGGCATAGAGCTTCTCGTGGCGCAATATGCATAAGACTTCTCTCACATGTTGAACATGGTCCTCGAGAGTTTTGCTACAGATGAGAATGTCATCAAAGTAAACAACCACGCTCTTGCCAATGAGTGGTCTCAAAATGTGATTCTGATAAGGGCTAAGCCCAGGGATGTGCCCGATCTTCACGGATTTGAAGGGATACGTGGGGGTAGGTGGATGAACGCGATGAACACGTGGGGGAATCGCGGGGATACAACACACACACGCACACAATTCGAGTTTTCCCTCGTTGGCTCGAAACACCAACTCGATAGAGGTTGCAGGAAAAGACCTTCCGGTAGAAGTCCCGCAAAGAGATCGACAAATCAAAGCTCGGGAGATCTAGAAGGGCGAAAAGACCGGAAGGTTTGATAGAAGTGCAAGCAAAAGACCAAATAGGTAGAAGTGCAAGCAAAAGATCAAACAAACGGTAGAAGTCGCCAAAGAGATCTTCACGAGTTGATAAGGAGCCCGGGTGGGGATACAAGATCATAGATCTAGGTAGGGTTCCCACAAGGGTGAGCCATGCTCAGGTTTAATTTTCCATCAAGTCTAATCTCAGATCTGAGCCAACCAGCCTATTTAAAGGTGGGGGCGAAGGGATAAGTTACACGCTGAAAAGTGCTGTTGTGCTGAAGTTCGGTAGGGCGGAAGTTCCGGCCGTCTTGGGCGGAAGTTCCGGTCTTCGGGGCCGGAAGTTCCGGTCCGGCCGGAAGTTCCGGTCAAGTTCCGGCCAAGTTCCGAAAGTGGCCAATTTCCTTGCAGTAACATCCAGGGGCGTTTCGGCGTAATTTCGGAACTTGGGCGGAACTTGGGCGGAAGTTCCGAGTGGGCGGAAGTTCCGGTACCTCGGGGCGGAAGTTCCGGCCTGATCCATTTCTCTGGGCGCTGGAAGGCATCTTGGCGGCATCTGGGCGGAAGTTCCGGTCCTTGGGGGCGGAAGTTCCGGTGGGGCGGAAGTTCCGGCCTGGAGCGTCCAGCTCCTCTTTCTCCTTCTCTTCCATGCTTCCGTGACATCGGCCTTGCGTCCTCGGGTCTCCATGGCATCCTCTCTTGGCGATGAAGTGTATGATGCGGTGTAGACCGAAGGTCGGGCTGCATCATCTCCCCCCACTTGAAAAAGAGTCGTCCTCGATGATAACTCTTCATGAATGTGTAAAGGAGGTAGATGACACCAACGCTTGAATGTCCCTTCACTTGTCAAGAGCCCTATGAATAGCACAAGAAAAGCCAAGCAACACTCAAAGCGTAGCCAATGTTCAACGGATTTAGCAATATGTCCCAAGTATAAGGAGGTCACCTTAGTATAATGTCGGTGTGCTCTCATGGAGAGATCTTGTGTAGTCGAAGTGTGGGGTTGAACCCATTCGTTGAGGCTCATCCACAAGTCACTTGTACCTTCACACAACAAAGACCAAGCAAAATATGTTTGTGTGTGATATTGGAGCACATCATCGATGACATGTCCTTTCATGTTCACAACACCGTTAGCACAACACAAATATATCAAGAATAATGCATGTGCAAGGTCAATGTGTAAAAACTCCTTATGAACATCTTCCAAATGTGGAAACACAAAAACTCCCAATTGTGAGACAACCGTGGTGTCCATCTCTTGTAGAAAGTCATTTTCATTGTTGCTCTCAAGGCATCGGAAAGAGAAATTGTTCAACATCTTTGAATCAACAAGTGGAGAATTTGGCAAAAACACATACGAAAGAGTGTCCAAAATGTCATCAACATGTGTGCACACAAACCATTGGAAAGAGAAATTGGTCCTCCTATTTGGTGCACCACACAACATATCTTCCAACATGTTCGTCAAAACAACATTTGTACAACCGTGTGTGCCAACAAACCAAATGAAAGAGAAAGTGGTTAACTTGTTTGAGGCAACACCAACGGTAAGAATCACATCATCATGCTTGCAAAAGAACCATAAGAAAGAGAAATTGTTCGGTATGTTCAATGCAAAGCATGGGAAAGGTATTAGAGCCGGGTTCGATCTTGAACTAACTTTTATTATGCTCTCAATCAAATACGAAGCATCAAGTCGTTTCTCCAAGAGGCATTTTGCAAAAATGGTGATCAAAAGAGTTTCGATGTATCCAAAATGTGGTAGGACAACAATTTGTGCAAGTAAAAGTTTGCTTTTGAAGGTGTCAAAAATGTTGTGTGTAGCCTTGTCCCACACAAATGGAACAATCAAAAGGCAACTATCGGCGTCAAAATTTGGGGCAAAATTGATATATGCAATGGCAAAGCTATGGAGACTTCTAGCTTGGGGAAGTATGGTTGGCGTGAGCCTATTATGGGTATCCTCAAGTGTCAAAGAATCCATTGTAATTGCCAAAGATGAAATGAGAAATCCAAAGGAGAGCAACTTTTGGTGTGACATGTGGCACAAGGTGCATAATGTGTCTCTCACATGTATGACATGATCCTTGAGGTTCTCGGAGCGTATGATGATATCATCAATACATACAACAACCATTGTGCCAACAAGATCTTTCAAGATATGTTGCATAAGAAGCAAAAGAGGTGACGAGGAATTGGACCAAACCGGAAGCTCGACAAGAAATGTCGGAAACACACGATGGCGAAGGTGTTGGGAAACATACCCTTTGGTTTGAATCCCGCGGGTTTGGTGATGGAGGTTATCCTTGGTGGGGTAGCTCTCGATGGCACGTGTCGTCAACTCATGCTCCGTGGCGGTGGATGTTGTCGTTCGGGTACCTCTACACACAATTGAGAAAACCAAAAGCGTGTGTGCATGGTAGATGAATACATCATCCATCATGATGTTCCATGTCTTGTGCACATCACCATTAGTGTCAAGCAAGATAGTATGAAATGCGTGGTGATGGTGCATATGGCAAGAAGGTGCATTCATGGCATGTGGTAACTTATGATCATCAAAAATTGAGAAGGCTATGGGGACCATCTCATGGACAATGAAATAAGCATTCTTGCATACCAAGCATAAGAAAGAGTCATTATTCACAATCTTGGATGCAATGAACATGGAATAGTGCAAACATTTTGGGCAAAGCATGTTTAACATGTTATCATTGTTGGCGACAACCCTATGAAAAGAGCAAGTGTTCATCAAGGGTGTCACAACACAAGCATTAGCATCATCATTTTCATTGCAAGCAATACATGGTAAAGAGCAATTGTTCGACATATTGCAAGCAATAGGAGTTAAAGTGAAACTCTCATAGCATGGCATGACCATATTGTCACAAGCAAGCATACCCACATTATCAACAATGTTATCAAGCAAAGCATCACATGGGGGAATGAACAAAGCATGTGGCATAGCAATTGTATCCTCAAGATCATGCATGCACTCATAAGTCATCATGTCCACTAGTGGGATCATGGCATCATCAACACCCATATAGGTACCTTTGTAGTCCGACTCATTTGAGGTAGGTGTTGTGGAAGTGGTAGGATCCATGTGGTCGACATCTTTGACTTCTTGTAAGCATGGTGTGATATCATCATCTTCATGCACCATGTACATCTTCTCCATAATCGGGAACTCGTCCTCCATGGAACCTATTGCAACATAAGAAGACACAAACGAAGGAGAGGTTAATGTGTTAGCAAGTGCGATGTCCTCCGTGGACCTATCATCTACCTCTCGCAACTCACTTTGTGTATCACTCATGTCCTCCAAATGGAAGCACTCAAACTCACATATGGGGTGGAAGTCACTCAACTCACCATTACTCTCGCTCAAGTGGGCTAAGTGGCTCTCATGCTCACATGGGGTTGGTACCAACTCATCAATCAAACATGTAGGAGTAGGTTCGACTTGCTCATCTCCATGCGCCTCTGTGGTTGAAGGGAACTTCCCATGCTCAACCATCTCAACTCCATGCGCCTCCGTGGGTGAAGGGAGAATCCCATGCTCACCATTCTCAACTCCATGCGCCTCCATGGGTGAAGGGAGAATCCCATGCTCACCATGCTCAACTACATTCGCCTCCATTGGTGAAGGGATCATCCCATGCTCACCATTCTCAACTCCATCGCGATCTTCACGGATTTGAAGGGATACGTGGGGGTAGGTGGATGAACGCGATGAACACGTGGGGGAATCGCGGGGATACAACACACACACGCACACAATTCGAGTTTTCCCTCGTTGGCTCGAAACACCAACTCGATAGAGGTTGCAGGAAAAGACCTTCCGGTAGAAGTCCCGCAAAGAGATCGACAAATCAAAGCTCGGGAGATCTAGAAGGGCGAAAAGACCGGAAGGTTTGATAGAAGTGCAAGCAAAAGACCAAATAGGTAGAAGTGCAAGCAAAAGATCAAACAAACGGTAGAAGTCGCCAAAGAGATCTTCACGAGTTGATAAGGAGCCCGGGTGGGGATACAAGATCATAGATCTAGGTAGGGTTCCCACAAGGGTGAGCCATCTCAGGTTTAATTTTCCATCAAGTCTAATCTCAGATCTGAGCCAACCAGCCTATTTAAAGGTGGGGGCGAAGGGATAAGTTACACGCTGAAAAGTGCTGTTGTGCTGAAGTTCGGTAGGGCGGAAGTTCCGGCCGTCTTGGGCGGAAGTTCCGGTCATGGGCGGAAGTTTCGGCGTAATTTCGGAACTTGGGCGGAACTTGGGCGGAAGTTCCGAGTGGGCGGAAGTTCCGGTACCTCGGGGCGGAAGTTCCGGCCTGATCCATTTCTCTAGGCGCTGGAAGGCATCTTGGCGGCATCTGGGCGGAAGTTCCGGTCCTTGGGGGCGGAAGTTCCGGTGGGGCGGAAGTTCCGGCCATCAGGGGCGGAAGTTCAGGCCTGGAGCGTCCAGCTCCTCTTTCTCCTTCTCTTCCATGCTTCCGTGACATCGGCCTTGCGTCCTCGGGTCTCCATGGCATCCTCTCTTGGCGATGAAGTGTATGATGCGGTGTAGACCGAAGGTCGGGCTGCATCAGATTCATAGGACGCATGAAAGTCGAAGGAGCATTTGAAAGACCAAATGGCATGACGAGCCATTCATATAGACCAAGCTTGGTCTTGAATGCCGTCTTCCATTCATCACCAATTGCCATGCGAATTTGGTGGTAGCCACTACGCAAATCAATCTTAGAGAAAATGGTGGCACCACTCAATTCATCAAGCATGTCGTCTAAACGCGGTATGGGATGGCGATAACGGACGGTAATGGCATTGATGGGGCAACAATCCATACACATCTGTTGCGTCTCATCCGGTTTAGGCACAAGAATCACGGGAACGGCACAAGGGCTAAGGCTTTCTCGAACGTACCCTTTGGCGAGGAGGTGTTGTATTTGCCGTTGAATCTCCTTTGTGTCTTCGGGGTTGGTGCGGTAGGCGGCTCGGTTTGGAAGGGGAGCGCCGGGTATGAGGTCGATGCGGTGCTCGATGCCCCGAAGCGGTGGTAGTCCATGAGGAAGCTCGTCGGGGAAGACGTCTTGGAATTCCTTCAAAATAGACAACAAAGACGAAGGAATGTTGGTTAAGTCGTTAGTCTCCGCCGAGGGGCCCTTGCAAATGAGCACGTAGTGTAGGGTGGTGGATGGGTTGTTGTGCACTTCTCTCATCTCACTCTTGGTAGCTAGGAGGACACTCTTTATCTCACTCACATATGGTTTGTGGCGCTCACTCTCTTTTTGGTGGATCACTCGCTCACCTCTCAACTCACTAGTGATAGTTGCTTCCTTAGCCCTCGCTAAAGCCTTTGCATTGTCCGCAATTACTTGGCTAGGAGTCATTGGGCGTAGGATGTAGGTCTTGTCGTTGACCTTGAAGCTATAGGCATTTGTGTAGCCATCATGGTTGGCTTTCTTGTCATATTGCCAAGGGCGACCAAGTAACATATGGCACACCGTCATAGGCACGACGTCACAATCAACGGTGTCTTCATAGGAGCCAATCTTGAAAGAGATCGTGATAGTGTGTTGGATCTTCACATTTCCATTGTCACTTAGCCATTGCACATGGTAGGGATGGGGGTGTTTCCGGAGCGGAAGGTTGAGCTTGGTGCATAGTTCGGTGCTTGCGAGATTGTGGCAACTCCCTCCATGATGATAACCTTTATTGACTTGCCATTGATTCCGGCTCTTGTTTGGAAGATATTGCACCTTTGGTCTTCATTGGGAAGTGCATGGGTTGTCAACACTTTGGTCACCACAAGAGAAGGGCTTGCATCATGCACACATAGGACTTGCTCTTGGTTTTCCAAGTCATCATCTTCATGAGAGGTTGCGGCTTGTACCAAGGCTTCATATTCACCTTCACTCAAGTACTCCACATCTCCATCATCTCGAGTGATCATAACTCTTGTGTTCTTGCATTCAAAGGATTTATGTCCTTGAGCACCACACTTGAAGCAAGTGATGTTACTAGATCCGGTGGAAGCTTTGGAGGACATGGTTGATTGCTCCGGCTTGAAACTTGTTGTCTTGATGGCACTTCTTGCTTGCTTTGGAGGATCCTTGGAGGCAAGTGCACTTGTGTTCTTGATGCTTGAGGAGGCATTCATTGCATTTCTTGCGGCGAAGAAGGTCTTTGTCTTTGCACTTGCTAGGTCTTCTCGCACTTGGCGCTCGGCCCTTGTTGCTTGGTGGAGTAACTCAACCATGTTTTTGTAAGGCAAGAATTCCACTATCCTCTTGACGGGGATGTTTAGTCCATTCAAGAATCTTGCCATAGTTTGCTCTTCTCGCTCATCCACATTTGCACTCATCATGGTCATGTGCATCTCCTTGTAATATTCCTCAACGGACTTGTAGCTTTGCTTGAGTTGAGTGAGCTTGTTGAAAAGGTCACGTTTGTGGTGAGTTGGTACAAAGCGGGTGTGCATGACTTCTTGCATCTCTTCCCATGTGTCAATGGGTGCTAAGTCTTCCTTCTCACGCTTCTTGTTTACCTCTTCCCACCAAACATTTGCATATCCTTCAAACTCAAGTGATGCCATGGCAACTTTCTTTGCTCCGGAGAAGTTGTGTGATGTAGCCCCACTCGCCAACGACACTACATCAAGACCAACAAGCCCTCCTCATGGTCCAATGACACGAGCTAGAGCCCAAGCGCTACGCCAAGAGGTGAATTCGCTCCTCTCTACCTATGCCTTTGACACACCCTTGGACGGCTTGCTACTTCATGCAAATACACTATGTTCAATCAGGTACATCGGTCAAGACACAAGCCATGGAGTCCAAGCCAATGGAGAAAGAGCTGGAAATGATGAAGATGGAGCTCCAGCGCACAAGCCGGAACTTCCGCCCTCCAGGACCGGAACTTCCGGCCAGATTCCTCCCAGATGCTGCCAAGATGCCGTCCAGCGCCCAGAGAAGTGGAGCCAGCCGGAACTTCCGCCCCGAGGGACCGGAACTTCCGCCCACCCGGAACTTCCGCCCAAGTTCCGCCCAAGTTCCGAAAGTCCGTCAAAACGCCCCTGGATGTTACTGCAAGGAAACGGGCTAATTTCGGAACTTGACCGGAACTTGGCCGGAACTTCCGCCTTCCAGGACCGGAACTTCCGCCCCTGACCGGAACTTCCGCCCAAGTCGGCCGGAACTTCCGCCACCGCGAACTTCAGCACAGCACTACTTTTCAGCGTGTAACTTACCCCTTCGCCCCCCTACTATAAATAGCCTAGTTGGCTCAGATCTGAGATTAGACATAATTTTGAGCTTAAACCAACTTTGAGCTTAGTCTCCCTAGGGTTAGCATCCATCTTGGACAAGCATCCCTCTGTAATCAAGGCACTCTTGTTGTTGATTTGTGAATTGTTGAGTGAGATTCTAGTGCAAGGCACTCTCTCTCCCTCCCCAATTCCCTTTTCTGCAACACCAATCTCTCTCCGGGAATTCTGCCGCGTGCCTCTTCCTTGGAGATTCTATTGGCGTGATTTACCGAGTCACGGGGGTAAGTATCAGGTGTATCGGGTTGGTGTGCGTGCGTGAGTACCGGTGTTCTTCGTGTTCCTCGTGTTCCTCTCGCTCTCCCACCTTTTCCCCTTGGATCTTGGGTCAAATCGCGAGGTCGGGCCAAACCCTAGATCTCAGATCTCATCATATGGTATCAGCAGCCTTTGGTTACCGCGATTTTGCCCCTCCACCCACCCGATTTTGTTTCTAGAAAATTTTCCAAAAAATAGCCCAAATTGCCTTTGGACCGATCTGTGATTTGGTTGAGTTTTGACTGGTTTTGGTCCAATAGAAACTTGTCTTTGGTGTTGATCTGCAATTCCCCCACCTTCCCACCGCTCTTAGTGCCAAATTTTCCACGAATTCGAAGATTTTCGGCCCGGATTTCCGCCCAAATCGAAGAACAGCCCGCAGATCTGATTGCGACCGGAAGTTCCGCCCGGCAGGACCGGAAGTTCCGCCCCCGGACCGGAAGTTCCGCCCCTCAGGACCGGAACTTCCGCCTGACCGAAATTTTCACAGCTAACTTCGTTTTTCGTTTTGGCACTAACCCCTTGTGTTTGGACTTCGTAGTGTGTGCCATTTCAGCTACCATAAAGCTTCCGCAACATCAACTACGACGACGGCACCCCGAGGATCCAAGCGGTTCATTTGACACCTTCCACCATAGCAAGTTCAAGATCGTCGGCCACCGTCATCACGTGGTATAACTTGCCCCTAACTTGTAGCCTAAGCTTCCTTTGCGTACCTTTCCTATCGAGAGTGGCTTTCTAGTGTTGCGAAGCATTGCGCAAGCGTCCCGACCGTGAGGGTGTGCGTGTGTTGAGCAAAGCTACGAAGCAAGCTCGTTGTGAAAAGATAAGCAAGAGAAGTGTGACATACTTACATAGATAGTAGTAGCCTTCCATAGTGAGAAAAAGAAAAAGAAAAAGAAAAAGAAAAAGAAAAATAAAAAGAGTGTGAGTGACACCTATACACAAAAGAGTCCAAAGCTTCTAAGCAAAAGAGAGAAAAGAGAAGATAGGCGTCTTGCGCAAATCTTGTTGCTTCTCATTTTTGCAACCAAGCCACGGTCTCTCTTGCGTTAGCGTGACACCGAGCTAGTAGTCTTCGTTAGGACCAATTTTGTTCGTGCTCATTTTCCGTCGCGCTAACCCCATTTTTTGTCCCACGTGTGTGTTCCACATTGTGTATGCCTTTTGTGATCACCGCTTTTGAATCTTACCCACTTTTAACAACATACTCGATTTTGGATTTTGTCTTTTGGCTTTCCACCATCCACACCTAACACCATATTTGCTAGCTTTTGCGTGTGCCTTGGCGTGTGTCCCGATACACTTGGTCTTACTTTTGGCTTGGTTGATTGCCTCAATACTATCTTACCAAGGTAAGAGTGCGAGGTAGTCTCCTTCCACTAACATCAACCACATAGTTCTTGTCTTGTTATCATGGATAGGCACGGAGACCAAGGAAAGGAAGATGAAGTCCTACGCACCTCCGAGAGGTTGGCCACCCAACACAATCTATGGGTGCAACGACAAGAGTTCAAGGAGCAACTTACCTTGTTCGAGACTCGCATCGACGAGCAATATGAAGAAGTGGCTCACAACTTCGCTCAAGTGAACCAAGATATGAATCTTCTTCGTGAAGCTACGGACAACTTGCATGACCAAGTGACGGCCAATGATGCAAACATGGAGCGGCGCATGGATAGCCTCGAGCGCGCCATCACCAACTTGGGACGTCGACATCGCCATCGCTCTACTTCTTCATCGTCATCAACCTCGTCACACGGTGACTACTCCCATGATCGCCATTCCTCCTCAAGCTCCGACTCACGGCATGGAGATCATCATCGACCTCGTCGCCCGCATGTTCGTCAAGATGACTCTCGCTCAAACTCGAGGCGCGGAGAGTTCCATCGCCATGCTCGTCCTCATGAACGTCCTCAACAAGACCAAGCTCTTCACCAAGATCGTCATCAAGCGGCTCGCCATGCCCACCATGGGCATGACGACCAACCCCAAGACAACGTCCTCCACAACATGGAACCGGCACCTCATCGTCAAGCCCATGTTGATGCTCAAGACCAAGGTCATCAAGATCCACCAAGGCGTGACCTCCGAAACCATCCTCGTCATGACCAAAGGGGCCGAGAACAACCACAACATGAGCAAGACGAGAGGGCCATCATTGGGCAACGCCAACAACCTCGTCAAGATCCGCAACAACATCATCAATGTGAGCCCAGCGAAGCTAGTGTTCAACTCCACCGCCAACCCAATGCTATGGTTGGCCGTGGAAGACCTCCTCTACCACCCCAAGCCGCAAGAGATGAAGGTTTCCGTCCTCGCCGAAGAAACATGGAAGATGAAGAGAATATGTATGGAAAGCTCAAGTTCAACATGCCCAAGTTCAAGGGTGAAGATGATGCCGAGGCCTACCTCTCATGGGCACTCAAGGTTGACAAGATCTTCCGCATCCACAACTACTCCGGTGCCAAGAAAGTAGCCATGGCCTCCCTTGAGTTTGAAAAGTATGCCAACACATGTTGGGAACAAGTTGTCACTCAAAGGGAAGAAAAGGGTGAACCTCCAATTGACACTTGGGAAGATATGAAGGAGGAGATGCAAGCTCGCTTTGTCCCAACACACTACAAGACCGATCTCTTCAACAAGCTCCAAAAGTTGAAGCAAGGCACCAAGACCGTTGAGGAGTTCTTCAAGGAAAGGGAGTTAACTATGATGCGAGCAAACATCCAAGAGTCCGAGAACCAAACCATTGCTAGGTTCTTCAATGTCCTCAACTACCCCATCAAGAGGATTGTGGAGTTCCAACAATACTCCAACATGGTTGAGTTGGTTCACCAAGCTTCCAAGGCCGAGCGTCAAGTGAATGAGGACATCAAGTACTCGAAGTCCAAGCAATACTTCGCCTCCAAACTTGCTACAACAACTCCCACAACAAGCGTCAAGCCAACCGCATCATCTACACCTTCCAAGCAACCTACTATCCAAAGTCGCATGAAGCAAACAGTGTCCTCCACCGCCTCCTCCAAAGCCTCTACGGGATCCTCCAATGTCACTTGCTTCAAGTTTGGCACTCAAGGCCACAAGTCCTTCGAGTGCAAGAACTGATGCGGGGTGGCCTTCGGACACCTCCTCACCAAGACCAACAAGCCCCCCAAGCGGACCAATGACAAGGGCTCGAGTTAAAGCTCTTCACGACAAGGTGAACTCGCTCCTCACCTCCCTCGACCTAGATACCCCATTGGATGGAATGCTACCTCATGCCGAAACCCTTTGTGTCATTAGGTACGTGGAGCATCAAGACCATGGAGGGGATGATACGCCAGGGTCAAGGGAAGGAGAAGAACAGCTGATCGAGAAGATGTACACGGAGCTGGACCCGAAGTCGCCCCAAGAACGCAAGGAAGAGAAGATGAGCGGCCAGTGCAGAGTCCGGTCTGACCGGCCTCCTGACCAGGCCACCCGGCCCAGAATCCGGTCGACCGGCCGCCTGACCGGGCCACCCGGTCCACAACCGGGCCACCAACCGGTGCCATCCGGACGCCATCCCGGGGCTCCAGAACCTCGCCCGGTCACTGGCCGGTCCAGGATCCGGTCACCGACCGGACTGCCCGGCCCCAGGTCCGGTCCAACCGGCCCCCTGACCGGCCTGCACGACTAAAGACGCCTTTTCGGCCCGAAACGTTTTCCTTTGTACCTTTTCGGCCCGTGTCGCCTTGTACCGCTATATAAGCACCTTGGACACCCCTTTTACCCCTTAGACTTGTTTAGAACTCAAACCTAACTTTGAGCTTAGTCTCCCTTGGGTATCATCCCTCTGTAATCAAGGCAACCCTTGTGGATGTATGGATTTGGTAGTGTGAGATTCTAGTGTTTACACTCTCTCTCCCACTCCTTGATTCGTCCTCCCCACCGGTCTCTCCTCTCGGAATTCTACCTCGAGTCTCTTCCGGGCGGATTCTATTGGCACGGTCCATCGAGCTGTGAGGGTAAGCATCGATTGTATCGGGTCGGTGTGCGTGGTTCTTCGTGTGTTCTTCGCGTTCTTCGTGTTCTTCCGCCTCTCCCCCTCTTTCCCCCTTGATTCCTTGGGTCATTCGCGAGATCGGGCCACAATCGGGGTCTTAGACCTCATCATATGGTATCAGCAGCCTTTGGTTTCCGCAAATTTGACCCTCCACCCACCCAATTTCGTTTCTAGAAATTTTTCCAAAAAATAGCCCTAAATTGCCTTTGGACGGATCTGTGATTTGGTTGAGTTTTGAGTGGTTTTGCTCCGTGGATCTGGTGTTGTTGTGCTTGATCTACTATTTCCCCAACTTTTAGCCTCCAATTCCATCGTTTCCCTTCGTTTTGGTCGATTTGGTTTGGTTTGGGAAGAACAGGAGAGAGAAAGCTCCAAATCGTGCGATCCGGTTTCGAACCCGGTCAACCGGCCCCCAGACCGGACGGTCCGGCGCAGAACCCGGCCAACCGGCCGCCAACCGGACAGCCGGCCCAGATCCCGGTCCGTCCGGCCGCCAGACCGGACACGCCGGCGCCAACTCCGGTCCAATCGGACCAGCGACCGGGATCCTTGCCTTCGACATCGACTAACACCACCGCCGACCACCACCACCACCATCATCTCCACCATCGCAGGTATAACTTGCAGTAACCCTTGTAGCCCTCTTCTTTTTGCGATCTATCCCACGAGCGAAGCTTTTCGAGTGTTGCGAAACATCGCACGAGGTCCCGACCGTGAGGGTGTGCGTTGTGTGAGTAAAGCTCATAAGTGGAGCTCGTGAGTGGCCAGCAAAAGAGTAAGAGCATAGTGTGCTAGTGAAAAAAAAAGCAAAGTGCAAAGTGCCACCGATACAAAAAGAGTGAAAAGCTTTTAAGCAAGCAAGAGAGATAAAGAAGAGAGACCTCGTGCGAATCTTGGTGTTTCTACTCTATGCAACCTAGCTTCGATCTCTTCTTGCGTTAGTGTGACATTGAGCACCCTTGCTTAGGGGTTTTTCATTTTTCCGCTCGTTCCTTGGTTGCACTAACCCCGTTCATCCAGTGTGTGAGTTCCACATTTTTCCGTGTTTATAGTGATCTCCACTTTGACACTTGATTTTTGGACCTTACCCACTCTTAACAACATACTCGATTTTGGATTTCGTCTTTTGGCTTTCCACCATCCACTCCTAACACCATATTTGCTAGCTTTTGCGTGTGCCTTGGTGTGTGTCCCGATACAATTGGTCTTACTTTCGGCTTGGTTGATTGCCTCAATACTATCTTACCACGGTAAGAGTGCGAGGTAGTCTCCTTCCACTAACATCCACAACATAGTTCTTGTCTTGTGATCATGGATAGGCACGGAGACCAAGAAAAGGAGGATGAGGTCCTACACCCCTCCGAAAGGTTGGCCACCCAACACAACCTATGGGTGCAACGCCAAGAGTTCAAGGACCAACTCAACTTGTTCGAGACACGCATCGACCAACAATATGAAGAAGTGGCTCACAACTTCGGCCAAGTGAACCAAGATATGAATCTTCTTCGTGAAGCTACGGACAACTTGCATGACCAAGTGACGGCCAATGATGCAAACATGGAGCGGCGCATGGATAGCCTCGAGCGCGCCATCAACAACTTGGGACGCCGACATCGACATCGCTCTACTTCCTCATCGTCATCGACCTCGTCACATGATGACTACTCCCATGATCACCATTCGTCCTCAAGCTCCGACTCAAGGCATGGAGATCATCATCGTTCTCGTCGACCGCACGCTCGTCATGATGATTCTCGCTCCAACTCAAGGCGCGGAGAGTTCCATCGCCATGCTCGGCCTCATGAACGTCCGCAACAAGACCAAGCTCTTCACCAAGATCGTCATCAAGCGGCTCGCCATGCCCACCATGGGCATGACGACCAACCCCAAGACAACGTCCTCCACAACATGGACCCGGCACCTCATCGTCAAGCCCATGTGGATGCTCAAGACCAAGGTCATCAAGATCCACCAAGGCGTGACCTCCGGAACCATCCTCGCCATGACCAAAGGGGCCGAGGACAACCTCAACATGATCAAGATGAGAGAGCCAACATTGGACAACGTCAACAACCTCGTCAAGATCCTCAACAACATCCTCAACGTGAGCCAAGTGAAGCTAGTGTTCACCTCCAACGCCAACCCAATGCTATGGTTGGTCGTGGAAGACCCCCTCTACCACCTCAAGTCGCAAGAGATGAAGGCATCCGTCCTCGCCGAAGGAACATGGAAGATGAAGAGAATATGTATGGAAAGCTCAAGTTCAACATGCCCAAGTTCAAGGGTGAAGACGATGCCGAGGCCTACCTCTCATGGGCACTCAAGGTTGACAAGATCTTCCGCATCCACAACTACTCCGGTGCCAAGAAAGTAGCCATGGCCTCCATCGAGTTTGAAGATTATGCCAACACTTGGTGGGAACAAGTTGTCACTCTAAGGGAAGAAAAGGGTGATCCTCCAATTGATACTTGGGAAGACATGAAGGAGGAGATGGAAGCTCGCTTTGTCCCTAAACACTACAAGACCGATCTATTCAACAAGCTACAAAAGTTGAAGCAAGGCACCAAGACCGTTGAGGAATTCTTCAAGGAAATGGAGTTAACCATGATGCGAGCAAACATCCAAGAGTCCGAGAACCAAACCATTGCTAGGTTCTTCAATGGCCTCAACTACCCCATCAAGAGAATTGTGGAGTTCCAACAATACTCCAACATGGTTGAGTTGGTTCACCAAGCTTCCAAGGCTGAGCGTCAAGTGAATGAGGACATCAAGTACTCGAAGTCGAAGCAATACTTCGCCTCCAAACTTGCTACATCAACTCCCACAACAAGTGTCAAGCCAACCGCATCCTCTACACCTTCCAAGCAACCTTCTATCCAAAGTCGCATGAAGCAAACGGTATCCTCCACCGCCTCCTCCAAGGCCTCTACGGGACCCTCCAATGTCACTTGCTTCAGGTGTGGTACTCAAGGCCACAAATCCTTTGAGTGCAAGAACACCAAGGTCATGATCACTATGGAGAATGGTGACATAGAGACGCTAAGTGAAGGCGAATATGAAGCCCTAGTACAAGCCGCCGTTGCTAATGAGGAAGACTATGATGAAGAAAGTGGTGAAGACCCTCTCTTATGCACACACGATCCAAACCCTTCACTTGTGGTCACTCGAGTGCTCACCACTCAACCTCAAGCTATGGAAGACCAAAGATGCAACATCTTCCAAACTCGCGCCGGAATTGGTGGCAAGTCAATCAAGGTCATCATCGACGGTGGGAGTTGCCACAACTTGGCAAGCACCGAGCTATGTGAGAAGCTCAACCTCACGCTTCGCAAACATCCTCATCCATACCATGTCCAATGGTTGAGTGACAAGGGCAATGTCAAGATTCAACACACCGTCACCGTCAACTTCAAGATAGGACCCTATGAAGACACCGTCGAGTGTGACGTGGTGCCTATGACCGTGTGCCACATGTTGCTTGGCCGCCCATGGCAATTTGACAAGAAGGCCATACATGATGGTTACTCCAATGCATACACCTTCAAGGTCAAGGAAAAGAAGTTCGAGCTTCGCCCAATGACTCCTAGCCAAATCATCGCCGACAATGCGAAGGCTTTAGCGAGGGCACAACACAACACCCACCATAGTGAGTTGAGAGGAGAGGGAGCTACCCACCAAAAAGAGAGTGAGCGCCACCACCCACATATGAGTGAGAGAAAGAGTGTCCTCCTAGCCACCAAAAGCGAGTGGAGAGAAGTGAAAGACAACCCATCCACCACCATACACTACGTGCTCATTTGCAAGGGCCTCTCGTCGGAGACTAACGACTTAACCAACATTCCTTCGTCTTTGTTGTCTCTTTTGAAGGAGTTCCAAGACGTCTTCCCCGACGAGCTACCTCATGGACTACCACCGCTTCGGGGCATCGAACATCGCATCGACCTCATACCCGGCGCCCCGCTACCAAACCGCGCCGCTTACCGCACCAACCCCGAAGATACCAAGGAGATCCAACGCCAAATTCAAGACCTCCTCGCTAAGGGGTACGTCCGAGAAAGCCTTAGCCCTTGTGCCGTTCCCGTCATTCTTGTTCCTAAACCGGATGAGACGCAACGGATGTGTATGGATTGTCGACCTATCAATGCCATTACCGTCCGTTATCGCCATCCCATTCCGCGTTTAGATGACATGCTTGATGAATTGAGTGGTGCCACCATTTTCTCTAAGATTGATTTGCGTAGTGGCTACCACCAAATTCGCATGGCAATTGGTGATGAATGGAAGACGGCATTCAAGACCAAGCTTGGTCTCTATGAATGGCTCGTCATGCCATTTGGTCTTTCCAATGCTCCTTCGACTTTCATGCGTCTTATGAATCACATTTTGCGACCTCTCATTGGCAAGAGCGTGGTTGTTTACTTTGATGATATCCTCATCTATAGCAAAAATCTCGAGGACCATGTTCAACATGTGAGAGAAGTCTTATGCATCTTGCGCCACGAGAAGCTCTTTGCCAACCTACCAAAATGCCATTTCGCTCAAAACAAATTGGTTTTTCTTGGTTTTGTGGTTTCCGCCAACGGGATTGAAGTTGATTCTTCCAAAGTTGAGGCCATCCACAATTGGCCCACTCCCACAAATGTTGGCCAAGTTCGAAGCTTCCATGGACTTGCCGGATTTTACCGCCGCTTTGTGAAAGATTTCAGTACCATTGCTTGCCCTTTAAACGAGCTTACAAAAAAGAATGTTCCGTTTGTTTGGGGCAAAGCACAACAAAAAGCTTTTGATGAATTGAAAAAGAGACTCACCGAGGCACCACTACTTGCTCTTCCCGATTTTGCAAAAACATTTGAGATAGAATGCGACGCGAGTGGCCTTGGAATCGGTGGTGTTCTCATGCAAAATGGAAAACCCGTGGCATACTATAGCGAGAAGTTGGATGGCGCACGCCTCAACTATCCTATATATGACAAGGAGCTTTATGCTTTGGTTCGTGTTCTTGAAGTTTGGCAACATTACCTTTGGCCAAAAGAGTTTGTTATCCATTCGGATCATGAGTCCTTGAATTATTTGAAAAGTCAACACAATTTGAACAAGAGACATGCTAAGTGGGTTGAGTTCATAGAGTCCTTCCCTTATGTTATCAAATACAAAAAGGGCAAGGAAAATGTGGTTGCGGATGCACTTTCCCGCAAGATTACTCTTCTACTCACCCGCTTGGAGTTTCACATTTTGGGTCTTGAGGAGATCAAAGAACTTTACCCTTCCGACGTTTTCTTTGGACCAATCTTTGCCAAGTGTTCCGTTGACCGCGGATTTGATGATTTCTATTTGCATGATGGCTACTTGTTTAAAGCTAACAAGATTTGCATTCCGAGTCTTCTCTTCGTAAGTTGCTTTTGCAAGAGTCACATGGAGGTGGTCTCATGGGTCACTTTGGACGAGAGAAGACCTATGCCATGCTCTCAACCCACTACTATTGGCCAAGAATGTACCGCGACGTGGAACGCCTTTGCCGCCGGTGTACAACATGCTTACAAGCTAAGTCTACTTCCAATCCCTATGGTCTTTACATGCCTTTACCCATTCCATATGCACTTTGGTCGGACATAAGCATGGACTTTGTACTTGGCTTACCACGCACAAAACATGGTCATGACTCAATATTTGTGGTAGTGGATAGGTTCTCTAAAATGGCTCATTTCATACCATGTCATAAGAGCGATGATGCTTCACACATTGCTTCATTGTTTTTCAGGGAAGTGGTTCGCCTACATGGAATACCGGCAAGCATTGTGTCGGATCGAGACGTCAAGTTTATGAGTTACCTATGGAAGTCGCTCATGGCGAAGTTTGGAGTGAAGCTCTTGTTCTCATCGTCCTCGCACCCGCAAACCGATGGACAAACCGAAGTGGTCAATCGAAGCCTCTCCACACTCCTCCGCACACTTGTGAAGACAAATTTGAAGTCATGGGAAGATTGCCTACCCCACGCGGAGTTCGCCTACAATCGAGCCAAGCACTCCACAACCTCAAGGAGTCCCTTCATGATCGTCTATGGATTCGAACCTCCAACGGCACTCGACATCCTCCCACTACCTCTTCATGAAAGAACGAACATGGACTTCGACGAGCGCACCACCGCCATGAAGAAACTACATGAAGAGACAAGAGCAACCATACAAGAGCATGTACTTCGCCAAGCTAACCGCCTCAACGCCAAGAAAAAGGAACGCGTGTTTGAAGAAGGAGACCTCGTTTGGATCCACCTAAGGAAAGAAAGGTTCCCGCAAGAACGCAACTCCAAGCTCAAGCCAAGAGGAGATGGACCTTTCAAGGTCCTCAAGCGCATCAACAACAACGCCTACGTCATCGACATACCAACATCCAAGTACTTGGTGAGCCACACTTTCAACATCTCGGATCTCTCACCCTATCATGGAGATGAGGAGGAACAAGAGTCGAGGACGACTCTCTCCCAAGGGGGGGAGATGATGCGGGGTGGCCTTCGGACACCTCCTCACCAAGAACAACAAGCCCCCCAAGCGGACCAATGACAAGGGCTCGAGTTAAAGCTCTTCACGATCAGGTGAACTCGCTCCTCACCTCCCTCGACCTAGATACCCCATTGGATGGAATGCTACCTCATGCCGAAACCCTTTGTGATGTAGCCCCGCTCACCATCGACACTACATCAAGGCCAACAAGTCCCCCAAGTGGACCAATGACAAGGGCTCGAGTTAAAGCTCTACACGACAAGGTGAACTCGCTCCTCACTTCCCTCGACCTAGATACCCCATTGGATGGAATGCTACCTCATGCCGAAACCCTTTGTGTCATTAGGTACGTGGAGCATCAAGACCACGGAGAGGACGGTACGTCATGGTCAAGGCAAGGAGAGGAGCAGCTGATCGAGAAGATGTACACGGAGCTGGACCCGAAGTCGCCCCAAGAACGCAAGGAAGAGACGATGAGCGGCCAGTCCAGAATCTGGTATGACCGGCCTCCTGACCGGGCCACCCGGCCCAGAATCCGGTCGACCGGCCGCCTAACCGGGCCACCCGGTCCCCAACCGGGCCATCAACCGGTGCCATCCGGACGCCTTCCCGGGGCTCCAGAACCTCGCCCGGTTACTGCCCGGTCCAGGATCCGGTCACCGACCGGACGACCCGGTCCCAGGTCCGGTCCAACCGGCCTCCTGACCGGCCTGCACGACTAAAGATGCCTTTTCGGCCCGAAACGTTTTCCTTTGTGCCTTTTCGGCCCGTGTCGCCTTGTACCGCTATATAAGCACCTTGGACACCCCTTTTTCCCCTTAGACTTGTTTAGAACTCAAACCTAACTTTGAGCTTAGTCTCCCTTGGGTATCATCCCTCTGTAATCAAGGCAACCCTTGTGGATGTATGGATTTGGTAGTGAGAGATTCTAGTGTTTACACTCTCTCTCCCACTCCTTGATTCGTCCTCCCCACCGGTCTCTCCTCTCGGAATTCTACCTCGAGTCTCTTCCGGGCGGATTCTATTGGCACGGTCCATCGAGCCGTGAGGGTAAGCATCGATTGTATCGGGTTGGTGTGCGTGGTTCTTCGTGTGTTCTTCGCGTTCTTCGTGTTCTTCCGCCTCTCCCCCTCTTTCCCCCTTGATTCCTTGGGTCATTCGCGAGATCGGGCCACAATCGGGGTCTTAGACCACATCATATGGTATCAGCAGCCTTTGGTTTCCGCGGATTTGACCCTCCACCCACCCAATTTCGTTTCTAGAAAATTTTCCAAAAAATAGCCCTAAATTGCCTTTGGACGGATCTGTGATTTGGTTGAGTTCTGAGTGGTTTTGCTCCGTGGATCTGGTGTTGTTGTGCTTGATCTACTATTTCCCCAACTTTTAGCCTCCAATTCCATCGTTTCCCTTCGTTTTGGTCGATTTGGTTTTGGTTTGGGGAAGAACAGGAGAGAGAAAGCTCCAAATCGTGCGATCCGGTTTCGAACCCGGTCAACCGGCCCCCAGACCGGACCGTCCGGCGCAGAACCCGGCCAACCGGCCGCAAACCGGACAGCCGGCCCAGAGACCGGTCCGAGCCAAGCCCCAGACCGGACACGCCGGCGCCAACTCCGGTCCAACCGGACCACCGACCGGGCTCCTCGTCTTCGACATCGACTAACACCACCGCCGACCACCACCACCACCATCATCTCCACCATCGCAGGTATAACTTGCAGTAACCCTTGTAGCCCTCTTCTTTTTGCGACCTATCCCACGAGCGAAGCTTTTCGAGTGTTGCGAAACATCGCACGAGGTCCCGACCGTGAGGGTGTGCGTTGTGTGAGTAAAGCTCATAAGTGGAGCTCGTGAGTGGCCAGCAAAAGAGTAAGAGCATAGTGTGCTAGTAAAAAAAAAAAAGAGAAAAGCAAAGTGCAAAGTGCCACCGATACAAAAAGAGTGAAAAGCTTTTAAGCAAGCAAGAGAGATAGAGAAGAGAGACCTCGTGCGAATCTTGGTGTTTCTACTCTATGCAACCTAGCTTCGACCTATTCTTGCGTTAGTGTGACATAGAGCACCCTTGCTTTGGGTTTTTTTTTTCATTTTTCCGCTCGTTCCTTGGTTGCACTAACCCCGTTCATCTCGTGTGTGAGTTCCACATTTTTCCGTGTTTATAGTGATCTCCACTTTGACACTTGATTTTTGGACCTTACCCACTCTTAACAACATACTCGATTTTGGATTTCGTCTTTTGGCTTTCCACCATCCATTCCTAACACCATATTTGCTAGCTTTTGCGTGTGCCTTTGTGTGTGTCCCGATACAATTGGTCTTACTTTCGGCTTGGTTGATTGCCTCAATACTATCTTACCACGGTAAGAGTGAGAGGTAGTCTCCTTCCACTAACACCCACAACATAGTTCTTGTCTTGTGATCATGGATAGGCACGGAGACCAAGCAAAGGAGGATGAGGTCCTACACCCCTCCGAGAGGTTGGCCACCCAACACAACCTATGGGTGCAACGCCAAGAGTTCAAGGACCAACTCAACTTGTTCGAGACACGCATCGATGAACAATATGAAGAAGTGGCTCACAACTTCGGCCAAGTGAACCAAGATATGATTCTTCTTCGCGAAGCTACGGACAACTTGCATGATCAAGTGACGGCCAATGATGCAAACATGGAGCGGCGCATGGATAGCCTCGAGCGCGCCATCAACAACTTGGGACGCCGACATCGACATCGCTCTACTTCCTCATCGTCATCCACCTCCTCACATGATGACTACTCCCATGATCACCATTCGTCCTCAAGCTCCGACTCAAGGCATGGAGATCATCATCGCTCTCGTCGACCGCACGCTCGTCATGATGATTCTCGCTCAAACTCAAGGCGCGGAGAGTTCCATCGCCATGCTCGTCCTCATGAGCGTCCTCAACAAGACCAAGCTCTTCACCAAGATCGTCATCAAGCGGCTCGCCATGCCCACCATGGGCATGACGACCAACCCCAAGACAACGTCCTCCACAACATGGACCCGGCACCTCATCGTCAAGCCCATGTGGATGCTCAAGACCAAGGTCATCAAGATCCACCAAGGCGTGACCTCCGGAACCATCCTCGCCATGACCAACGGGGCCGAGGACAACCTCAACATGATCAACATGAGAGGGCCAACATTGGACAACGTCAACAACCTCGTCAAGATCCGCAACAACCTCATCAACGTGAGGCAAGTGAAGCTAGTGTTCACCTCAACCGCCAACCCAATGCTATGGTTGGTCGTGGAAGACCTCCTCTACCACCTCAAGTCGCAAGAGATGAAGGCATCCGTCCTCGCCGCCGAAACTTGGAAGATGAAGAGAACATGTATGGGAAACTCAAGTTCAACATGCCCAAGTTCAAGGGTGAAGACGACGCCGAGGCCTACCTCTCATGGGCACTCAAGGTTGACAAGATCTTCCGCATCCACAACTACTCCGGTGCCAAGAAAGTAGCCATGGCCTCCCTCGAGTTTGAAGATTATGCCAACACTTGGTGGGAACAAGTTGTCACTCTTAGGGAAGAAAAGGGTGATCCTCCAATTGATACTTGGGAAGACATGAAGGAGGAGATGGAAGCTCGCTTTGTCCCTAAACACTAGAAGACCGATCTCTTCAACAAGCTACAAAAGTTGAAGCAAGGCACCAAGACCGTTGAGGAATTCTTCAAGGAAATGGAGTTAACCATGATGCGAGCAAACATCCAAGAGTCCGAGAACCAAACCATTGCTAGGTTCTTCAATGGCCTCAACTACCCCATCAAGAGGATTGTGGAGTTCCAACAATACTCCAACATGGTTGAGTTGGTTCACCAAGCTTCCAAGGCCGAGCGTCAAGTGAATGAGGACATCAAGTACTCGAAGTCGAAGCAATACTTCGCCTCCAAACTTGCTACATCAACTCCCACAACAAGTGTCAAGCCAACCGCATCCTCTACACCTTCCAAGCAACCTTCTATCCAAAGTCGCATGAAGCAAACGGTATCCTCCACCGCCTCCTCCAAGGCCTCTACGGGACCCTCCAATGTCACTTGCTTCAAGTGTGGTACTCAAGGCCACAAATCCTTTGAGTGCAAGAACACCAAGGTCATGATCACTATGGAGAATGGTGACATAGAGACGCTAAGTGAAGGCGAATATGAAGCCCTAGTACAAGCCGCCGTTGCTAATGAGGAAGACTATGATGAAGAAAGTGGTGAAGACCCGCTCTTATGCACACACGATCCTAGCCCTTCACTTGTGGTCACTCGAGTGCTCACCACTCAACCTCAAGCTATGGAAGACCAAAGATGCAACATCTTCCAAACTCGCGCCGGAATTGGTGGCAAGTCAATCAAGGTCATCATCGACGGTGGGAGTTGCCACAACTTGGCAAGCACCGAGTTATGTGAGAAGCTCAACCTCACGCTTCGCAAACATCCTCATCCTTACCATGTCCAATGGTTGAGTGACAAGGGCAATGTCAAGATTCAACACACCGTCACCGTCAACTTCAAGATAGGACCCTATGAAGACACCGTCGAGTGTGACGTGGTGCCTATGACCGTGTGCCACATGTTGCTTGGCCGCCCATGGCAATTTGACAAGAAGGCCATACATGATGGTTACTCCAATGCATACTGATAAGGGCTAAGCCCAGGGATGTGCCCGATCTTCACGGATTTGAAGGGATACGTGGGGGTAGGTGGATGAA
Organism: Lolium perenne; assembly: GCF_019359855.2. Lineage (NCBI taxonomy): Eukaryota > Viridiplantae > Streptophyta > Magnoliopsida > Poales > Poaceae > Lolium > Lolium perenne. Next base: position 101,697,753 of record NC_067248.2, on the reverse strand, counting down.
CGCGATGAACACGTGGGGGAAACGCGGGGATACAACACACACACGCACACAATTCGAGTTTTCCCTCGTTGGCTCGAAACACCAACTCGATAGAGATTGCAGGAAAAGACCTTCCGGTAGAAGTCCCGCAAAGAGATCGACAAATCAAAGCTCGGGAGATCTAGAAGGGCGAAAAGACCGGAAGGTTTGATAGAAGTGCAAGCAAAAGACCAAATAGGTAGAAGTGCAAGCAAAAGATCAAACAAACGGTAGAAGTCGCCAAAGAGATCTTCACGAGTTGATAAGGAGCCCGGGTGGGGATACAAGATCATAGATCTAGGTAGGGTTCCCACAAGGGTGAGCTAAGCTCAGGTTTTCTTTCAAATCAAGTCTTATCTCATATCTGAGCCAACTAGGCTATTTATAGTAGGGGGCGAAGGGGTAGGTTACACGCTGAAAAGTACTACTATGCTGAAGTTCGCGGTGGCGGAAGTTCCGGTCCTGAGGGGCGGAAGTTCCGGTCCCCGGGCGGAAGTTCCGGTCCTGGGGGGCGGAAGTTCCGGCCGGGCCGGAAGTTCCGGTCAAGTTCCGGCCTAGTTCCGAATATGGCCCGTTTCCTTGCAGTAACATCCAGGGGCGTTTTGGCGTAATTTCGGAACTTGGGCGGAAGTTCCGAGTGGGCGGAAGTTCCGGTCCCTCGGGGCGGAAGTTCCGGCCTGATCCATTTCTCTGGGCGCGGGAAGGCATCTTGGCGGCATCTGGGCGGAAGTTCCGGCCCTTGGGGGCGGAAGTTCCGGTGGGGCGGAAGTTCCGGCCATCAGGGGCGGAAGTTCCGGCCTGGAGCGTCCAGCTCTTCTTCCTCCTTCTCTTCCATGCTTCCGTGACATCGGCCTTGCGTCCTCGGGTCTCCGTGGCATCCTCTCTTCCCTCCGTACTTGTCGTCGAGTTCCTATCATCAAGACATGACGGAGTATGAAGTAGTATACCGTCCCAAATGGGCGATACGAGGCACGCATAAAGGAGAAGATTCACCTTGGCGTGCCGTCTTGGCGATGAAGCACATGATGCGGTGAAGACCGAAGGTCGCCCCGTATCATCTCCCCCCACTTGAAAAAGAGTCGTCCTCGACGATAGCTCTTCACAAACTTGTATAGGAGGTAGATGACAACCACGCTTGAATGTCTCGTCACTTGTCAAGAGCCCTATCAATAGCACAAGAGAAGCAAGAGAACACTCAAAGCATAGCCAATGTTCAACGGATTTAGCAAGGGGCCTTATGTAGAAGGAGGTCACCTTATCGTAATGTCGGTGTGCTCTCATGGAGAGGTCTTGTGTAGTAGAGGTGTGGGGTTGAACCCATTCGTTGACACTCATGCACAAGTCAATTGTACCTTCACACAACAAAGACCAAGCAAAATATGTTTGTGTGTGATATTGGAGCACATCATAGATGACATGTCCTTTCATATGCACAACACCCTTAGCACAACACAAATATATCAAGAATAAGGCATGTGCAAGGTCAATGTGTAAGAACTCCTTATGAACATCTTCCAAATGTGGAAACACAAAAACTCCAAATTGTGAGACAACCGTGGTGTTCATCTCATGTAGAAAGTCATTTTCATTGTTGCTCTCAAGGCATCGGAAAGAGAAATTGTTCAACATCCTTGAAGCAACAAGTGGAGAATTTGGCAAAAACACATAAGAAAGAGTGTCCAAAATGTCATCAACGTGTGTGCACACAAACCATTGGAAAGAGAAATTGGTCCTCCTATTTGGTGCACCACACAACATATCGTCCAAAACGTTCATCAAAACAACATTTACACAACCGTGTGTGCCAACCAACCAAATGAAATAGGAATTGGTCAACTTGTTTGAGGCAACACCAACGGTAAGAATCACATCATCATGCTTGCCAAAGAACCATAAGAAAGAGAAATTGTTCGGTATGTTCAATGCAAAGCATGGGAAAGGTATTAGAGCCGGGTTCGATCTTGAACTAACTTGTATTATGCTCTCAATCAAATACGAAGCATCAAGTTGTTTCTCCAAGAGGAATTTTGCAAAAATGGTGATCAAAAGAGTTTCGATGTATCCAAAATGTGGTAGGACAAAAATTTGTGCAAGTAAAAGTTTGCTTTGGAAGGTGTCAAAAATGTTGTGTGTAGCCTTGTCCCACACAAATGGAACCATCAAAAGGCAAGTATCGGCGGCAAAATTTGAGGCAAAATTGTTATGTGCAATGGCAAAGCTATGGAGACTTCTAGCTTGGGAAAGTATGGTTGGTGTGAGCCTAGAATGGGTATCCTCAAGTGTCAAAGAATCCATTGTAATTGCCAAAGGTAAAATGAGAAATCCAAAGGAGAGCAAGTTTTGGTGTGACATGTGGCACAAGGTGCATAAGGTGTCTCTCACATGTATGACATGATCCTTGAGGTTCTCGGAGCGTATGATGATATCATCAATACATACAACAACCATTGTGCCAACAAGATCTTTCAAGACATGTTGCATAAGAAGCAAAAGAGGTGACGAGGAATTGGACCAAACCGGAAGCTCGACAAGAAATGTCGGAAACATACGATGGCGAAGGCGTTGGGAAACATACCCTTTGGTTTGAATCCCGCGGGTTTGGTGATGGAGGTTGTCCTTGGTGGGGTAGCTCTCGATGGCACGTGTCGTCAACTCATGCTCCGTGGCGGTGGATGTTGTCGTTCGGGTACCTCTACACACAATGGAGAAAACAAAAAGCGTGTGTGCATGGTAGATGAATACATCATCCATCATGATGTTCCATGTCTTGTGCACATCACCATTAGTGTCAAGCAAGATAGTATGAAATGCATGGTGATGGTGCATATGGCAAGAAGGTGCATTCATGGCATGTGGTAACTTATGATCATCAAAAATTGAGAAGGCTATGGGGGCCATCTCATGGACAATGAAATAAGCATTCTTGCATACCAAGCATAAGAAAGAGCTATTATTCACAATCTTGGATGCAAGGACCATGGAATAGTGCAAACATTTTGGGCAAAGCATGTTTAACATGTTATCATTGTTGTCGACAACCCTATGGAAAGAGCAAGTGTTCATCAAGGGTGTCACAACACAAGCATTAGCATCATCATTTTCATTGCAAGCAATACATGGTAAAGAGCAATTGTTCGACATATTGCAAGCAATAGGAGAGAAAGTGAAACTCTCATAGCATGGCATGACCATATTGTCACAAGCAAGTAATTCCACATGATCAACAATGTTATCAAGCAAAGCATCACATGGAGGAACGAACAAAGCATGTGGCATAGCAATTGTATCCTCAAGATCATGCATGCACTCATAAGTCATCATGTCCACTAGTGGGATCATGGCATCATCAACACCCATATAGGTACCTTTGTAGTCCGACTCATTTGAGGTAGGTGTTGTGGAAGTGGTCGGATCCATGTGGTCGACATCTTTGACTTCTTGTAAGCATGGTGTGATATCATCATCTTCATGCACCATGTACATCTTCTCCATTAGCGGGAACTCGTCCTCCATGGAACCTAGTGCAACATAAGAAGACACAAACGAAGGAGAGGTTAATGTGTTAGCAAATGCGATGTCCTCCGTGGACCTATCATCTACCTCTCTCAACTCACTTTGTGTATCACTCATGTCCTCCAAATGGAAGCACTCAAACTCACATATGGGGTGGAAGTCACTCAACTCACCATCACTCTCGCTCAAGTGGGCTAAGTGGCTCTCATGCTCACATGGGGTTGGTACCAACTCATCAATCAAGCATGTAGGAGTAGGTTCGACTTGCTCATCTCCATGCGCCTCCGTGGTTGATCTCCATGCGCCTCCGTGGTTGAAGGGAACTTCCCATGCTCAACCATCTCAACTCCATGCGCCTCCGTGGGTGAAGGGAGAATCCCATGCTCACCATTCTCAACTCCATTCGCCACCTTGGCTGAAGGGATCATCCCATGCTCAACCTTCTCAACTCCATCTTGAAGTGTGGGCTTCATAGTCGTCATCTTGTCCATTTCCTTGCACCATTCTTTGAAGATGATGGTATCTTGAAGTGTCTTGTTGGCGAATTGGGCATCCAATTGGGCGAAGTAGAGTTTGTGGGCTTGAGGTGTGTTGCACTCCCATGTCATGTGCTTGTTGGATGTGCACACATCACAATGGAGATTGGGGCATTCCCAAAGATGATGACCGTCTTGTGTGCAACGAAAGCATTGGGAGCTACGTGGTCTTGGTGGACAAATCATTGTCATGTTGGCATAAAGATGGGTAGATCGTCCTTCATCATGAAGTGTAGACTCCACGGTCTTCATCTTGGGGCTTGAGCTTCTTGTAGGTGCCATTGTGGTGGTGGCGGTATGAGGGGAAGGCACAATGATAGGTGGTTCCTCTTTATGTGCACTTGCCACCATCTTCCTTGTTGATGTAGCGTCTTGTCTCGCACCATTGGAGATCTTCTCATTTGTAGGCGGTCTTGGAGATGCCATTTTGGTGGTGGTGCTAGGCTTTGTGGACACCATATGGTTGGTGTTGTTGTTCTTTGTAGCCTTGGCCGCTTCATGTCGAGGTTCTCGTCTTCTTGCATCATCACCATGTCTTGGGGGGTGTCGTCGAAGATCCTTGGGAGGTGTTGGTTGATGGCGAACATGAGGTGACTTGTGTCGGCGATGATCATGTGGTGACGCATGTCGATGGCGAATATGAGGTGACTTGTGTCGGCGATGATCATGTGGTGACGCATGTCGATGGCGATCATGAGGTGGTGATGGTCGACGACGATCTTGAGGTGACGAGTGTCGATGACGATCCTCAACATGCCTAGATGATGGTTCATGTAGGTTGGCACTTTGCTTGTGGTGCCTTCTTGAGCTCGGAGGAGAGTGTCGATGGCGATCATGGCGGGGACGCTCTTGTTGTTCCAAAGGACGAGCTCGATGTAGATGATCATGTGCGTGAGCACTCTCATGGTGGCGCCGTCTTGAAGGTCCGAAACCGTCATAAGTAGTTCCATTGGCCAAGGTGGGGAACTTGTAGGCACCGGTCTTGTGCAAGGTGGTGTTGAAGCTTGGTTCCACCATGGTGTCAATGTCATAGTCGAGGTAGTGCTCGGTGCGGTGCTCCATCATGGTGTCGTAGTCGTAGTCGTAGTCGAGGTAGTGCTCGGTGCGGTGCTCCATCATGGTGTCGTAGTCGTAGTCGAGGTAGTGCTCCACCATGTCGTCGATGTTGTAGTTGAGCTCGGAGTGGTGGTCCACCATGTTGTCCATGCTTGGCGAGTCATGGTCGGTGTAGAGATGCTCGATGTCGGTCATGTCGCCAATGCTTGCGGAGCCATTGTCGGTGTCGAGCTCCACATGGTCCTCCATATCCGCGGTGCTTGCGGAGCTATCACCCTCATCGTACTCCATGTCGTCTTCCGTAGGTTCATCCTCACTATCCATGTTAGTCTCTATGATTGGTGTATATATATGGTGGAAGGAAAACTACCAAAAGTGTCAAAACTTGCAAACCAAAATCGAAAAAGTGTTTCAAGTCGAGGAACAACCGATATGTATGCACACACACAAAACAAAAACTCTATATGGTGTTAGGTATGGGTGTGGAAAGCCAAATGGAAGAACCAAACGAAGAGTCTATTGTCAAAAGTGGGTAAGATCCAAAAGTCACAAGTCAAAGGCGGTGATCACAAAAGGCATACACAAGGTGGAACACACACGTGGGACAAAATGGGGTTAGCGCGACGGAAAATGAGCACGAACAAAATGATCCTAACGAAGACTACTAGCTCGGTGTCACGCTAACGCAAGAGAGACCGTGGCTTGGTTGCAAAATTGAGAAGCAACAAGATTTGCGCAAGACACCTCTCTTCTCTTTTCTCTCTTTTGCTTAGAAGCTTTGGACTCTTTTGTGTATAGGTGTCACTCACACTCTTTTTCTTTTTCTTTTTCTCTTTTTTTTTGTATGCTTAGAAGCTTTCTTTTTTCTCACTATGGAAGACTACTACTATCTATGTAAGTATGTCACACTTCTTTTGCCTATCTTTTCACACAAGCTTGCTTCGTAGCTTTGCTCAACACACGCACACCCTCACGGTCGGGACGCTTGCGCAATGCTTCGCAACACTAGAAAGCCACTCTCGATAGGAAAGGTACGCAAAGGAAGCTAAGGTTACAAGTTAGGGGGCAAGTTATACCACTTGATGACGGTGGCCGACGATGTTGAACTTGCTATGGTGGAAGGTGTCAAATGAACCGCTTGGATCCTCGGGGTGCCGTCGTCGTAGTTGATGTTGCGGAAGCTTAGTGGTAGCTGAAATGGCACACAGAACGAAGTCCAAACACAAGGGGTTAGTGCCAAAACGAAAAACGAAGAAAACTGTCAAAATTTAGGCTGGCCGGAACTTCCGGTCCTGAGGGGCGGAACTTTCGGTCCCGGGCGGAACTTCCGGTTCGGCCGGGCGGAACTTCCGGTCGCAATCAGATCTGCGGGCTGTTCTTCGATTTGGGCGGAAATCCGGGCCGAAAATCTTCGAATTCGTGGAAAATTTGGCACTAGAAGCTGTGGGAAGGTGGGGGAATTGCAGATCAACACCAAAGACAAGTTTCTATTGGACCAAAACCACCAAAAAACTCAACAAATCGCGAGATCCAACCAAGGCCAATTTGGGGCTATTTTTTGGGAAAAATTTTTGGAAATTTTTTTTGGGCGAAATTGGTGGAATTGGTGGGTGTGGGGGTCAAATCCGTGGCAACCAAGGAGCTCTTGATACCATATGATAAGGGCTAAGCCCAGGGATGTGCCCGATCTTCACGGATTTGAAGGGATACGTGGGGGTAGGTGGATGAACGCGATGAACACGTGGGGGAAACGCGGGGATACAACACACACACGCACACAATTCGAGTTTTCCCTCGTTGGCTCGAAACACCAACTCGATAGAGATTGCAGGAAAAGACCTTCCGGTAGAAGTCCCGCAAAGAGATCGACAAATCAAAGCTCGGGAGATCTAGAAGGGCGAAAAGACCGGAAGGTTTGATAGAAGTGCAAGCAAAAGACCAAATAGGTAGAAGTGCAAGCAAAAGATCAAACAAACGGTAGAAGTCGCCAAAGAGATCTTCATGAGTTGATAAGGAGCCCGGGTGGGGATACAAGATCATAGATCTAGGTAGGGTTCCCACAAGGGTGAGCTAAGCTCAGGTTTTCTTTCAAATCAAGTCTTATCTCAGATCTGAGCCAACTAGGCTATTTATAGTAGGGGGCGAAGGGGTAGGTTACACGCTGAAAAGTACTACTATGCTTGATGCGGGGTGGCCTTCGGACACCTCCTCACCAAGACCGACAAGTCCCCCAAGTGGACCAATGACAAGGGCTCGAGTTAAAGCCCTACATGATAAGGTGAATTCGCTCCTCTCTACCTCTACCTTTTGATAGGGCAAAGGTGGCCGATCTTTCGATGAGACGTGGATAATGTCGATTTGTTGGGGGAGTTCGTGCTTGACGATCCGACTACACGTGCAAAGCTCGTGCGCCAATGCAATCGCTAGGACAATCTCCGGGAGTTACTGATCTTGCGGATGCACGATCAGCCTGACCAGCGAGGGTCTTAATTCCTACCTGAAATCGAGAACAAGTAAGAACTAATATTGCAATCAGAAGTATTGCGGATATAGATGAAAGCTTTATTGAAAAGGTGGGATTCCGAATAGTCGGTCTTGTTCTGGGCGTTGGCCTCAAAAGAAGTACACGAGAGTTGCAGCAATGGCTAACTTTTAGTCTAATCAAAATCCGAGTCTAAACGTGACGGCTATGGAGGTATTTAAAGGAGGAAAAGGTGGGGTTTCGACCAGCCATACGTATGGTGGTCGAACCAAACCCTAGAAGGCCTTTCCCCCTTCAATACGGACTCTAAAAAGTGGCTGACTTAATTCCTGCGAAAATGACATGGGCCTGGCCCAAAACTAAAGGTGACGCAGCACCATATTATGCTATGGACGAAATTATGAAGTGGAGAACTCTATATTTCGTCCATGTCTTCATCTCTTCTTATGGTGGCTTCAAAGTTCTGAAATCTCCACTTGTGGCGTCATCTTCAATCCTCAAGTGTTTGCTGCCATCTCCTCCATGCGTGATCATGCTCCAATGCTTGTCCTCCTCATCCATGCTAGGTCCATCATTCCTAAGAGTAACAAACATATCTGATTTAGGCAGCATCATATTCTCATGTATATGAGGAATAGTTCCAAGAAACGAAAGTACCTGATAGTTAAGTTGTTTGGCACGAGCTCGAGTGATAGGTCCTTGTATTTGTGTGGCTGTAGGTACAGCGGTTGTATCAATAGATGGGATGTCCTCATCATGCCCCCCTTCTTGAATTGAAGTCGTCCTCGACGCAAGCTCATCTTCTTCACCAAAGTAAGGCTTCAAATCTGCAATGTTAAATGTAGGACTTACCGGACCCAATTCTGCAGGAAGCTCAAGTTTATATGCATTATCATTTATTTTCTCTAACACCTTAAAAGGACCAGCGGCACGAGGCATTAACTTAGACTTGCGCAATGCAGAAAACGATCTTTGCGCAAATGTAACCAAACAAGATCACCAACATCAAACACAACATGCTTTCTTCCTCTATCCCCAGCAATTTTATACTTAGCATTCATGCGTTCTATGTTGTCTTTAGTAGTCTCATGCAATTTTAATATCAATTCAGCACGTTGTGTAGCATCCAAATCATTTTGCACCGAAGATGGTAAAGGCAATAAATCAATAGGTGCATGTGGAACAAAACCATACACAATCTCAAAAGGGCACATCTTAGTGGTAGAATGCAGCGAACGATTGTAAGCAAATTCAATATGAGGCAAACACTCTTCCCACAATTTTAAGTTCTTCTTCAAAACAGCCCGCAACATAGTAGATAATGTTCTATTTACTACTTCAGTTTGTCCATCAGTTTGGGGATGACATGTAGTACTAAACAGCAATTTAGTCCCCAACTTAGCCCATAAACATCTCCAAAAGTGGCTAAGAAATTTAGTATCACGATCAGAAACAATAGTATTTGGCACACCATGTAAACGCACAATTTCGCGAAAGAACAAATCAGCAACATGTGTAGCATCATCAGTTTTGTGACATGGAATAAAGTGTGCCATCTTAGAAAACCTATCCACAACAACAAAGATACTATCCCTCCCCTTCTGTGTACGAGGCAAACCCAAAACGAAATCCATAGAAATATCCTCCCAAGGTACACTAGGAACAGGAAGAGGCATATATAAACCATGTGGATTAAGTCGAGACTTAGCTTTTTGACATGTAGTGCAGCGTGCCACAAATCTCTCAACATCTCGACGCATACGTGGCCAAAAGAAGTGTGCAGCAAGTACATCCTCCGTCTTCTTCACACCAAAGTGACCCATCAATCCTCCCCCATGCGCCTCCTGCAACAACAAAAGACGAACGGAACTATCTGGGATGCATAGCTTGTTAGCACGGAACACAAATCCATCATTGAGGACGAATTTGTTCCATGTTCTACCATCTTTACAATTCAGCAACACATCTTTAAAATCAGCATCATGCAAGTATTGTTCCTTTATGGTTTCTAATCCAAAAATCTTGAAGTCAAGTTGAGATAGCATAGTATAACGGCGCGACAAAGCATCAGCAATAACATTATCTTTACCCTTTTTGTGTTTGATAACATAAGGAAAAGACTCAATAAACTCAACCCACTTTGCATGGCGGCGATTCAACTTAGCTTGACTACGAATATGCTTCAAAGATTCATGATCAGAATGTATAACAAATTCTTTAGGCCATAAATAATGTTGCCAAGTTTGTAATGTCCGAACCAGCGCATATAATTCTTTATCATAAGTAGAATAATTCAGACTAGGCCCACTCAATTTCTCACTAAAATATGCAACAGGTTTGCCATCTTGTAATAACACACCTCCTAACCCAATTCCACTAGCATCACATTCAAGCTCAAAAGTCTTATTAAAATCAGGAAGTTGGAGTAATGGAGCATGTGTTAACTTATCTTTCAGTATCATGAAGGCGTCTTGTTGTGCATCGCCCCACACAAAGGGCACATCCTTCTTTGTAAGCTCATTCAGCGGCGCAGCAATGGATCCAAAATCTTTCACAAAGCGCCTATAGAAACCAGCGAGGCCAAGAAAACTCCTCACTTGTGTGACCGTCTTTGGCTGCGGCCAATTCTCAATTGCCTCAATCTTGGCTGGATCAACTTCAATTCCCTGCGCAGTAACAACATAGCCAAGAAACGCAACTCGATTGGTGCAAAAGGTGCACTTCTCAAGATTACCATACAAACGTGCATCACGTAAAGCATTGAAAACAGCACGTAAATGATCCAAATGTTCCTCCAAAGATTTGCTATAAATCAGAATATCATCAAAGTATACCACCACAAAACGTCCAATAAAAGCACGTAAAACTTCGCTCATCAGTCTCATGAAAGTACTAGGTGCATTAGTTAAACCAAAAGGCATTACTAACCACTCATATAAACCGAACTTAGTTTTAAACGCTGTTTTCCATTCATCTCCTAATTGCATACGAATCTGGTGGTAACCACTACGCAAATCAACTTTAGAGAACATAATAGAACCACTCAATTCATCAAGCATATCATCTAAACGAGGTATAGGATGACGGTAACGAATGGTAATATTATTAATAGATCTACAATCAGTACACAGGCGTGAAGAACCATCCTTCTTAGGTACCAAGATAATAGGAACAGCACATGGACTAAGAGACTCACGAATGTAACCTTTATCTTGGAGAACCTGAATTTGTCGCTGAATCTCTTTGGTCTCTTCAGGATTGGTACGATATGGCGCACGGTTGGGCAGCGAAGCACCTGGAATCAAGTCAATCTGGTGTTCTATCCCACGGATAGGTGGTAGTCCAGGTGGTACATCTTGTGGGAACACATCAATGAACTCCTGCAAAAGGTTAGCAACCGCAGGTGGCAAAGAAGGAGGCATATCCTCAAATGAAAACAGAACTTCTTTGCAAACAATAGCATAGCATTGAGTAGTGTTCACATCAAGTTCAGCAATATCAGATTTGCTAGCAAGCAAACAAGGATTTTTCAAACGAATTTCAGTAGCATGGTTTGAATCAGATTTAGTATTAGTCTTATGTGGCACAAAATCTGCAGCAGCAATCTGATTCTCACTCTTAAGGTTCTCCGTGTTTTTTACTCTACTAGCTCTAGCAAGATCATCTTTTAGTATTTGTTCAGGAGTCATAGGTTTGAGACCAATTTTCTTTCCATCATGCATAAGAGAATACTGATTAGTTTTACCATTATGAACAGATTCCCTATCAAATTGCCAAGGTCTACCAAGTAACAAAGAACAAGCTTGCATAGGTACAACATCACAATCCACAAAATCAGAATATGTACCGATAGTAAAATGCACACGTGTAGTTCTTGTTACCTTGAGTGATACGGGGCGACCTTCGGTCTCCACCGCATCATGTGCGTCAACGCCGACACGTCACGCAAAGGTGAATCTTCTCCTTTATGCGTGCCTACAATTGTCTCTCATGAATGGTATGCTACTTTATCCTCCTTCATATGACCATGATAGGAACACATCGCCAAGTACGGAGGAAGTGGACGACACCATGGAGGCTCGAGGACTTAAGGCCGAGGTCGTGGAAGCATGGAAGAGAACGTCGAGGATAAGAAGACGCGCCAGGAAGACCGGCACTGCCGCACCGCCACTACGCCTGAGGATGACGGCACTGCCGCCCTACCTGCGCCGGCCCTATCGCCCTACCTGTGCTGGCCCTGACGCCCCACTGCAAAGAGCATCAAATCTGAACCATTTATCCCTTTGTATGCCTAAACTACCCCTCCTTTGGTGGCTCCCTATATATAGGCTCCCACCTCCCCCTTCATTAGGTAAGACATAACTTGAGTGAGAACTTGGCTTATGCCTCCACCATCCCTTTGGGATTAGGGAAACCCCCTCCTCTCTTAGACACAAATCTATGAGTTGTATCAAGGCACTCCTTATATGATTTATCTTTCGCACTTGTGATTCTACCGCGGTCTCTCACTCGTGTGACTCCATAGATCGTATATCGGTCTTTCTCTCGGGGATTCTACCTCGTGTCTCTCCTTGAGGGATTCTATCGGGATAGTGGTTCGGGCTATCGGGAGTAAACCGAATTGTATCGGGTTGTGTTGCGTGCGTTCGCGTGTGTTCATCGTGTTCTTCGCCGTGTTCTTCGTGTTCTTCCTCTCCCCCGCCTTTCCCTCGGTCAATTCGTGAGACCGGGCAACACACGTGGCCTTAGGCCTCATCATATGGTATCAGAGCAAAGGTTGCCACGAATTTGACCCCCCAATTTCGCCAATTTCGCCCAAAAAATTTCCAAAAAAATTGCCCCAAAAAAAATAGCTCGAAATTTGATCTCTGGATTTGTTGAGTTTTTTGTGGTTTTGGTCCATAGATTTGTTGTCTCTAGTGTTGATCTACATCCTCACAAATTTTCGTTGTCCAATTCCATCTATTTCGCCTCAAATCGACGGATTTCCGAGCCGTTCTGTTGTTCGTGTTCTTGGTGGAAGAACAGTTCGAGGAGACTCAAATTGGTCAACTCCGCATCCTCGCTCACGGCCGGCCACCACGCAGCGCAGCAGCAGCTTCCGCTCCCATCGCATCAGCAGCACGCCGCCAGCCGCAGCACAGCGCCCCGCTCACCTGGCCCGCAGCTCACGCGCTCCTCGACCCCGCGCATCCAGGCCGCCCCCACTCGGCCGGCAGCTGCTGCAACCGTCGCGCTACTCCGCTCCTCCACTTGCGCCGGGCGCAGCCAGGCCGCCTCCCACGACCCGCGCGAGCCCGCCTGACCCCACCCGAGCCGCCGCTCGATCCCCACCCGGCCGCGCCTTCGCTCCACCCAGGCAGCAGCTCGTGCGCCTTCCGCTCCTGCGCACGAGGCCAGGCCAGGACCAGCTCCTGCTCAATCCATCCGGCCAGCTGCTGCTCCACAAGGACGCTCGAATCTGTTTCCTCGCACGCGCGCAGCAGCAGCAATCCGAACCAGCAGCACTTGATCCGGCCGCCGGCCAACCTGCTCGATTCCGCTCGATTTTGGCATCACCAGCGCATCCGCGCCACCTGCCGCGCATCGCTCGCCCAGTTTCGCCTCGCTGCGCGTCCGGCCGACCGGGCGGCACACCGGGCCACCCGGTTGAAACCAGCTCGTACCGGGCATCAACCGGGCGCCAACCGGACTGTCCGGCCCAGGATCCGGTCCAACCGGCCCCATGACCGGATTTCACACTTTTAACCCAAATTTCGCCCAATTTTGACTCCACTATTTGCCCCAAATTTTGACAACTTTCCGGAGCCCGTTTGACTCCAAATTTTAACAGCATCCCCATATACTCCACATAGCTCATCCCTAATTTTTGACGATTTTTGGAACATATTTTTTGACCGCTCGTTTCGACCCAACTTTTCGGGCATTGACTTAATTTGCCTGGTTTCCGTTTTGGAGTGCCTTTGGTCCGTGAGAACCGCTTCCGCGCCTACATCAACACCGCGACAACGGCATCGGCACCCCGGATTCCGGCGCATCTTCGACACCATCGTCACCACCACTTCGCCATCGCAAGTTCGTGTGCTTGACACCGCCTAACGTCAATAGGTATAACTTGCCCCCCCTCACCCCTTGTAACCCCGTTTTTTTCTTTGGGTACCTATCCTATCGAGAGTAGCTTTCCGAGTGTTGCGAAGCATTGCACAAGTGCCACGACCGTGAGAGGGTGTGTGCGCGTTGTGTTGAGCAAAGCTCCGAAGCAAGCTCGGTGAGAAAGATACACAAAGGAAGAAAAAGTGTGACATATACATAGAGAAAAATAAAGCTTCTAAGCATAGAGAAAAAAAAAGTGAAAAAAAAAGAAAAAGAAAAAGGAATAGAAAAAGAGTGTGTGTCCACCGATACAAAGGAGTGCAAAGTTTGTGAGCACTAAGAGAGAAAAGAGAAGAGTGGCATTTGTGCAAATCTTGTTGCTTCTATCTTGTGCAACCGAGCTACCGTCTCTCTTGTGTTGGCGTGACACCGAGCTAATAGTCTTCGCTAGGACCATCTTGTCACTTGCTCACTTCCTTGGTCGCGCTAACCCCATTGATCTTCTCGTGTGTGTTTCCGTGTTTCCTTGATATAGATCACCACTTTTGACATTTGACTTTGGATCTTACCCACATTTGACAATAGACTTTTTCGTTGATCTTTTTCGTTTGCTATCCACCCCTTACCCACCACATATAGAGTTCTTAGCCTTTTGCGTGTGCTTTAAGTGTGTGTGAGTAACCCCGATACATTTTGACTTTGCTCTTGACTTGAACCATTTCCCCGATATTTTCTTGAAAGGTTTGATACTTGTGTAGCTTTCCTTCCACCACATACACATACACCTTACCTAGTGAGATATATACATGATGACCCCACAAGAGCAAGCCGAGATGAGAGCATACTTCGCCGAGCTAGATGCTCGAGAAGCCCAAATGACACCCAAAGATAAAGCCGAGTGCAACGCATACTTCAAACACCTTGAGAGCAAGAGTGACACATCCCATGAGTTGAGTGAGGACACTTTGATTTCTAACAACTTAACTTCTAATCCTCTTGTGTTGTATTCCTCTTTGCTAGGTTCCACGGACATCGACGACGCCATTGCCATGGACATGAGGGACTCCACTATATGTGAGATGAGTGACTCCACTATATGTGAGATGAGCGATTCCACTATATGTGAGCTTGATGAGTGCCTCCACTTCGAGAGCATGAGTGATGCACCAAGTGAGATGAGAGTGGTAGTTGATAGGTCATGCAAGGCCATTTTCAATTCTAACATCTTACCCTCTACCTCTAGTGTGTTTCCTTGTGTCTCATTAGGTTCCATGGATGACGAGACGCCGATCATGGCGAAGATGTACATGGTGCATGAAGATGATGATATCACACCATGCTTGTTGCTTGAAGATGAACACAGAGGCCACTTGGAGCCTACCACTTCCACAACACCTACCTCATATGAGCGGGACTACAAAGGTATGTATATGGGTGTTGATGATGCCATGATCCCACTAGTAGACATGATGACTTATGAGTGCATGCATGATCTTGATGATCCTATTGCTATGACATATGCTTCTTTCACCTTCCCATGTGATACTTGTGATACAACTATTGTTGATCATGTGGAATTAGTTGCTTATGATAATATCACCATGCCATGCTATGAGAGTTTCACTTTCTCTCCTATTGCTTGCAATATGTTGAACAATTGCTCTTTCCCATGTATTGCTTGCAATGTTGCCATTGATGCTTGTGTTGTGACAACCTTGCCGAACAATTTCTCTTTCCCTAGGTTTGTCGACAACAATGATGAAAATTTGAACATGTTTTGTGCTACATGCTTGCAATATTCTCCCATTAGTGCAACCAAAATGTTGAATACTTTCTCTTTCCAATGCTTGGTTTGCAATGATGTTAATATGCTTGTGAATGAGATTGCCCCCATAGCTCTCTCAAATTTTGGAGACTTTGCATATATCCATGTTGAGCATGTTCCCATGTTTACTCCACATATTCACCACATCTACTATGATAAATTGCTTAATGCTAATGGTGATGTGCAAAAGAAATGGACCATCATGATGGATGATGTGTTCATATACCATGCACACACGTTCTTTGCTTTGCCTATTGTGTGTGTAGGTACACGGAAGACACGGTCAACCTCGATTGAGCACGAGTTGACCAAACGAGCTCTTGAGAGCATGATATAAGTGAGCTCCAATAAGTGGTTTTGCCCACATACATCAACTACACAAGATCTCTCGATGAGAGCACACCGGCATTTTGATAAGGTGACCTCCTTCTACTTGCGCTCTCTTGCTAAATCCATTGAACTTTGGCTACGCTTTGATTGTTCCTTTGCTTTTCTTGTGCTATTGATAGGGCCCTTGACAAGTGAAGGGACATTCAAGCGTTGGTGTCATCTACCTCCTCTACACGTTCACGAAGACCCATCGTCGAGGACGACTCTTTTTCAAGTGGGGGGAGATGATACGGGGCGACCTTCGGTCTCCACCGCATCATGTGCGTCAACGCCGACACGTCACGCAAAGGTGAATCTTCTCCTTTATGCGTGCCTACAATTGTCTCTCATGAATGGTATGCTACTTTATCCTCCTTCATATGACCATGATAGGAACACATCGCCAAGTACGGAGGAAGTGGACGACACCATGGAGGCTCGAGGACTCAAGGCCGAGGTCGTGGAAGCATGGAAGAGAACGTCGAGGATAAGGAGACGCGCCAGGAAGACCGGCACTGCCGCACCGCCACTACGCCTGAGGATGACGGCACTGCCGCCCTACCTGCGCCGGCCCTATCGCCCTACCTGTGCTGGCCCTGACGCCCCACTGCAAAGAGCATCAAATCTGAACCATTTATCCCTTTGTATGCCTAAACTACCCCTCCTTTGGTGGCTCCCTATATATAGGCTCCCACCTCCCCCTTCATTAGGTAAGACATAACTTGAGTGAGAACTTGGCTTATGCCTCCACCATCCCTTTGGGATTAGGGAAACCCCCTCCTCTCTTAGACACAAATCTATGAGTTGTATCAAGGCACTCCTTATATGATTTATCTTTCGCACTTGTGATTCTACCGCGGTCTCTCACTCGTGTGACTCCATAGATCGTATATCGGTCTTTCTCTCGGGGATTCTACCTCGTGTCTCTCCTTGAGGGATTCTATCGGGATAGTGGTTCGGGCTATCGGGAGTAAACCGAATTGTATCGGGTTGTGTTGCGTGCGTTCGCGTGTGTTCATCGTGTTCTTCGCCGTGTTCTTCGTGTTCTTCCTCTCCCCCGCCTTTCCCTCGGTCAATTCGTGAGATCGGGCAACACACGTGGCCTTAGGCCTCATCATTGAGCTTCCGAGAGCTCTCAAACCATTGAATGTAATATGGATGTGTGCGCTGCCTTGTAGGAAGAGAAAGCTTCTCCACCATGTCAACGCTAGCCAGATTATTGCAGCTCCCTCCATCAATGATGATCCTTATAGCTCGCTCTTTAACAACGCCTCTTGTTTGGAACAGATTGTGGCGTTGATCATGCTCAGCTTTGCTCAATTGCACGCTCAACACACGTTGTGCAACTAAGCTCCTGTACTGATCAGCAGTGTCAGCTTCCATTACCTCCATCTCTCTCTCAGAATCAGAATTAGCACCATCACGTGCAGCAATAAGGGCCAATGTATCTTCATCAAAGTCACTTGCAGAATCATATTCGCCATCTTCACGCACCAACATCACACGCTTGGTTCTGCATTCTCTCTCTATGTGTCCAAAACCCAAGCATTTGCGACATTGTATGTCGCGCGTCTTCCCCGTGGAGGCCATCGAAGATGAACTCCGAGGGGGACCAGCAGATGGTGGTGAAGTAGTAGCCGGTGGTGCTCGTGATGCAGGCGCGGTGTACTTGGAGGTAGAAGGTGCTGGTGTAGCCCCACGAGATTGTGGCGCTGATTGTCGCGTAGTCCATGACGATGTACGACCTGCAGAAACATTAGCTTTTCTCCATGGTGGTTGACGATCCTGCACTTCACGTTCAGCTTTGCAAGCAAGATGAAACAAGCGAGTAATAGTGTTGTACTCCTTATAATCTAAAATATGCTGAATCTCTTTATTCAACCCACCAAAGAAACGTGCAAGCATAGCCTCATTATCCTCTACAATACCACAGCGAATCATGCCAGTTTGCAATTCTTGATAATAGTCTTCTACAGAATTTTTTCCTTGTTCTAAGCGAGACAATTTCTTTAGCAAATCACGTTGATAATGTGGAGGAACAAAACGAGTACGCATAGCAAGTTTTAAACCAACCCAAGTAGTAGGAATATTAGCATGGTGTACTCTACAATGCTCAGACCACCAAATAGATGCAAAATCTGTGAACTCACAAGTAGCAGCACTAACACGCAAGTGATCAGGATATTTCAAACATGCAAAACGTTGTTCTACTTCCAATTCCCATGTAAGATATGCATCAGGATTATATCTACCCTCAAATGGCGGAATATTCAGTTTCAGTTTAGCAACATGATCATCATCATTACATACCGGGCGTGGAGGTGGCCGAGCGTTGCGGTTCAGTTGTCGTGGACGACCAGGTGCAGGTTGTTGGACCTCCTCGTCATCCAGCACGTTCTCATCTACTTGCTCATCCTCGTCCCCTCCATAGTCCTCGTATCCTTCATCAGAAGGCGCGTCATGTGCGGCTGCTGCAGCAGGAACGGTACCCGCCGGAACGTCCGCACGAGGAACGCGGCGTGCGCGGCGTTGCACGTTGGCGCGAGGCGGCGGTAATCGAGTCAACAACTCCTGGAACTTGGCGTCGAGCTTAGAGTTGAAGGCTGCCTCGAGGCCATCGATCTTGTCCAGCGCGTCGGTGAGTTTGGCGTCAACATCACCGAGGCGCCCATCCACGTCGGTTGCATGCCCGCCCAAAAGGTGGAGGAAGTGAGCATGCATCTCTGCATTCGTCATCTTATCCGGGTCAACGTTCGCCGACTCTGTGCCTGTCATGGTTAGTACAGAAAAAGCACAAATGTATATGCCTAAAAACTACGGAATATGGTGGTTCACGCGCAATTCGTCAAGCAAAATACAAAGCTCTTACAAGTCCTTACCAAACAGGAGGAAGGCGATGTAACAACCAGCAAGGATCAGCGTCTCCAAAGATTGCCAAAGCGATTACCAAGTGTCGACACAGTGCACGTGGAGACAATATGTAGAGCTGTTGGAAGGCTAATATGGTAGCAAAACAGCAATTGTCAAAACAGCAATGCAGTATTGAAAGTATGCTCAACGACGGTACTGTGCTGGTCCTAGGCTAGACCGTACTAGAGACGCGAGCCTAGAACACAAACGAGGTCACGGCGCGGCACACAAGCAACGAGCAGCGATGAAGTTATATATGGTGGCGGTTGGCTCCCACAAGCACAAAGGAATAGCTCAAAAGCAAGATATAAGTGAAGAACACAGGAATTTTCGGGTAGTAAACTTAAAGGTCAAAAATCTCAACCTTCCCGACGTTTTTTGGCAATTCTGAGAGCTCGGAAAAGCGCACAAGGGCGAAGCTGTTGTGGCTGGATAGAACTTTTTCTCCCGGTCGTTTTGAGTGGTCAAACGTCGAAAACGGAGTTCGTATGCAAAAGTTATGGCCGGTCAAAGTTTGCTGTCCAAAACAGCCTAATTCGGACTAAAAACGTCCTGACTAGTGGAAATCGTGGTCAACCCGACTAGGATGCGGATTTGACTTTTTTTTTTTTGCAATTTTTTTTTTTTGCAATTTTTTTTTTTTGCAATTTTTTTTTTCTCTCTTCTACTCACCAACGGAAGGCGGAAGTATATGACAGGTGTATATGGCAGTGACGAAAGTATATGGCAGGTGTAAATGATTGTGGCGGAAACGATCTGGTGGGTGTATATGGCAGCGGCGGAAGTATATGGTGGTGATGATCTGCGAGCGATGCGAGTATGCGGCGGCGGCGTAACTACTATGACCAGAACTCGAAACTCTAAAGGAACTAGACGCTAAGACCAGCAACTCGACACGAAGATGCAGACACAAATTCAATTATGCAAAACGGAAACGACAATGCAAGGCGTGGCAGGGTGTTTATGGGACGATGATCTAAAAACCCTAACAGTATTTTTGGCTTTTTCTTGGTTTATAGGTATGATGGCAGATGCAATCTACACTACGAAAACTGTAAAATCTCACCGAGCAACCTGAAATCTGATACCACTTGATAGGGCAAAGGTGGCCGATCTTTCGATGAGACGTGGATAATGTCGATTTGTTGGGGGAGTTCGTGCTTGACGATCCGACTACACGTGCAAAGCTCGTGCGCCAATGCAATCGCTAGGACAATCTCCGGGAGTTACTGATCTTGCGGATGCACGATCAGCCTGACCAGCGAGGGTCTTAATTCCTACCTGAAATCGAGAACAAGTAAGAACTAATATTGCAATCAGAAGTATTGCGGATATAAATGAAAGCTTTATTGAAAAGGTGGGATTCCGAATAGTCGGTCTTGTTCTGGGCGTTGGCCTCAAAAGAAGTACACGAGAGTTGCAGCAATGGCTAACTTTTAGTCTAATCAAAATCCGAGTCTAAACGTGACGGCTATGGAGGTATTTAAAGGAGGAAAAGGTGGGGTTTCGACCAGCCATACGTATGGTGGTCGAACCAAACCCTAGAAGGCCTTTCCCCCTTCAATACGGACTCTAAAAAGTGGCTGACTTAATTCCTGCGAAAATGACATGGGCCTGGCCCAAAACTAAAGGTGACGCAGCACCATATTATGCTATGGACGAAATTATGAAGTGGAGAACTCTATATTTCGTCCATGTCTTCATCTCTTCTTATGGTGGCTTCAAAGTTCTGAAATCTCCACTTGTGGCGTCATCTTCAATCCTCAAGTGTTTGCTGCCATCTCCTCCATGCGTGATCATGCTCCAATGCTTGTCCTCCTCATCCATGCTAGGTCCATCATTCCTAAGAGTAACAAACATATCTGATTTAGGCAGCATCATATTCTCATGTATATGAGGAATAGTTCCAAGAAACGAAAGTACCTGATAGTTAAGTTGTTTGGCACGAGCTCGAGTGATAGGTCCTTGTATTTGTGTGGCTGTAGGTACAGCGGTTGTATCAATAGATGGGATGTCCTCATCACCTTTGACACCCCTTTGGATGGCTTGCTACTTCATGCAAATACACTATGTTCAATCAGGTACATCGGTCAAGACACAAGCCATGGAGTCGCCAATGGAGAGAGAGCTGGAAATGATGAAGATGGAGCTCCAGCGCACAGGCCGGAACTTCCGCCCTCCAGGACCGGAACTTCCGGCCAGATTCCTCCCAGATGCTGCCAAGATGCCGTCCAGCTCCCAGAGAAGTGGAACCAGCCGGAACTTCCGCCCCCAGGGACCGGAACTTCCGCCCACCCGGAACTTCCGCCCAAGTTCCGCCCAAGCTCCGAAAGTCCGTCAAAACGCCCCTGGATGTTACTGCAAGGAAATGGGCTAATTTCGGAACTTGACCGGAACTTGGCCGGAACTTCCGGCCGGGCCGGAACTTCCGCCTTCCAGGACCGGAACTTCCGCCCCTGACCGGAACTTCCGCCCAAGTCGGCCGGAACTTCCGCCACCGCGAACTTGACCTGACACTATTTTTCAGCGTGTAACTTACCCATTCGCCTACCCGACTATAAATAGCCTAGTTGGCTCAGATCTGAGATTAGACTTGTTTAGAACTCAAACCTAACTTTGAGCTTAGTCTCCCTTGGGTATCATCCCTCTGTAATCAAGGCCATCCTTGTTGTTGATTTGTGAATTGCTAGGTGAGATTCTAGTGCAAGGCACTCTCTCTCCCTTACCAATCCCCTTCTCTCCAACACCAATCTCTCTCCGGGAATTCTGCCGCGTGCCTCTTCCTTGGAGATTCTATTGGCGTGATCTATCGAGTCACGGGGGTAAGTATCGGGTGTATCGGGTTGGTGTGCGTGCGTGAGTACCGTGTTCATCGTGTTCTTCGTGTTCCTCACGTCATCCCACCTTTTCCCCTTGATCCTTGGGTTGAATCGCGAGATCGGGCCACATCCGGGATCTCAGATCTCATCATATGGTATCAGCAGCCTTTGGTTACCGCGATTTTGACCCTCCACCCACCCGATTTCGTTTCTAGAAAATTTTCCAAAAAATAGCCCAAATTGCCTTTGGACCGATCTGTGATTTGGTTGAGTTTTGAGTGGTTTTGATCCAATAGAAACTTGTTTTGGGTGTTGATCTACAATTCCCCACCTTCCCACAGCTTCTAGTGCCAATTTTTCCCACGAATTCGAAGATTTTTGGCCCGGATTTCCGCCCAAATCGACGAACAGCTCGCAGATCTGATTGCGACCGGAAGTTCCGCCCCGGAGGACCGGAAGTTCCGCCCCCGGACCGGAAGTTCCGCCCCTCAGGACCGGAACTTCCGCACAGCCGAAATTTTCTGACTAACTTCGTTTTTCGTTTTGGCACTAACCCCTTGTGTTTGGACTTCGTAGTGTGTGCCATTTCAGCTAACATAAAGCTTCCGCAACATCATCTACGACGACGGCACCCCGAGGATCCAAGCGGTTCATTTGACACCTCCACCATAGCAAGTTCAAGCTCGTCGACCACCGTCATCACGTGGTATAACTTGCACCTAACTTGTAGCCTTAGCTTCCTTTGCGTACCTTTCCTATCGAGAGTGGCTTTCTAGTGTTGCGAAGCATTGCGCAAGCGTCCCGACCGTGAGGGTGTGCGTGTGTTGAACAACCCACTACTATTGGCCAAGAATGTACCGCGACGTGGAACGCCTTTGCCGCCGGTGTACAACATGCTTACAAGCTAAGTCTACTTCCAATCCTTATGGTCTTTACATGCCTTTACCCATTCCATATGCACCTTGGTCGGACATAAGCATGGACTTTGTACTTGGCTTACCACGCACAAAACATGGTCATGACTCAATATTTGTGGTAGTGGATAGGTTCTCTAAAATGGCTCATTTCATACCATGTCATAAGAGCGATGATGCTTCACACATTGCTTCATTGTTTTTCAGGGAAGTGGTTCGCCTACATGGAATACCGGCAAGCATTGGGTCAGATCGAGACGTCAAGTTTATGAGTTACCTATGGAAGTCACTCATGGCGAAGTTTGGAGTGAAGCTCTTGTTCTCATCGTCCTCGCACCCTCAAACCGATGGACAAACCGAAGTGGTCAATCGAAGCCTCTCCACAATCCTCCGCACACTTGTGAAGACAAATTTGAAGTCATGGGAAGATTGCCTACCCCATGCGGAGTTCGCCTACAATCGAGCCAAGCACTCCACAACCTCAAGGAGTCCCTTCATGATCGTCTATGGATTCGAACCTCCAACGGCACTCGACATCCTCCCACTACCTCTTCATCAAAGGACGAACATGGATTTCGATGAGCGCACCACCGCCATGAAGAAACTACATGAAGAGACAAGAGAAACCATACAAGAGCATGTACTTCGCCAAGCTAACCGCCTCAACGCCAAGAAAAAGGAACGCGTGTTTGAAGAAGGAGACCTCGTTTGGATCCACCTACGGAAAGAAAGGTTCCCGCAAGAACACAATTCCAAGCTCAAGCCAAGAGGAGATGGACCTTTCAAGGTCCTCAAGCGCATCAACAACAACGCCTACGTCATCGACATACCAACATCAAAGTACTTGGTGAGCAACACTTTCAACATCTCGGATCTCTCACCCTATCATGGAGATGAGGAGGAACAAGAGTCGAGGACGACTCTCTCCCAAGGGGAGGGAGATGATGCGGGGTGGCCTTCAGACACCTCCTCACCAAGACCGACAAGTCCCCCAAGTGGACCAATGACAAGGGCTCGAGTTAAAGCCCTACATGATAAGGTGAATTCGCTCCTCTCTACCTCTACCTTTGACACCCCTTTGGATGGCTTGCTACTTCATGCAAATACACTATGTTCAATCAGGTACATCGGTCAAGACACAAGCCATGGAGTCCAAGCCAATGGAGAGAGAGCTGGAAATGATGAAGATGGAGCTCCAGCGCACAGGCCGGAACTTCCGCCCTCCAGGACCGGAACTTCCGGCCAGATTCCTCCCAGATCTTTGCCAAGATGCCGTCCGGCGCCCGAGAAGTGGAACCCGCCCGAACTTCCGCCCCCAGGGACCGGAACTTCCGCCCACCCGGAACTTCCGCCCAAGTTCCGCCCAAGCTCCGAAAGTCCGTCAAAACGCCCCTGGATGTTACTGCAAGGAAATGGGCTAATTTCGGAACTTGACCGGAACTTGGCCGGAACTTCCGCCTTCCAGGACCGGAACTTCCGCCCCTGACCGGAACTTCCGCCCAAGTCGGCCGGAACTTCCGCCACCGCGAACTTCAGCACAGCACTATTTTTCAGCGTGTAACTTACCCATTCGCCTACCCGACTATAAATAGCCTAGTTGGCTCAGATCTGAGATTAGACTTGTTTAGAACTCAAACCTAACTTTGAGCTTAGTCTCCCTTGGGTATCATCCCTCTGTAATCAAGGCCATCCTTGTTGTTGATTTGTGAATTGCTAGGTGAGATTCTAGTGCAAGGCACTCTCTCTCCCTTACCAATCCCCTTCTCTCCAACACCAATCTCTCTCCGGGAATTCTGCCGCGTGCCTCTTCCTTGGAGATTCTATTGGCGTGATCTACCGAGTCACGGGGGTAAGTATCGGGTGTATCGGGTTGGTGTGCGTGCGTGAGTACCGTGTTCATCGTGTTCTTCGTGTTCCTCACGTCCTCCCACCTTTTCCCCTTGATCCTTGGGTTGAATCGCGAGATCGGGCCACATCCGGGATCTCAGATCTCATCAATGCTGAAGTTCGCGGTGGCGGAAGTTCCGGTCCTGAGGGGCGGAAGTTCCGGTCCCCGGGCGGAAGTTCCGGTCCTGGGGGGCGGAAGTTCCGGCCGGGCCGGAAGTTCCGGTCAAGTTCCGGCCTAGTTCCGAATATGGCCCGTTTCCTTGCAGTAACATCCAGGGGCGTTTTGGCGTAATTTCGGAACTTGGGCGGAACTTGGGCGGAATTTCCGAGTGGGCGGAAGTTCCGGTCCCTCGGGGCGGAAGTTTCAGCTTGATCCATTTCTCTGGGCGCTGGAAGGCATCTTGGCGGCATCTGGGCGGAAGTTCCGGCCCTTGGGGGCGGAAGTTCCGGTGGGGCGGAAGTTCCGGCCATCAGGGGCGGAAGTTCCGGCCTGGAGCGTCCAGCTCCTCTTCCTCCTTCTCTTCCATGCTTCCGTGACATCGGCCTTGCGTCCTCGGGTCTCCGTGGCATCCTCTCTTCCCTCCGTACTTGTCGTCGAGTTCCTATCATCAAGACATGACGGAGTATGAAGTAGTATACCGTCCCAAATGGGCGATACGAGGCACGCGTAAAGGAGAAGATTCACCTTGGCGTGCCGTCTTGGCGATGAAGCACATGATGCGGTGAAGACCGAAGGTCGCCCCGTATCACATACACCTTCAAGGTCAAGGACAAGAAGTTCGAGCTTCGCCCAATGACTCCTAGCCAAATCATCGCCGACAATGCGAAGGCTTTAGCGAGGGCACAACACAACACCCACCATAGTGAGTTGAGAGGAGAGGGAGCTACCCACCAAAAAGAGAGTGAGCGCCACCACCCACATATGAGTGAGAGAAAGAGTGTCCTCCTAGCCACCAAAAGCGAGTGGAGAGAAGTGAAAGACAACCCATCCACCACCATACACTACGTGCTCATTTGCAAGGGCCTATCGTCGGAGACTAATGACTTAACCAACATTCCTTCGTCTTTGTTGTCTCTTTTGAAGGAGTTCCAAGACGTCTTCCCCGACGAACTACCTCATGGACTACCACCGCTTCGAGGCATCGAGCATCGCATCGACCTCATACCCGGCGCTCCCTTACCAAACCGCGCCGCCTACCGCACCAACCCCGAAGATACCAAGGAGATCCAACGCCAAATACAAGACCTCCTCGCTAAAGGGTACGTCCGAGAAAGCCTTAGCCCTTGTGCCGTTCCCGTCATTCTTGTGCCTAAACCGGATGAGACGCAACGGATGTGTATGGATTGTCGACCTATCAATGCCATTACCGTCCGTTATCGCCATCCCATTCCACGTTTAGATGACATGCTTGATGAATTGAGTGGTGCCACCATTTTCTCTAAGATTGATTTGCGTAGTGGCTACCACCAAATTCGCATGGCAATTGGTGATGAATGGAAGACGGCATTCAAGACCAAGCTTGGTCTCTATGAATGGCTCGTCATGCCATTTGGTCTTTCCAATGCTCCTTCGACTTTCATGCGTCTTATGAATCACATTTTGCGACCTCTCATTGGCAAGAGCGTGGTTGTTTACTTTGATGATATCCTCATCTATAGCAAAAATCTCGAGGACCATGTTCAACATGTGAGAGAAGTCTTATGCATCTTGTGCCACGAGAAGCTCTTTGCCAACCTACCAAAATGCCATTTCGCTCAAAACAAATTGGTTTTTCTTGGTTTTGTGGTTTCCGCCAACGGGATTGAAGTTGATTCTTCCAAAGTTGAGGCCATCCACAATTGGCCCACTCCCACAAATGTTGGCCAAGTTCGAAGCTTCCATGGACTTGCCGGATTTTACCGCCGCTTTGTGAAAGATTTCAGCACCATTGCTTGCCCTTTAAACGAGCTTACAAAAAAGAATGTTCCGTTTGTTTGGGGCAAAGCACAACAAAAAGCTTTTGATGAATTGAAAAAGAGACTCACCGAGGCACCACTACTTGCTCTTCCCGATTTTGCAAAAACATTTGAGATAGAATGCGACGCGAGTGGCCTTGGAATCGGTGGTGTTCTCATGCAAAATGGAAAACCCGTGGCATACTATAGCGAGAAGTTGGATGGCGCACGCCTCAACTATCCTATATATGACAAGGAGCTTTATGCTTTGGTTCGTGTTCTTGAAGTTTGGCAACATTACCTTTGGCCAAAAGAGTTTGTTATCCATTCGGATCATGAGTCCTTGAAGTATTTGAAAAGTCAACACAATTTGAACAAGAGACATGCTAAGTGGGTTGAGTTCATAGAGTACTTCCCTTATGTTATCAAATACAAAAAGGGCAAGGAAAATGTGGTTACGGATGCACTTTCCCGCAAGATTACTCTCCTACTCACCCGCTTGGAGTTTCACATTTTGGGTCTTGAGGAGATCAAAGAACTTTACCCTTCCGATTCTTTCTTTGGACCAATCTTTGAAAAGTGTTCCATTGACCGAGGTTTGATGATTTCTACTTGCATGATGGCTACTTGTTTAAAGCTAACAAATTTTGCATACCCGAGTCTTCTCTTCGTAAGTTGCTTTTGCAAGAGTCACATGGAGGTGGCCTCATGGGTCATTTTGGACGCGACAAGACTCTTTCGATGCTATCCACACACTATTATTGGCCACGCATGAAGCGAGCCGTGGAGCGCCTTTGCAACCGTTGCACCACTTGTTTACAAGCTAAGTCAACATCCAATCACCATGGTCTTTACATGCCTTTACCCATTCCATATGCACCTTGGTCGGATATAAGCATGGACTTTGTGTTAGGCTTACCAAGAACAAAGCATGGGCATGATTCAATCTTTGTGGTAGTGGATAGGTTCTCAAAAATGGCACATTTTATACCATGTCATAAGAGCGATGATGCTTCACACATTGCTTCATTGTTTTTCAGGGAAGTGGTTCGCCTACATGGGATACCGGCAAGCATTGTGTCGGATCGAGACGTCAAGTTCATGAGTTATCTATGGAAGTCACTTATGGCAAAGTTTGGAGTCAAGCTCTTGTTCTCATCGTCCTCGCACCCTCAAACCGATGGACAAACCGAAGTAGTCAATCGAAGCCTCTCCACCCTCCTCCGCACACTTGTGAAGAAAAACTTGAAGTCATGGGAAGATTGCCTCCCCCACGCGGAGTTCGCCTACAATAGAGCCAAACACTCCACAACATTACGGAGTACCTTCATGATCGTCTATGGATTCGAACCTCCAACGGCACTCGACATCCTCCCACTCCCTCTTCATCAAAGGACCAACATGGACTTCGACGAGCGCACCACCGCCATGAAGAAACTACATGAAGAAACAAGAGCAACCATACAAGACCATGTCCTTCGCCAAGCCACCCGCCTCAACGCCAAGAAGAAAGAACGAGTGTTTGAAGAAGGAGACCTCGTTTGGGTTCACCTAAGGAAAGAAAGGTTCCCTCAAGAACGCAACTCCAAGCTCAAGCCAAGAGGAGATGGGCCTTTCAAGGTACTCAAGCGCATCAACAACAACGCCTACGTCATCGACATACCAACATCCAAGTACTTGGTGAGCAACACTTTCAACATCTCGGACCTCTCCCCACATCATGGAGATGAGGACGAACAAGAGTCGAGGACGACTCTCTCCCAAGGGGGGGGGGAGATGATGTAGCCCCGCTCACCATCGACACTACATCAAGGCCAACAAGTCCCCCAAGTGGACCAATGACAAGGGCTCGAGTTAAAGCTCTACACGACAAGGTGAACTCGCTCCTCACTTCCCTCGACCTAGATACCCCATTGGATGGAATGCTACCTCATGCTGAAACCCTTTGTGTCATTAGGTACGTGGAGCATCAAGACCACGGAGAGGACGGTACGTCATGGTCAAGGGAAGGAGAGGAGCAGCTGATCGAGAAGATGTACACGGAGCTGGACCCGAAGTCGCCCCAAGAACGCAAGGAAGAGACGATGAGCGGCCAGTCCAGAATCCGGTATGACCGGCCTCCTGACCGGGCCACCCGGCCCAGAATCCGGTCGACCGGCCGCCTGACCGGGCCACCCGGTCCCCAACCGGGCCACCAACCGGTGCCATCCGGACGCCTTCCCGGGGCTCCAGAACCTCGCCCGGTTACTGCCCGGTCCAGGATCCGGTCACCGACCGGACGACCCGGTCCCAGGTCCGGTCCAACCGGCCTCCTGACCTGCACGACTAAAGATGCCTTTTCGGCCCGAAACGTTTTCCTTTGTGCCTTTTCGGCCCGTGTCGCCTTGTACCGCTATATAAGCACCTTGGAAACCCCTTTTTCCCCTTAGACTTGTTTAGAACTCAAACCTAACTTTGAGCTTAGTCTCCCTTGGGTATCATCCCTCTGTAATCAAGGCAACCCTTGTGGATGTATGGATTTGGTAGTGAGAGATTCTAGTGTTTACACTCTCTCTCCCACTCCTTGATTCGTCCTCCCCACCGGTCTCTCCTCTCGGAATTCTACCTCGAGTCTCTTCCGGGCGGATTCTATTGGCACGGTCCATCGAGCCGTGAGGGTAAGCATCGATTGTATCGGGTTGGTGTGCGTGGTTCTTCGTGTGTTCTTCGCGTTCTTCGTGTTCTTCCGCCTCTCCCCCTCTTTCCCCCTTGATTCCTTGGGTCATTCGCGAGATCGGGCCACAGTCGGGGTCTTAGACCACATCACTTTGTGTCATTAGGTACGTGGAGCATCAAGACCATGGAGGGGATGATACGCCAGGGTCAAGGGAAGGAGAAGAACAGCTGATCGAGAAGATGTACACGGAGCTGGACCCGAAGTCGCCCCAAGAACGCAAGGAAGAGAAGATGAGCGGCCAGTTCAGAGTCCGGTCTGACCGGCCTCCTGACCGGGCCACCCGGCCCAGAATCCGGTCGACCGGCCGCCTGACCGGGCCACCCGGTCCACAACCGGGCCACCAACCGGTGCCATCCGGACGCCATCCCGGGGCTCCAGAACCTCGCCCGGTCACTGGCCGGTCCAGGATCCGGTCACCGACCGGACCGCCCGGCCCCAGGTCCGGTCCAACCGGCCCCCTGACCGGCCTGCACGACTAAAGACGCCTTTTCGGCCCGAAACGTTTTCCTTTGTACCTTTTCGGCCCGTGTCGCCTTGTACCGCTATATAAGCACCTTGGACACCCCTTTTACCCCTTAGACTTGTTTAGAACTCAAACCTAACTTTGAGCTTAGTCTCCCTTGGGTATCATCCCTCTGTAATCAAGGCAACCCTTGTGGATGTATGGATTTGGTAGTGTGAGATTGTAGTGTTTACACTCTCTCTCCCACTCCTTGATTCGTCCTCCCCACCGGTCTCTCCTCTCGGAATTCTACCTCGAGTCTCTTCCGGGCGGATTCTATTGGCACGGTCCATCGAGCCGTGAGGGTAAGCATCGATTGTATCGGGTCGGTGTGCGTGGTTCTTTGTGTGTTCTTCGCGTTCTTCGTGTTCTTCCGCCTCTCCCCCTCTTTCCCCCTTGATTCCTTGGGTCATTCGCGAGATCGGGCCACAATCGGGGTCTTAGACCTCATCAAGAACACCAAGGTTATGATCACTATGGAGAATGGTGACATAGAGACGCTAAGTGAGGGCGAATATGAAGCTCTAGTACAAGCCGCCGTTGCTAATGAGGAAGAGTATGATGAAGAAAGTGGAGAAGACCCTCTCTTATGCACCCACGACCCAAGCCCTTCACTTGTGGTCACTCGAGTACTCACAACTCAACCCCAAGCTATGGAAGACCAAAGATGCAACATCTTCCAAACTCGAGCCGGAATTGGTGGCAAGTCAATCAAGGTCATCATCGATGGTGGGAGTTGCCACAACTTGGCAAGCACCAAGTTATGCGAGAAGCTCAACCTCTCACTTCGCAAACATCCTCATCCATACCATGTCCAATGGTTGAGTGATAAGGGCAATGTCAAGATACAACACACCGTCACCATCAACTTCAAGATAGGCCCCTATGAAGACACCGTTGAGTGTGACGTGGTACCCATGACCGTGTGTCACATGTTGCTTGGCCGCCCATGGCAATTTGACAAGAAGGCCATACATGATGGCTACTCCAATGCATACACCTTCAAGGTCAAGGACAAGAAGTTCGAGCTTCGCCCAATGACTCCTAGCCAAATCATCGCCGACAATGTGAAGGCTTTAGCGAGGGCACAACACCACACCCACCATAGTGAGTTGAGAGGAGAGGGAGCGACCCACCAAAAGGAGAGTGAGCGCCACCATCCACATATGAGTGAGAGAAAGAGTGTCCTCTTAGCCACAAAAAGAGAGTGGAGAGAAGTGAAAGACAACCCATCCACAACCATACACTACGTGCTCATTTGCAAGGGCCTCTCGTCGGAGACTAACGACTTATCCAACATTCCTTCGTCTTTGTTGTCTCTTTTGAAGGAGTTCCAAGATGTCTTCCCCGACGAGCTACCTCATGGACTACCACCACTTCGGGGCATCGAGCACCGCATCGACCTCATACCCGGCGCTCCCCTTCCAAACCGTGCCGCATACCGCACCAACCCCGAAGACACCAAAGAGATTCAACGCCAAATACAAGACCTCCTCGCTAAAGGGTACGTTCGAGAATGCCTTAGCCCTTGTGCCGTTCCCGTGATTCTTGTGCCTAAACCGGATGAGACGCAACGGATGTGTATGGATTGTCGCCCCATCAATGCCATTACCGTCCGTTATCGCCATCCCATCCCGCGTTTAGACGACATGCTTGATGAATTGAGTGGTGCCACCATTTTCTCTAAGATTGATTTGCGTAGTGGCTACCACCAAATTCGCATGGCAATTGGTGATGAATGGAAGACGGCATTCAAGACCAAGCTTGGTGATGAGGTCTAAGACCCCGTGTGTGGCCCGATCTCGCGTTTGACCCGAAATCCAATGGGAAAAGAGAGGGAGAGCGCGAAGAACACGAAGAACACGAAGAACTCACGCACGCACACCAACCCGATACAATCGATACTTACCCCCGTGGCTCGATGGACCACGCCAATAGAATCAACCCGGAAGAGACGCGCGGTAGAATTCCGAGATGAGAGATCGGTGAGGGAGATGAATCTAGGAGTGGGAGAGAGAGTGGTAGCACTAGAATCTCACACACCAAATCCAATCATCCAACAAGGGTAGCCTTGATACAAAGGGGATGAAACCCTAGGGAGACAAAGCTCAAATCCAAGTCTAAGCCTAAAATCTTGTCTAAAGAGGTAAGGGGGGTGTCTTGGGTCTATATATAGGCCTACAAGACAACACATGGCGAAAAGGTACATAAGTGGGTAACTTAGGCAGTTTGGTGGGTAGTTCTCGTCGGATCCGGTCTGGGGCCGGTCAGACCGGACCTGGGACCGGGCGGTCCGGTTGTGGAGCCGGTCGACCGGTCGCCAACCGGGCAGGTCGGTCTGGGGCCCGGTCGGACCGGACTCTGGGCCGGCTGGGCCTCCTCCTCCCTCTTCCTTCCTTCTTCTTCTTCTTCCTTGCACCATGATGAATGGCTCCTCTTCCCTTCCCTCGCTTCCTTGCGCCATGGGTGTTCCTCCTCTCCGGTTCCTCGATGATTCTTGTACCTAATGATATGTAGCACACCGATATGAGGTAGCATTCCATTCAAGGTATTGACGAGGTCGAGTATCGAGAGGAAGGAGTTCACCTTGTCGCGTGTAGCGTGGTTTAGGGTTGAAGGTCCACTTGGGGGACTCTTTGGCCATGGTGTAGCGTCGACGATAGGCGGGGTTGCACTTGATGGTCTTGGTGTAGCGACGTCGGTGACCGGGGCTACATCATCTCCCCCCCCCCTTGGGGAAGAGTCGTCCTCGACTCTTGTTCCTCCTCATCGAAGAGGTAGTCCATGACGGTTGTCCCATGTAGAGTTGGGTAGTCGCGGTCGAAGAAGAACTCCAAGAGGCATTTGGCAAAAATGGGAACCAATATAGTGTGGGTGTATCCAACATGTGGAAGGGCAAAAATTTGTGCATGTAAGAGTTGTATGGTGTCAAAAATGTGTGGTGTAGCCTTGTCCCAAGCAAAT
This sequence comes from Lolium perenne, assembly GCF_019359855.2. Lineage (NCBI taxonomy): Eukaryota > Viridiplantae > Streptophyta > Magnoliopsida > Poales > Poaceae > Lolium > Lolium perenne. The sequence goes on along the minus strand of NC_067248.2, from coordinate 101,665,214 downwards.
GGAACAAACAAAAGGCAAGTATCGGCGGCAAAATTTGGGGCAAAATTGTTATGTGCAATGGCAAAGCGATGGAGACTTCGAACTTGGGAGAGTATGGTTGGCTTGAGCCGAGTATGAGTGTCCTCAAGTGTGAAAGAATCCATTGCAAATGCCAAAGATGAAATGAGAAATCCAAAGAAGAGCAACTTTATGAGTGACATGTGGCACAAGATGCATAAGGTGTCTCTCACATGTATGACATGGTCCTTGAGATTCTCGGAGTGTATGATGATAACATCAATACATACAACAACCATTGTGCCAACAAGATGTGTCAAGATATGTTGCATAAGAGGCAAAAGAGATGACGGGGAATTGGACCAAACCGGAAACTCGACAAGGCAAACCGGAAACACATGAGGGCGAAGGCTTGTGGGAACATACTCTTTGGTGTGATTCCCATGGGTTGGATCCTTGATGGGGTAGCTCTCAATTGCGCGTTTCGTGAGCTCATGCTCCGTAGCGGTGGAAGTTGTCGTGCGGGTACCTATACACACAATAGATAGAACAAAGAGCGTGTGTGCATGGTAGAGGAACACATCATCCATCATGATGTTCCATGACTTGTGCACATCACCATTAGTGTTAATCAAGATAGTATGAAATGCATGGCGATAGTGCAAATGGCATGAAGGTGCATGCGTGGCATGTGGGAACTCATGATCATCAAAAATAGAGAAGGCTATGGGGGCCATCTCATGGACAATGAAATAAGCATTCTTGCATATCAAGCATAAGAAAGAGCAATTGTTCGCAATCTTGGATGCAAGGATTATGGAATGGTGTAAACATTTTGGGCGTAGCATGTGGAGGCTAATGTCATCATTGTTAATATCATTGCAAGCAATTGGAGCAAATATGAAACTCTCATAGCATGGCATGTTCATGGTATCACAATCAATCAACTCCACATGATCAACAATGGTAGCAAGCAAAGCATCACATGGGAATATGAAAGAATCAAGTGACGTGGCAAATGTATCCTCAAGATCATGCATGCACTCATAAGTCATCATGTCCACTAGTGGGATCATGACATCATCAACACCTATGTTGTTACCTTTGTAGGCCGACTCATGTGAAGTAGGTGTTGTGGAAGTAGGAGGATCCATGTGGTCGACATGTCCATCTTGGAGCAAGCATGGTGAGATATCATCATCTTCATGCACCATGTACATCTTCTCCATGAGCGGGAACTCGTCCTCCGTGGAACCTAGTGCAACATAAGAAGACACAAACGAGGGAGAGGTTAATGTGTTAGCAAATGCGATGTCCTCCATGGACCTATCATCTACCTCTCTCAACTCACTTTGTGTATCACTCATGTCCTCCAAATGGAAGCACTCAAACTCACATATGGGGTGGGAGTCACTCAACTCACTAGCACTCTCACTCAAGTGGGCTAAGTGGCGCTCATGCTCACATGGGATTGGTACTAACTCATCGATCAAGCATATAGGAGTAGGTTCGACTTGCTCATCTCCATGCGCCTCCTTGGTTGAAGGGAACATCCCATGCTCAACCATCTCAACTCCAAGCGCCTCCGTAGGTGAAGGGAGAATCCCATGCTCACCATGCTCAACTCCATCGCCTCCTAAGTCGTCCTCAAGTGGTGGCATCTTGGAGACTTGTGCGTTGAGCTCGTCGAAGTAGAGCTTCTTGGCGCTTGGCGTTGTGCATTGCCATGCCACGTGACCCTTGGCCTTGCATACCTCACATAGGAGATTGGGACATTCCCGTGGAGGGTGCCCTTGTTTCTTGCATTTGTAGCATCGGAGTCCATAGGCATATGGCGAAGTAGGGGCCATTGTGGTGGTGGCACAAGAGGTGGAAGTCGCCTCATGAGGAAGGTATGCGCGATGTGCACTTGCCGTCCTTGTAGTAGTGGACACCCTATGATGGTGTTTGTCGCCTTCATGTCGAGGCTCTCGTCTTCGTGCATCATCACCATGGCTTGAGTGGTGTCGTCGAAGACTCGTGGAAGGTGTTGGTCGATGACGATCATGAAGTGGCTTGTGGCGGCGAAGCTCATGTGGTGACGTATGTCGATGACGGTCCTTGCCATGCCTAGATGATGGCTCATGCGACTTGGCATGTTGCTTGCGGTGCCTTGAGGAGCTCGGAGAAGCGTGTCGATGTCGATCATGTTGGGGACGCTCTTGATGCTCCATATGATGTACTTGATGTCGATGATCTTGTGCATAAGCACTCTCATGATGGCGCCTTGTGGAGCTCGGAGAAGTGTGTCGAGGCCGAACATGTTGGGGACGCTCTTGATGATCTACATGATGATGCCATCGTGGAGGTCCTCTATCTTCATATGTAGCTCCATTAGCCAAGTAGGGGTATGTGGGCGCCTCGGCGTTGTTCAAGGTGGAGTCGAGGTGAGGCTCCGCCATGACGTCCATGCTTGATGAGCCATTGTCGATGTAGAGCTCGTCGATGTCGTCCTCAAGGTGGTGCTCCACCAAGTCGTCCATGTTGGCGACGCTCGCGGAGCCATAGTCGGTGTAGAGCTCCTCGACGTCGGACATGTTGGCGTCGCTCGCGGAGCCATAGTCGGTGTAGAGCTCCACATGTTCCTCCACATCCGCGGTGCTTGAAGAGGTATCCTCCTCTAAGTGCTCCATGTAGTCCTCCGTATCCTCTTCTTCGCTATCCATGTTAGCACGACAAGATCTATATGGTGTATGTTAGTGGAAGAACACTACCTCGCAACCTTACCGTGGTATGAAAAGATTGGGGTGATCCAACAAAACCGAGAGTTAGAACAATTGTATCGGGCACTCACACAAAGACACACGCAAAAGCTAGCAAATATGGTGGTAGGTGAGTGTGGTGGAAAGCCAAAAGACGAAATCCGAAATCAAGTTTGTTGTTAAGAGTGGGTGAAGTCCAACGAAATCAAATGTCAAAGCGATGATCACAAGAAACACGGAAAAGATATGGAACACACACACGAGATGAACGGGGTTAGTGCGACCAAAAAGTGAGCGGAAAAGTGTATGAAGCCCTTAAGCAAGGGTGCTCGATGTCACACTAACACAAGAAGAGATCAAAGCTTTGGTTGCAACGAAGAGACAACAAGATTTACACGCGGCCTCTCTTCTCTTTTTCTCTCTTTTGCTTAAAAGCTTTTTCCTCTTTTGTATTTGGTGGCACTTGCACTCTTTTGTATCTATGGTGGCGCTTTGTACACTTTGGTATGTATGATGGCACTATGCACACTTGTGCTCTTTTTGTATTTTGGCGGCTTTTTCTCGCACTATGTTAGCGTTAGCTCGCTTTTGCTATCTTGCCACACGAGTTTTGCTTAGAAGCTTTACTCCACACGACACACACACCTCACAATCGGGGCCACGTGCAATGTCTCGCAACACTCGATAAGCAATGCTCGTAGGATAGATCGCAAAAGAAGAGGGGCTACAAGGTGGGGAGCAAGTTATACCTAGATGAAAAGTTAGGCGGTGTGGTAACACACAACTTGCGATGATGGCGACGATGGTGTCGTAGTTGCGCCGGAGTCCGGGGTGCCGAAGGTGTCGCCGCGGTGTTGGTGTAGGCGCGGAAGCGTAATAGACAATCCTTGCACTCCAAAACGGAAACCGAGCAAATTAAGTCAATGCCCGAAAAGTTGGGTCGAAACGAGGGGTCAAAAGTTGGGCTTCAAAAATCGTCAAAAATTAGACGTAGACTATGTAGAGTCGTTGGAGAGTGTTGTTAAAGTTTGGAGTCAAACGGGCGCCGGAAAGTTGTCAAAATTTGGAGCAAAAAGTGGAGTCAGAATTGGGCGAAACTTGGTCAAACCCGGTCCAGAACCCGGTCAAACCGGACCTGGGACCGGCCGGCCCGGTCCAGAACCGGATCTGGAACCGGATGGGCCCCTGGATTGTGCCCGGATGGCACCGGTCAGGGCCCCGGTTGTAGACCGGACGGCCCGGTCAGAAATCCGGTCTGACCGGATTTTGCGCTGGGCGTGTTGACAAGGCGCGGGAGGCGGGCGAGCTGCTTGGCGCTGCTTGGTGGTTGCGTCGCGCGGGTTGGGGACCTGGGCGTTGACCTGCTCGCGATGGATGGGATGAGCGGGCGGCCGGGTTGGGGCGATCGGGCCAGGCCCAGCTGTTGTGCGCGCGCGCGTGCGGGAGCTATGTGGGCGAGCGGCAGTTTGGCGTGGAGCCTGGAGCTTGGGCAGCGCGTGCGTGCTGTGTGGATGCAGACGAAGATTTGGCCAGGCGTTTGGAAACCCGCACGGAGGTGGCCTGGTTGGTGTGAATCAACTTGGGAAGAAGATGAACACGTGAGCTGTTCTTGAGGAGAGCTGACCCAAATTTGCTCAAATTCGCACCATATTGGATGAAATTGATGGGGAAAAGATGGGGAAAACGTAGATCAATCACTCCAACATCAAATCCATGGACTAAAATCACTCAAAACGCAACCAAATCACAGATCGGTCAAAAGGCAAATTAGGGCTATTTTTTGGGGATTTTTGGGGAAAATTTTCAGAGACGAAATTGGATGGGTGGGGGGTCAAATCCGCGGAAACCAAAGGCTGCTGATACCATATGATGAGGTCTAAGACCCCGTGTGTGGCCCGATCTCGCGTTTGACCCGAAATCCAATGGGGAAAGAGAGGGAGAGCGCGAAGAACACGAAGAACACGAAGAACTCACGCACGCACACCAACCCGATACAATCGATACTTACCCCCGTGGCTCGATGGACCACGCCAATAGAATCAACCCGGAAGAGACGCGCGGTAGAATTCCGAGATGAGAGATCGGTGAGGGAGATGAATCTAGGAGTGGGAGAGAGAGTGGTAGCACTAGAATCTCACACACCAAATCCAATCATCCAACAAGGGTAGCCTTGATACAAAGGGGATGAAACCCTAGGGAGACAAAGCTCAAATCCAAGTCTAAGCCTAAAATCTTGTCTAAAGAGGTAAGGGGGGTGTCTTGGGTCTATATATAGGCCTACAAGACAACACATGGCGAAAAGGTACATAAGTGGGTAACTTAGGCAGTTTGGTGGGTAGTTCTCGTCGGATCGATGCAGGGCCGGTCGAGGCCGGACACAGGACCGGCGGCGGTCCGGTTGTGGAGCCGGTCGACCGGTCGCCAACCGGGCAGGTCGGTCTGGGGCCCGGTCGGACCGGACTCTGGGCCGGCTGGGCCTCCTCCTCCCTCTTCCTTCCTTCTTCTTCTTCTTCCTTGCACCATGATGAATGGCTCCTCTTCCCTTCCCTCGCTTCCTTGCGCCATGGGTGTTCCTCCTCTCCGGTTCCTCGATGATTCTTGTACCTAATGATATGTAGCACACCGATATGAGGTAGCATTCCATTCAAGGTATTGACGAGGTCGAGTATCGAGAGGAAGGAGTTCACCTTGTCGCGTGTAGCGTGGTTTAGGGTTGAAGGTCCACTTGGGGGACTCTTTGGCCATGGTGTAGCGTCGACGATAGGCGGGGTTGCACTTGATGGTCTTGGTGTAGCGACGTCGGTGACCGGGGCTACATCACTTGGTCTATATGAATGGCTCGTCATGCCATTTGGTCTTTCAAATGCTCCTTCGACTTTCATGCGTCTTATGAATCACATTTTGAGACCGCTCATTGGCAAGAGCGCGGTTGTTTACTTTGATGACATTCTCATCTATAGCAAAAATCTCGAGGACCATGTTCAACATGTGAGAGGAGTCTTGTGCATATTGCGCCACGAGAAGCTCTTTGCCAACCTCCCAAAATGCAAATTTGCTCAAAACAAATTGGTTTTTCTTGGTTGTGTGGTTTCCGCCAACGGGATTGAAGTTGATTCTTCCAAGATTGAGGCCATCCACAATTGGCCCACTCCCACAAATGTTGGTCAAGTTCGGAGTTTTCATGGACTCGCCGGTTTCTACCGCCGCTTTGTGAAAGATTTTAGCACCATCGCTTGCCCTTTAAATGAGCTTACTAAAAAGAATGTTCCATTTGTTTGGGGCAAAGCACAACAAAATGCTTTTGATGAATTGAAAAAGAGACTCACCGAGGCACCACTACTTGTTCTCCCCGATTTTGCTAAAACATTTGAGATAGAATCTGATGCGAGTGGCCTTGGAATTGGCGGTGTTCTCATGCAAAATGGAAAACCCGTGGCATACTATAGCGAGAAGTTGGACGGCGCACGCCTCAACTATCCTATATATGACAAGGAGCTTTATGCTTTGGTTCGTGTTCTTGAAGTTTGGCAACATTACCTTTGGCCAAAAGAGTTTGTTATCCATTCGGATCATGAGTCCTTGAAGTATTTGAAAAGTCAACACAATTTGAACAAGAGACATGCTAAGTGGGTTGAGTTCATAGAGTCCTTCCCTTATGTTATCAAATACAAAAAGGGCAAGGAAAATGTGGTTGCGGATGCACTTTCCCGCAAGAATACTCTTCTACTCACCCGCTTGGAGTTTCACATTTTGGGTCTTGAGGAGATCAAAGAACTTTACACTTCCGACTCTTTCTTTGGACCAATATTTGATAAGTGTTCCATTGACCGAGGTTTTGATGATTTCTATTTGCATGATGGCTACTTGTTTAAAGCTAACAAAGTTTGCATACCCGAGTCTTCTCTTCGTAAGTTGCTTTTGCAAGAGTCACATGGAGGTGGTCTCATGGGTCATTTTGGACGCGACAAGACTCTCTCGATGCTATCCACACACTATTATTGGCCACGCATGAAGCGAGACGTGGAGCGCCTTTGCAACCGTTGCAACACATGCTTACAAGCTAAGTCGACATCCAACCCCCATGGTCTTTACATACCCTTACTGATGCGGGGTGGCTTTTGGACACCTCCGCTTCAAGACCGACAAGTGCATCCCCGCCTATCATCGACGCTACACCATTGCCAAGGAGTCCCCCAAGTGGACCAACAACACAAAACCCCTCCATATATGTCAAGGTGAACTCCTTCCTCTCTATGGTTGATCTCAACACCCATGTGAATGGAATGCTACCTCATGCCTATCATCATGATATCTATAGGTACCGACATCGACAAGGACCAAGAGAGAAGGAACCCCCATGGTGCAAGGAAGAAGGAAGAAGAAGAAGGAAAGAAGAGGAGAAGGAAGAGGAAGAAGAGGCGGGAGGAGGAAGGTCGGCCGGTCCCAGGCCCGGTCAACCGGCCCTATGACCGGCCCACCCGGTCACAGGCCCGGTTGACCAGCCTCCTGACCGGCCCGGCCGGTTTCGACCGGATTCTACGCTCGTGCCATCCGGACGCAATCCCGGGGCACCCGAAGCCCCGCCCGGTCACCGCCCGGTCCAGGATCCGGTTTGGACCGGATGGGCCGGTCCCAGGCCCGGTCCAACCGGCCCTGTGACCGGATTCGTCGGGTTTGACCCACCAACTTGTACCTTTTCGACCCGTGTCGCCTTGTATGCCTATATAAGACCCCAGCTCGCCCCCATAGCTGGTTAGACAAGATTTAGGCTTAAACATGACTTTGAGCTTTGTCTCCCTAGGGTTTCATCCCCTTTGTATCAAGGCACCCATGTTGGATGATTGGATCTATGTGAGTGAGATTCTAGTGTAGCCCACTCTCTCTCCCTCACCTACCTCCATCCTCAACACCGATCTCTCACTCCGGGATTCTACCTCGAGTCTCTCCCGTGGTGATTCTATTGGCGTGGTCCATCGAGCCACGAGGGTAAGTATCGATTGTATCGGGTTGGTGTGCGTTGTGTTCTTCGCGTTCTTCGTGTTCTTCCGCCTCTCCCTCTCTTTCCCCCTTTGATTCTTGGGTCATTCGCGAGATCGGGCCACACACGGGGTCTTAGACCTCATCATATGGTAATCAGAGCCAGAGATACCTCATCATATGGTAATCAGAGCCAGAGATACCTCATCATATGGTATCAGCAGCCTTTGGTTTCCGCGAATTTGACCCCCCACCCACCCAATTTCGTCTCTAAAAAATTTTCCCCAAAAAATCCCCAAAAAATAGCCCTAATTTGCCTTTGGATGGATCTGCGATTTGGTTGCGTTTTGAGTGGTTTTGGTCCATGGATTTGGTGTTGGAGTGCTTGATCTACTATCTCCCCAACTTTTAGCCCCCAATTCCATTGTTTCCCCTCAGATTTGGTCAATTTGGTCGATTTTCCTGAAGAACAGGAGAGAGAAACTGCGTCCCGGTTGAGAAATCCGGTCAACCGGGCTGCAGACCGGCCGGGCCAGCCCAGAACCCGGTCGACCGGCCGTGTGACCGGCCAGGCCGGCCCCAGGTCCGGTCCAACCGGCCCCTGGACCGGGCTACACCCCTCCACCTCCACCGCCGACCACCGCCACTCCTCTCCTCCGCCGGCAAGCACCGCCATCATCCCCAACCACCGGCAAACACCACCGCGGCCCCAACAAACACCGCCGCATCCGCAAGAGCATCGACACCACCACCACCGGCTTACCACCGCCACCACCGCCAAGCTACTTTGACCGTTTTCTTCCGCTAACTTGTGTTTGCTTGTTCCGGTTTGAGTGCCTTGTTTGTGAAACTAACCCGCAGCTCCGACGCAAGCGAAGACATCCTCGGCACCCCGGACTTGCAAACGTACTCTTGACACCACCGCCATCATCGCAAGTTGTGTGTTCATCACCGCCTAACATCTTAGGTATAACTTGCATCACCTTGTAACCCCTCTTCTTTTGCGATCTATCCTATCGAGCATTGCTTATCTAGTGTTGCGAGACATTGCACGTGGCCCCAATTGTGAGGTGTGTGTGTAGTGTGGAGTCAAGCTTCTAAGCAAAACTCGTGTGGCAAGATAGCAAAAGCGAGCTAACGCTAACATAGTGCGAGAAAAAGCCGCCAAAACACAAAAAGAGTGCAAGTGCACCAAAGAGCAAAAGTGTGCGAGTGCCATCATACATACAAATACACAAAAGAGTGTAAGTGCCACCAAACACAAAAGAGAAAAAGCTTTTAAGCAAAAGAGAGAAAAGAGAAGAGAGGCCGCGTGTGAATCTTGTTGTCTCATCGTTTGCAACCAAAGCTTTGCCTCTCCTTGTGTTAGTGTGACACCGAGCAACCTTGCTTTCGGGCTTCATACACTTTTCCGCTCATTCCTTGGTCGCACTAACCCCGCTTATCCCGTGTGTGAGTTCCATATCATTTCCGTGTTTATAGTGATCATCGCTTTAACATTTGAGTTTTTGGATTTCACCCACCCTTAACAACAAACTTGATTTCGGATTTCATCTTTTGGCTTTCCACCATACTCACCTAACACCATATTTGCTAGCTTTTGCGTGTGTCTTTGTGTGAGTACCCGATACAATTGTTCTAACTCTCGGTTTGTTGGATCACCCCAATCTTGTCATACCACGGTAAGATTGCGAGGTAGTGTTCTTCCACTAACATACACCATATAGATATTGTCGTGCTAACATGTATAGCGACGAAGAAGACACGGAGGAGTACACGGAGCACTTCGAGGAGGATGCCTCTTCAAGCACCGCGGATGTGGAGGAACATGTGGAGCTCTACACCGACTATGGCTCCGCAAGCATCGCCAACATGACCGACATCGAGGAGCTCTACACCGACTATGGCTCCGAGAGCATCGCCGACATGGACGACATCGACGAGCTCTACATCGACACTTGCTCAACAAGCATGGACGACATGGTGGAGCACCACCACGAGGACGACATCGACCCCACCATGCCCACCGCCGATGCTCCCACATACCCCTACTTGGCCAATGGAGCTACATATGAAGATTGAGGACCTCCACGATGGCATCATCATGTGGATCATCAAGAGCGTCCCCAACATGTTCGGCCTCGACAGACTTTGATACGGGGTGGCCTATGGACACCGCCGCCTCAAGACCGACAAGCCCTCCTCGTGGTCCAATGACACGAGCTCGATCCCAAGCACTACGCCAAGAGGTGAATTCGCTCCTCTCTACCTATGACTTTGACACCCCCTTGGATGGCTTGCTACTTCATGCAAATACCCTATGTTCAATCAGGTACATCGACCAAGACACAAGCCATGGAGACCAAGGCGTTGGAGGGAGAGCTGGAAACGATGAAGACGGAGCTACAGCGCACAGGCCGGAACTTCCGCCCCCCAGGACCGGAACTTCCGGCCAGATTCCTCCAAGATGCCCCCAAGATGCCCTCCAGCGCGCAGGAAAAAGCATCGGACCGGAACTTCCGCCCCGAGGGACCGGAACTTCCGCCCGGTCGGAACTTCCGCCCAAGTTCCGCCCAAGCTCCGAAAGTCCACGAAAAGGCCCCTGGATGTTACTGCAAGGAAATGGACGACTTTCGGAACTTGGCCGGAACTTCCGGCCTGGCCGGAACTTCCGGCCCCCAGGACCGGAACTTCCGCCCCTGACCGGAACTTCCGCCCAAGATGGCCGGAACTTCCGCCACCGCGAACTTCAGCACAACAGCACTTTTCAGCATGTAACTTAACTCTTCGCCCCCACCGCGAACTTCAGCACAACAGCACTTTTCAGATCTGAGATTAGACTTGATTTGAAAGAAAACCTGAGCTTAGCTCACCCTTGTGGGAACCTTACCTAGATCTATGATCTTGTATCGCCACCCGGGCTCCTATCGACTCGTGAAGATCTCTTTGGTGACTTCTACCGTTTGTTTGATCTTTTGCTTGCACTTCTACCTATTTGGTCTTTTGCTTGCACTTCCATCAAACCTTCCGGTCTTTTCACCCTTCTAGATCTCCCGAGCTTCGATTAGTCGATCTCTTTGCGGGACTTCTACCGGAAGGTCTTTTCCTGCAATCTCTATCGAGTTGGTGTTTCGAGCCAACGAGGGAAAACTCGAATTGTATCCGTGTGTGTGTGTTTCCCGCGTTTCCCCCACGTGTTCATCGCGTTCATCCACCTACCCCCACGAATCCCTTCAAATCCGTGAAGATCGGGCACATCCCTGGGCTTAGCCCATATCATATGGTATCAAGAGCTCCTTGGTTGCCACGGATTTGACCCCCACACCCACCAATTCCACCAATTTCGCCCAAAAAATTTTCCAAAATTTTTTTTCCCAAAAAAAATAGCCCCAAATTGGCCTTGGTTGGATCTTGCGATTTGTTGAGTTTTTGGTGGTTTTGGTCCAATAGAAACTTGTCTTTGGTGTTGATCTGCAATTCCCCCACCTTCCCACAGCTTCTAGTGCCAAATTTTCCGCGAATTCGAAGATTTTCGGCCCGGATTTCCGCTCAAATCGAAGAACAGCCCGCAGATTTGATTGCGACCGGAAGTTCCGCCCCGGAGGACCGGAAGTTCCGCCCGGGACCGGAAGTTCCGCCCCTCAGGACCGGAAGTTCCGCCTGGCCGAATTTTTGACAGCTTTCTTCGTTTTTCGTTTTGGCACTAACCTCTTGTGTTTGGACTTCGTTGTGTGTGCCATTTCAGCTACCACTAAGCTTCCGCAACATCAACTACGACGACGGCACCCCGAGGATCCAAGCGGTTCATTTGACACCTTCCACCATAGCAAGTTCAACATCGTCGGCCACCGTCATCAAGTGGTATAACTTGCACCTAACTTGTAGCCTTAGCTTCTTTTGCGTACCTTTCCTATCGAGAGTGGCTTTCTAGTGTTGCGAAGCATTGCGCAAGCGTCCCGACCGTGAGGGTGTGCGTGTGTTGAGCAAAGCTACGAAGCAAGCTCGTGTGAAAAGATAGGCAAAAGAAGTGTGACATACTTACATAGATAGTGAGAAAAAGAAAGCTTCTAAGCATACAAAAAAAAAGGAGAAAAAGAAAAAGAGTGTGAGTGACACCTATACACAAAAGAGTCCAAAGCTTATAAGCAAAAGAGAGAAAAGAGAAGAGAGGCGTCTTGCGCAAATCTTGTTGCTTCTCAATTTTGCAACCAAGCCACGGTCTCTCTTGCGTTAGCGTGACACCGAGCTAGTAGTCTTCGTTAGGACCAATTTTGTTCGTGCTCATTTTCCGTCGCGCTAACCCCATTTTGTCCCACGCGTGTGTTCCACCTTGTGTATGCCTTTTGTGATCACCGCCTTTGACTTGTGACTTTTGGATCTTACCCACTTTTGACAATAGACTTTTTGTTTGGTTCTTCCATTTGGCTTTCCACATCCATACCTAACACCATATAGAGTTTTGTTTTGTGTGTGTGCATACATATCGGTTGTTCCTCGACTTGAAACACCTTTTCGATTTTGGTTTGCAAGTTTTGACAATCTTGGTAGTCTTTCCTAACCACCCACCACATAGTTCTTGTTTTAGTTGTAACCATGTCTAGTGGAGAAGGGAACCAACTACCGATGACGCGGCACCAACATTGGATAGCTACTCAAGCCGTCCACGCCAAGCTCAATCAATTTGAAGCCATGCTCAAGGATACCAACGTCCGCTATGAAGAAAGAGCTCAAGTGCAAAGGATTGACCTCAACAATCAAGTTCAAGAACTCAATGAGAAGATTGAAACTCAAGGCAATGAGTTGAAGGCAACACTCGCCATGCAAGGTCAAGAAACAAGAGAAATGAAGACGGCGTTGGACAACATCCTCCATACACTCAACCGTCAAGAAGATAGAAGACACCATTCAAGGTCTTCGCGCTCTCATAGCTCAAGGTCACGAGCTCCTACATCGTCGCATCATGATTCCAATCAAGACCCACGCCACCATAATGTGGATGCTCAAGTGCTTCAACAACAAGCTCAAGAAGCGGAGCAAGCACGACTTCGACTTGTCCAAGAACGTCTACGCCTTGAAGAAGAACGCCTTCAACAAGAACATCTCCATGCTCAATTCCAAGAGGAACAACAACGTCGTCGCCATGATCAAGATCTCCTTCATGCACGTGAGCAAGAAAGGCTCCGCCAAGAGCAAGTGGCACGTCATCATCAAGGGCAACCTCGCCCATCTCAAGTGGCCAATGCTCAAAGGCACCACCATAATGCCGAACAAGAAGTGAACCAAGACCGCCGCATCATCAATGTTGATCAACCTCCTCGTGATAGGGCACCACGGCGTCAAGGTCAAGACAACCGTCGTCATCATGATGATCGCCCTCATGGTAGAAGACCACCTCATCAAGCACGGGATGTTGAGATGGAGGAAGACTCAAATCATCACCAAGCATCAAGTGAAGAAAGTGTGAGGCCTCATCAACGCCACAACAATGATGATCAAGATGAAGGTCATGGAAGACCACCTCCTCCTCAACGACAAAGAAACAACAATGAAGATGCTCAAGGCCCACAACCTCAACCTCAACAACGTCAAGCTCATGGTGAAGAAAGACCACCTCCTAGACGCAATGACCGTAATGAGGAAGAAATCTTTGGGAAGCTAAAATTCACCATGCCCAAGTTCCAAGGAGAGGAAGATCCCGACGCATACTTGTCTTGGGTCCTCAAGGTTGATAAGATATTCCGCATCCACAACTTCTCCGAAGCAAAGAAAGTTGCAATGGCATCACTTGAGTTTGAAGGATATGCAAATGTTTGGTGGGAAGAGGTAAACAAGAAGCGTGAGAAGGAAGACTTAGCACCCATTGACACATGGGAAGAGATGCAAGAAGTCATGCACACCCGCTTTGTCCCAACTCACCACAAGCGTGACCTCTTCAACAAGCTCACTCAACTCAAGCAAAGCTACAAGTCCGTTGAGGAATATTACAAGGAGATGCACATGACCATGATGAGTGCAAATGTGGATGAGCGAGAAGAGCAAACTATGGCAAGATTCTTGAATGGCTTGAACATCCCCGTCAAGAGGATAGTGGAATTCTTGCCCTACAAAAACATGGTTGAGTTACTCCACCAAGCAACAAGGGCCGAGCGCCAAGTGCGAGAAGACCTAGCAAGTGCAAAGACAAAGACCTTCTTCGCCGCAAGAAATGCTATGAATGCCTCCTCAAGCATCAAGAACACAAGTACACTTGCCTCCAAGGATCCTCCAAAGCAAGCAAGAAGTGCCATCAAGACAACAAGCTTCAAGCCGGAGCAATCAACCATGTCCTCCAAAGCTTCCACCGGATCTAGTAACATCACTTGCTTCAAGTGTGGTGCTCAAGGACATAAATCCTTTGAATGCAAGAACACAAGAGTTATGATCACTCGAGATGATGGAGATGTGGAGTACTTGAGTGAAGGTGAATATGAAGCCTTGGTACAAGCCGCAACCTCTCATGAAGATGATGACTTGGAAGACCAAGAGCAAGTCCTATGTGTGCATGATGCAAGCCCTTCTCTTGTGGTGACCAAAGTGTTGACAACCCATACACTTCCCAATGAAGACCAAAGGTGCAATATCTTCCAAACAAGAGCCGGAATCAATGGCAAGTCAATAAAGGTTATCATCGATGGAGGGAGTTGCCACAATCTTGCAAGCACCGAACTATGCACCAAGCTCAACCTCCCGCTCCGGAAACATCCCCATCCCTACCATGTGCAATGGCTAAGCGACAATGGAAATGTGAAGATCCAACACACCGTCACGATATCCTTCAAGATTGGCGCTTATGAAGACACCATTGATTGTGACGTCGTGCCTATGACGGTGTGCCACATGTTACTTGGTCGCCCTTGGCAATATGACAAGAAAGCCAACCATGATGGCTACACAAATGCCTATAGCTTCAAGGTCAACGACAAGACCTACATCCTACGCCCAATGACTCCTAGCCAAGTAATTGCGGACAATGCAAAGGCTTTAGCGAGGGCTAAGGAAGCCACTATCACTAGTGAGTTGAGAGGTGAGAGAGTGATCCACCAAAAAGAGAGTGAGCGCCACAAACCATATGTGAGTGAGATGAAGAGTGTCCTCCTAGCTACCAAGAGTGAGATGAGAGAAGTGCACCACAACCCATCCACCACACTACACTACGTGCTCATTTGCAAGGGCCCCTCGGAGGAGACTAATGACTTAACCAACATTCCTTCGTCTTTGTTGTCTCTTTTGAAGGAGTTCCAAGACGTCTTCCCCGACGAGCTACCCCATGGACTACCACCGCTTCGGGGCATCGAGCATCGCATCGACCTCATACCCGGCGCTCCCCTACCAAACCGCGCCGCCTACCGCACCAACCCCGAAGATACCAAGGAGATACAACGACAAATACAAGACCTCCTCGCTAAAGGGTATGTTCGAGAAAGCCTTAGCCCTTGCGCCGTTCCCGTCATTCTTGTGCCTAAACCGGATGAGACGCAACGGATGTGTATGGATTGCCGCCCTATCAATGCCATTACCGTCCGTTATCGACATCCCATTCCGCGTTTAGATGACATGCTTGATGAATTGAGTGGTGCCACCATTTTCTCTAAGATTGATTTGCGTAGTGGCTACCACCAAATTCGCATGGCAATTGGTGATGAATGGAAGACGGCATTCAAGACCAAGCTTGGTCTCTATGAATGGCTCGTCAAACCATTTGGTCTTTCCAATGCTCCTTCCACTTTCATGCGTCTTATGAATCACATTTTGCGACCTCTCATTGGCAAGAGCGTGGTTGTTTACTTTGATGATATCCTCATCTATAGAAAAAATCTCGAGGACCATGTTCAACATGTGAGAGAAGTCTTATGCATCTTGCGCCACGAGAAGCTCTTTGCCAACCTACCAAAATGCCATGTCGCTCAAAACAAATTGGTTTTTCTTGGTTTTGTGGTTTCCGCCAACGGGATTGAAGTTGATTCTTCTAAAGTTGAGGCCATCCACAATTGGCCCACTCCCACAAATGTTGGTCAAGTTCGAAGCTTCCATGGACTCGCCGGATTTTACCGCCGCTTTGTGAAAGATTTTAGCACCATCGCTTGCCCTTTAAACGAGCTTACAAAAAAGAATGTTCCGTTTGTTTGGGGCAAAGCACAACAAAAAGCTTTTGATGAATTGAAAAAGAGACTCACCGAGGCACCACTACTTGTTCTTCCCGATTTTGCTAAGACATTTGAGATAGAATGTGACGCGAGTGGCCTTGGAATAGGTGGTGTCCTCATGCAAAATGGAAAACCCGTGGCATATTATAGTGAGAAGTTGGACGGCGCACGCCTCAACTATCCTATATATTACAAGGAACTTTACGCTTTGGTTCGTGTTCTTGAAGTTTGGCAACACTATCTTTGGCCAAGAGAGTTCATTATTCACTCCGACCATGAATCTTTGAAGTATTTGAAAAGTCAACACACTTTGAACAAAAGACATGCAAAATGGGTTGAGTTCATTGAGTCCTTCCCATATGTAATCAAATACAAGAAGGGCAAGGACAATGTTGTTGCGGATGCCCTTTCCCGCAAGCTCACCCTTTTACTCACTCGTTTGGATTTCCATGTGTTGGGTCTTGATGAAATCAAAGAACAATATGCCTCCGATACCTTCTTTGGCCCAATTTTTGCAAAGTGTTCCATTGAAAAGGGCATCGATGATTTCTATTTGCACCAAGGATTCTTGTTTAAGGGCAACAAACTTTGTGTTCCAATGTCCTCGCTTCGCCTTTTGCTCTTACAAGAATCGCATGGTGGTGGTCTCATGGGTCACTTTGGACGAGAGAAGACATATGCCATGCTATCCACTCACTACTATTGGCCAAGAATGTACCGAGACGTGGAACGCCTTTGCCGCCGGTGCACAACATGCTTACAAGCTAAGTCCTCTTCCAATCCATGTGGTCTTTATACACCGTTGCCTATTCCTTATGCTCCTTGGTCCGATATAAGCATGGACTTTGTACTATTATTACCTCGAACTAAATATGGTCATGATTCAATCTTTGTGGTAGTGGATAGATTCTCAAAAATGGCTCATTTTATACCATGTTCCCGAACGGATGATGCTTCACACATTGCCTCCTTGTTTTTTAGGGAAATTGTGAGACTCCACGGTGTACCAAGAAGCATTGTCTCCGACCGAGACGTCAAGTTCATGAGTTATCTTTGGAAGACACTAATGGCCAAGTTCAACGTCAAGCTTTTGTTCTCATCATCATCGCACCCCCAAACCGATGGGCAAACCGAAGTGGTGAACCGAAGCCTCTCCACACTACTACGAGTCCTTATCAAGAAGAATTTGAAAGCATGGGAAGATTGCATCCCACACGCGGAGTTTGCCTACAACCGCGCCAAGCACTCTACAACAATGAGAAGCCCCTTCATGGTCGTCTACGGGTTTGAACCACCTACGGCGATTGACCTCCTACCTCTTCCGCTACGTGAGCAAGTGAACATGGACATCGACAAGCGAGCACAATACATGAAGAAACTCCATGAAGACACAAGGGCAACGATCGAGCAACAAGTTCTCCGTCAAGCCACAAGACTAAACTTGAAGAAAAAGGCACGGATCTTCAATGAAGGCGACCTAGTGTGGATACACCTTCGCAAGGACCGCTTCCCTCAAGAAAGAAACTCCAAGCTCAAGCCCCGAGGTGATGGTCCCTTCAAGGTCCTCAAGCGCATCAACGACAACGCCTACGTCATCGACATACCAACATCCAAGTACTTGGTGAGCAACACATTCAATGTGTCCGACCTTTCACCATATCATGGAGATGAGGAGAACTTAGAGTCAAGGACGACTCTTTCCCAAGGGGGGGAGATGATACGGGGTGGCCTATGGACACCGCCGCCTCAAGACCGACAAGCCCTCCTCGTGGTCCAATGACACGAGCTTGAGCCCAAGCACTACGCCAAGAGGTGAATTCGCTCCTCTCTACCTATGACTTTGACACCCCCTTGGATGGCTTGCTACTTCATGCAAATACCCTATGTTCAATCAGGTACATCGACCAAGACACAAGCCATGGAGACCAAGGCGTTGGAGGGAGAGCTGGAAACGATGAAGACGGAGCTACAGCGCACAGGCCGGAACTTCCGCCCCCCAGGACCGGAACTTCCGGCCAGATTCCTCCAAGATGCCCCCAAGATGCCCTCCAGCGCGCAGGAAAAAGCATCGGACCGGAACTTCCGCCCCGAGGGACCGGAACTTCCGCCCGGTCGGAACTTCCGCCCAAGTTCCGCCCAAGCTCCGAAAGTCCACGAAAAGGCCCCTGGATGTTACTGCAAGGAAATGGACGACTTTCGGAACTTGGCCGGAACTTCCGGCCTGGCCGGAACTTCCGGCCCCCAGGACCGGAACTTCCGCCCCTGACCGGAACTTCCGCCCAAGATGGCCGGAACTTCCGCCACCGCGAACTTCAGCACAACAGCACTTTTCAGCATGTAACTTAACTCTTCGCCCCCACCTATAAATAGCCTAGTTGGCTCAGATCTGAGATTAGACTTGATTTGAAAGAAAACCTCAGCTTAGCTCACCCTTGTGGGAACCTTACCTAGATCTATGATCTTGTATCGCCACCCGGGCTCCTATCGACTCGTGAAGATCTCTTTGGTGACTTCTACCGTTTGTTTGATCTTTTGCTTGCACTTCTACCTATTTGGTCTTTTTCTTGCACTTCCATCAAACCTTCCGGTCTTTTCACCCTTCTAGATCTCCCGAGCTTCGATTAGTCGATCTCTTTGCGGGACTTCTACCGGAAGGTCTTTTCCTGCAATCTCTATCGAGTTGGTGTTTCGAGCCAACGAGGGAAAACTCGAATTGTATCCGTGTGTGTGTGTTTCCCGCGTTTCCCCCACGTGTTCATCGCGTTCATCCACCTACCCCCACGAATCCCTTCAAATCCGTGAAGATCGGGCACATCCCTGGGCTTAGCCCATATCACACTTCTCCGAGCTCCACAAGGCGCCATCATGAGAGTGTCTATGCACAAGATCATCGACATCACGGACATCATGTGGAGCATCAAGAGCGTCCCCAACATGATCGACATCGACACGCTTCTCCGAGCTCCTCAAGGCGCCGCAAGCAACATGCCAAGTCGCATGAGCCATCATCTAGGCATGGCAAGGACCGTCATCGACATACGTCACCACATGAGCTTCGCCGCCCCAAGCCACTTCATGATCGCCATCGACCAACACCTTCCACGAGTCTTCGACGACACCACTCAAGCCATGGTGATGATGCACGAAGACGAGAGCCTCGACATGAAGGCGACAAACACCATCATAGGGTGTCAACTACTACAAGGACGGCAAGTGCACATCGCGCATACCTTCCTCATGAGGCGACTTCCACCTCTTGTGCCACCACCACAATGGCCCCTACTTCTGATGTAGCCCGACCTACGGTCTTCGCTTCATCATGTGCGTCAACGACAAGAACCACACTCAAGGCCGAGGTCGCCACGGAGGAAGAAAGAGACGCGCGAGGAAGGCCGGCACTGCTGCTCAGGATGACCTGCACTGCCGCCCAGGTGCGGGCACTGTCGCCCATCTCCACCGTCACTGCCGCCCTACCACTACGCATGAGGACGACGCCACGGATGCCCTACCGGCGCCGGCACGGCTGCCCTACTACCAAGCACATCATATTTGGACCTTTTATCCCTTTGTATGCCTAAACTACCCCTCCTTAGTGGCTCCCTATATATAGGCTCCCACCTCCCCCTTCATTAGGAAAGACATAACTTGAGTGAGAACTTGGCTTATGCCTCCACCATCCCTTTGGGATTAGGGAAACCCCCTCCTCTCTTAGACACAAATCTATGAGTTGTATCAAGGCACTCCTTATATGATTTATCTTTCGCACTCGTGATTCTACCGCGGTCTCTCACTCGTGTGACTCCATAGATCGTATATCGGTCTTTCTCTCGGGGATTCTACCTCGTGTCTCTCCTTGAGGGATTCTATCGGGATAGTGGTTCGGGCTATCGGGAGTAAACCGAATTGTATCGGGTTGTGTTGCGTGCGTTCGCGTGTGTTCATCGTGTTCTTCGCCGTGTTCTTCGTGTTCTTCCTCTTCCCCGCCTTTCCCTCGGTCAATTCGTGAGATCGGGCAACACACGTGGCCTTAGGCCTCATCATATGGTACCAGAGCAAAGGTTGCCACGAATTTGACCTTCCAATTTCACCAATTTCGCCCAAAAAATTTCCCAAAAATTTTGCCCCAAAAAATAGCTCGAAAATTGATCTCCGAATTTGTTGCGTTTTTTGTGGTTTTGGTCCACAGATCTGTTGTTATTAGTGTTGATCTACATCTCCACAAATTTTCTGCTTCAAATTCCATCAATTCCTTGCAAATCTGAGCAATTTTGGCTCCTTTCCGTGAAGAACAGAAGCAGCAGTTCATCGTGCTGTTCATCGTGGAGTTCTTCTCCAAATTGGTCAACCCCACCGTGCCGCCCCTGGCCCAGACCGCGCCGCCGGCCCGCTCCACCCAACCACCAGCGCCGCCGACCGCTCCGCTTCCAGACCAGCCAGCACCCGCCCGCCCCTTGCTGCTCGCGCGCGCGCTGGCCCAACGCCCGTCGGCCGCGCACGCAAGCGCCGGCGCAAGCCGCCGCCCAGGCCGCTCCTGGCCACCTAGCTGCGCTACGCGCCACCCACGCCCTGCTAGCTCCGTCCCGCAGCAAGCTGCAGCTCGCCACGCTCACCACGCACGCCATCGCTCGCTGCAGTCTCGCGCGCTCGCCAGGCCAGCTCCCGCTCCGGTCAACCGGACCCAAACCGGGCGCCAACCGCACGGCACACCGGGAAAAAAGGCTCGGACCGGAGCGAGACCGGCCGGCAACCGGGTGGTCCGGCCCAGAATCCGGTCAAACCGACCCCTGGCCGGATTTCACGCTTTTGACCCAATTTTCGTCCAATTTTGACTCCATTTTTTGCCCCAAATTTTGACAACTTTCCGGAGCCCGTTTGACACCAAACTTTAACGACACCCTCCAACGACTCTACATAGTCTACGTCTAATTTTTGACGATTTTTGGACACCAACTTTTGACCGCTCGTTTTGACCCTACTTTTCGGGCATTGACTTAATTTGCCCGGTTTCCGTTTTGGAGTGCCTTTGGTCCGTGAGAACCGCTTCCGCGCCTACATCAACACCGCGCCAACGGCATCGGCACCCCGGATTCCGGCGCATCTTCGACAGCATCGTCACCACCACTTCGCCATCGCAAGTTCGTGTGCTTGACACCGCCTAACGTCAATAGGTATAACTTGCCCCCCTCACCCCTTGTAGCCCCTTTCTTTCTTTGTGTACCTATCCCATTGAGAGTGGCTTTCCGAGTGTTGCGAAGCATTGCACAAGTGTCACGACCGTGAGAGGGTGTGTGTGTGCGTTGTGTTGAGCAAAGCTCCGAAGCAAGCTCGGTGAGAAAGATACACAAAAGAAGAAAAGTGTGACATATACATAGAGAAAAATAAAGCTTCTAAGCATAGAAAAAAAAAAGAAAAAAAAAGAAATAGAAAAAGAGTGTGTGTCGACCGAGACAAAGGAGAAGTGCAAAGTTTGTGAGCACTAAGAGAGATAAGAGAAGAGTGGCCCTTGTGCAAATCTTGTTGCTTCTATCTTGTGCAACCAAGCTACGGTCTCTCTTGTGTTGGCGTGACACCGAGCATATAGTCTTCGTTAGGACCATCTTTACTGCTTGCTCACTTCCTTGGTCACGCTAACCCCATTGTTCTTCCTTGTGTGTGTTTCCGTGTTTCCTTGACATAGATCACCACTCTTGACATTTGACTTTGGATCTTACCCACATTTGACAATAGACTTTTCCGTTGGTCTTATTCGTTTGCTATCCACCCCTTACCCACCACCATATAGTGTTCTTAGCCTTTTGCGTGTGCTTTGAGTGTGTGTGTGAGTAACCCCGATACATTTCGACTTTGCTCTTGACTTGAACCATTTCCCCGATACTTTCTTGAAAGGTTTGATACTTGTGTAGTTTTCCTTCCACCACATACACATACACCTTACCTAGTGAGAGATATACATGATGACCCCACAAGAGCAAGCCGAGATGAGAGCATACTTCGCCGAGCTAGATGCTCGAGAAGCCCATATGACACCCAAAGATAAAGCAGAGTGCCACGCATACTTCAAACACCTTGAGAGCAAGAGTGACATACCCCATGAGTCGAGTGAGGACACTTGGATTTCTAACAACTTAACCTCTACTCCTCTTGTGTTGTCTTCCTCTTTGCTAGGTTGCTCGGACATCGACGACGCCATTGCCATGGAGATAAGGGACTCCACTATATGTGAGATGAGCGACTCCACTATATGTGAGATGAGTGACTCCACTATATGTGAGCTTGATGAGTGCCTCCACTCCGAGAGCATGAGTGATGCACCAAGTGAGATGAGAGTGGTAGTTGATAGGTCATGTGAGGCCATTTTCAATTCTAACATCTTACCCTCTACCTCTAGTGTGTTTCCTTGTGTCTCATTAGGTTCCATGGATGACGAGACGTCGATCATGGATAAGATGTACATGGTGCATGAAGATGATGATATCACACCATGCTTGTTGCTTGAAGATGAACATGGAGGCCACATCGAGCCTACCACTTCCACAACACCTACCTCATATGAGCGGGACTACAAAGGTACATACATGGGTGTTGATGATGCCATGATCCCACTAGTGGACATGATGATTTGTGAGTGCTTGCATGAGTTGGATGATCCTATTGCCATGACATATGCTTCTTTCACATTCCCATGTGATACTTGTGATACAACTATTGTTGATCATGTGGAATTAGTTGCTTATGATAATATCACCATGCCATGCTATGAGAGTTTCACTTTCTCTCCTATTGCTTGCAATATGTTGAACAATTGCTCTTTCCCATCTATTGCTTGCAATGTTGACATTGATGCTTGTGTTGTGACAACCTTGCCGAACAATTGCTCTTTCCCTAGGTTTGTCGATAACAATGATCAAATGTTGAACATGTTTTGTGCTACATGCTTGCAATACTCTCCCATTAATGCAACCAAAATGTTGAACACTTTCTCTTTCCAATGCTTGGTTTGCAATGATGTTAATATGCTTGTGAATGAGATTGCCCCCATAGCTCTCTCACCTTTTGGAGATTTTGCATATATCCATGTTGAGCATGTTCCTAAGTTTTCCCCGCATATTCACCATGTGTACTATAATATTTTGCTTACCCCTAATGGTGATGTGCAAAAGAAATGGCGCATCATGATGGATGATGTGTTCATATACCATGCACACACGGTGTTCTTGTTGTCTAATATGTGTGTAGGTACCCAAAATCCAATGTCAACCTCGATTGAGCACGAGTTGACAAAAAGAGCTCTTGAGAGCATGATACAAGTGAGCTCCAATGAGTGGTTTTGCCCACATACATCAACTACACAAGATCTCTCGATGAGAGCACACCGACATCTTGATAAGGTGACCTCCTTCTACTTGCGCTTTCTTGCTAAATCCAATGAACTTTGGCTACGCTTTGATTGCTCCTTTGCTTTTCTTGTGCTATTGATAGGGCTCTCGACAAGTGAAGTAACATTCAAGCGTTGGTGTCATCTACCTCCTCTACACATTCACGAAGAATCATCATCGAGGACGACTCTTTTTCAAGTGGGGGGAGATGATGTAGCCCGACCTACGGTCTTCGCTTCATCATGTGCGTCAACGACAAGAACCACACTCAAGGCCGAGGTCGCCACGGAGGAAGAAAGAGACGCGCGAGGAAGGCCGGCACTGCTGCTCAGGATGACCTGCACTGCCGCCCAGGTGCGGGCACTGTCGCCCATCTCCACCATCACTGCCGCCCTACCACTACGCATGAGGACGACGCCACGGATGCCCTACCGGCGCCGGCACGGCTGCCCTACTACCAAGCACATCATATTTGGACCCTTTATCCCTTTGTATGCCTAAACTACCCCTCCTTAGTGGCTCCCTATATATAGGCTCCCACCTCTTCATTAGGAAAGACATAACTTGAGTGAGAACTTGGCTTATGCCTCCACCATCCCTTTGGGATTAGGGAAACCCCCTCCTCTCTTAGACACAAATCTATGAGTTGTATCAAGGCACTCCTTATATGATTTATCTTTCGCACTTGTGATTCTACCGCGGTCTCTCACTCGTGTGACTCCATAGATCGTATATCGGTCTTTCTCTCGGGGATTCTACCTCGTGTCTCTCCTTGAGGGATTCTATCGGGATAGTGGTTCGGGCTATCGGGAGTAAACCGAATTGTATCGGGTTGTGTTGCGTGCGTTCGCGTGTGTTCATCGTGTTCTTCGCCGTGTTCTTCGTGTTCTTCCTCTTCCCCGCCTTTCCCTCGGTCAATTCGTGAGATCGGGCAACACACGTGGCCTTAGGCCTCATCAACTTCGCCATACGCCTATGGACTCCGATGCTACAAGTGCAAGCAACAAGGCCACCCTCCACGGGAATGTCCCAATCTCCTATGTGAGGTGTGCAAGGCCAAGGGTCACGTGGCATGGCAAAGCACAACGCCAAGCGCCAAGAAGCTCTACTTCGACGAGCTCAATGCACAAGTCTCCAAGATGCCACCACTTGAGGACGACTTAGGAGGCGATGGAGTTGAGCATGGTGAGAATGGGATTCTCCCTTCACCCACGGAGGCGCATGGAGTTGAGATGGTTGAGCATGGGATGTTCCCTTCAACCAAGGAGGCGCATGGAGATGAGCAAGTCGAACCTACTCCTACATGCTTACTTGATGAGTTGGTACCA
Source organism: Lolium perenne (assembly GCF_019359855.2). Classification (NCBI taxonomy): domain Eukaryota; kingdom Viridiplantae; phylum Streptophyta; class Magnoliopsida; order Poales; family Poaceae; genus Lolium; species Lolium perenne. The sequence goes on along the minus strand of NC_067248.2, from coordinate 101,640,612 downwards.
ATCCCATGTGAGCATGAGAGCCACTTAGCCCACTTGAGCGAGAGTGATAGTGAGTTGAGTGACTTCCACCCCATATGTGAGTTTGAGTGCTTCCATTTGGAGGACATGAGTGATACACAAAGTGAGACGAGAGAGGTAGATGATAGGTCCATGGAGGACATCGCATTTGCTAACACATTAACCTCTCCCTCGTTTGTGTCTTCTTATGTTGCACTAGGTTCCACGGAGGACGAGTTCCCACTCATGGAGACGATGTACATGGTGCATGAAGATGATGATATCTCACCATGCTTGCTCCAAGATGGACATGTCGACCACATGGATCCTCCTACTTCCACAACACCTACTTCACATGAGTCGTCCTACAAAGGTAACAACATAGGTGTTGATGATGCCATGATCCCACTAGTGGACATGATGACTTATGAGTGCATGCATGATCTTGATGATACAATTGCTACATCACATGCTACTTTCATTTTCCCATGCGATGCTTTGCTTGATAACATTGTTGATCATGTGGAAGTGAGTGCTTGTGATACCATGACCATGCCATGCTATGAGAGCTTCAATTTTTCTACCATTGCTTGCAATATGTCGACCACTTGCTCTTTACCATCTATTGCTTGCAATGATAATGACAAGGATGACATTAGCTTCCGCATGCTTTGCCCAAAATGTTTACACTCTTCCATGATCCTTGCATCCAAGATTGCGAACAATTGCTCTTTCCTATGCTTGGTATGCAAGAATGCTTATTTTATTGTTCACGAGATGGCCCCCATAGCCTTCTCAATCTTTGATGATCATGAGTTACCACATGCCATGAATGCACCTTCTTGCCATATGCACCATCGCCATGCATTTCATAATATCTTGCTTGACACTAATGGTGATGTGCACAAGACATGGAACATCATGATGGATGATGTATTCATCTACCATGCACAGACGCTTTTTGTCTTGTTTCTTCCATGTGTAGGTACACGGACGACCACTTCCACCGCTACGGAGCATGATCTCACGAAACGCGCAATTGAGAGCTACCCCATCAAGGACCTAACCCGTGGGACTCACACCAAAGGGTATGTTTCCCAACGCCTTCACCCTCATGTGTTTCCGACTTACCTTGTCGAGTTTCCGGTTTGGTCCAACTCCTCGTCACCTCTTTTGCCTCTTATGCAACATGTCTTGACACATCTTGTTGGCACAATGGTTGTTGTATGTCTTGATGATATCATCATACACTCCGAGAATCTCAAGGATCATGTCATACATGTGAGAGACACATTATGCACCTTGTGCCACATGTCACACCAAAAGTTGCTCTCCTTTGGATTTCTCATTTCATCTTTGGCAATTGCAATGGATTCTTTGACACCTGAGGATACCCATACTCGGCTCACGCCAACCATACTTTCCCAAGCTAGAAGTCTCCATAGCTTTGCCATTGCACATAACAATTTTGTCCCAAATTTTGCCGCCGATACTTGCCTTTTGATTGTTCCATTTGTGTGGGACAATGCTACACACAACATTTTTGACACCTTACAAAGCAAACTTTTACTTGCACAAATTTTTGTCCTACCACATTTTGGATACATCAACACTCTTTTGATCACCATTTTTGCCCAATGCCTTTTGGAGAAACGACTTGATGCTTCGTATTTGATTGAGAGCCTCTTGTTCGCCGGTCACCAAATTGGCATCCACAAGCTTTCCTTTTGCAAGTTGTTTTTCCCCTTGTTCTTCTTCGACCGAGACTTGGCCCCTCCACCACTACATGGGAGACCCGTTATGGACTACAACAAAGACGCCTGCACTACGACGAGCATCCCTATGGACACAAGGGCACCTATACAAGTCCTTCCCGTCTACCTCATCGGTGAGGAGGAGCAAGAGTCGAGGACGACTCTTCCCCAAGGGGGGGGGGAGATGATGCGGGGTGGCTTTTGGACACCTCCGCTTCAAGACCGACAAGTGCATCCCCGCCTATCATCGACGCTACACCATTGCCAAGGAGTCCCCCAAGTGGACCAACAACACAAAACCCCTCCATATATGTCAAGGTGAACTCCTTCCTCTCTATGGTTGATCTCAACACCCATGTGAATGGAATGCTACCTCATGCCTATCATCATGATATCTATAGGTACCGACATCGACAAGGACCAAGAGAGAAGGAACCCCCATGGTGCAAGGAAGAAGGAAGAAGAAGAAGGAAAGAAGAGGAGAAGGAAGAGGAAGAAGAGGCGGGAGGAGGAAGGTCGGCCGGTCCCAGGCCCGGTCAACCGGCCCTATGACCGGCCCACCCGGTCACAGGCCCGGTTGACCGGCCTCCTGATCGGCCCGGCCGGTTTCGACCGGATTCTACGCTCGTGCCATCCGGACGCAATCCCGGGGCACCCGAAGCCCCGCCCGGTCACCGCCCGGTCCAGGATCCGGTTTGGACCGGATGGGCCGGTCCCAGGCCCGGTCCAACCGGCCCTGTGACCGGATTCGTCGGGTTTGACCCACCAACTTGTACCTTTTCGACCCGTGTCGCCTTGTATGCCTATATAAGACCCCAGCTCGCCCCCATAGCTGGTTAGACAAGATTTAGGCTTAAACATGACTTTGAGCTTTGTCTCCCTAGGGTTTCATCCCCTTTGTATCAAGGCACCCATGTTGGATGATTGGATCTATGTGAGTGAGATTCTAGTGTAGCCCACTCTCTCTCCCTCACCTACCTCCATCCTCAACACCGATCTCTCACTCCGGGATTCTACCTCGAGTCTCTTCCGTGGTGATTCTATTGGCGTGGTCCATCGAGCCACGAGGGTAAGTATCGATTGTATCGGGTTGGTGTGCGTTGTGTTCTTCGCGTTCTTTGTGTTCTTCCGCCTCTCCCTCTCTTTCCCCCTTTGATTCTTGGGTCATTCGCGAGATCGGGCCACACACGGGGTCTTAGACCTCATCACTTACCCATTCCATATGCACCTTGGTCGGACATAAGCATGGACTTTGTACTTGGTTTACCACGCACAAAACATGGGCATGATTCAATCTTTGTGGTAGTGGATAGGTTCTCAAAAATGGCTCATTTCATACCATGTCATAAGAGCGATGATGCTTCACACATTGCTTCATTGTTTTTCAGGGAAGTGGTTCGCCTACACGGAATACTGGCAAGCATTGTGTCGGATCGAGACGTCAAGTTCATGAGTTATCTATGGAAGTCGCTCATGGCAAAGTTTGGAGTGAAGCTCTTATTCTCATCGTCCTCGCACCCTCAAACCGATGGACAAACCGAAGTGGTCAATCGAAGCCTCTCCACACTCCTCCGCACACTTGTGAAGAAAAACTTGAAGTCATGGGAAGATTGCCTCCCCCACGCGGAGTTCGCCTACAATAGAGCCAAGCACTCCACATTACGGAGTCCCTTCATGATCGTCTATGGATTTGAACCTCCAACGGCACTCGACATCCTCCCACTACCTCTTCATCAAAGGACGAACATGGACTTCGACAAGCGCACCACCGCCATGAAGAAATTACATGAAGAAACAAGAGCAACCATACAAGACCATGTCCTTCGCCAAGCTACCCGCCTCAACGCCAAGAAGAAAGAACGAGTGTTTGAAGAAGGAGACCTCGTTTGGGATCACGTAAGGAAAGAAAGGTTCCCTCAAGAACGCAACTCCAAGCTCAAGCCAAGAGGAGATGGGCCTTTCAAGGTACTCAAGCGCATCAACAACAACGCCTACGTCATCGACATACCAACATCCAAGTACTTGGTGAGCAACACTTTCAACATCTCGGATCTATCCCCACATCATGGAGATGAGGAGGAACAATAGTCGAGGACGACTCTCTCCCAAGGGGGGGGGAGATGATGTAGCCCCGCTCGCCAACGACACTACATCAAGACCAACAAGTCCTCCTCGTGGTCCAATGACACGAGCTAGAGCCCAAGCGCTACGCCAAGAGGTGAATTCGCTCCTCTCTACCTATGCCTTTGACACACCCTTGGACGGCTTGCTACTTCATGCAAATACACTATGTTCAATCAGGTACATCGGTCAAGACACAAGCCATGGAGTCCAAGCCAATGGAGAAAGAGCTGGAAATGATGAAGATGGAGCTCCAGCGCACAGGCCGGAACTTCCGCCCTCCAGGACCGGAACTTCCGGCAAGATTCCTCCCAGATGCTGCCAAGATGTCGTCCAGCGCCCAGAGAAGTGGAGCCAGCCGGAACTTCCGCCCCGAGGGACCGGAACTTCCGCCCACCCGGAACTTCCGCCCAAGTTCCGCCCAAGTTCCGAAAGTCCGTCAAAACGCCCCTGGATGTTACTGCAAGGAAACAGGCTAATTTCGGAACTTGACCGGAACTTGGCCGGAACTTCCGGCCGGGCCGGAACTTCTGCCTTCCAGGACCGGAACTTCCGCCCCTGACCGGAACTTCCGCCCAAGTCGGCCGGAACTTCCGCCACCGCGAACTTCAGCACAACACTACTTTTCAGCGTGTAACTTACCCCTTCGCCCCCCTACTATAAATAGCCTAGTTGGCTCAGATCTGAGATTAGACATAATTTTGAGCTTAAACCAACTTTGAGCTTAGTCTCCCTAGGGTTAGCATCCATCTTGGACAAGCATCCCTCTGTAATCAAGGCACTCTTGTTGTTGATTTGTGAATTGTTGAGTGAGATTCTAGTGCAAGGCACTCTCTCTCCCTCCCCAATTCCCTTTTCTACAACACCAATCTCTCTCCGGGAATTCTGCCGCGTGCCTCTTCCTTGGAGATTCTATTGGCGTGATTTACCGAGTCACGGGGGTAAGTATCGGGTGTATCGGGTTGGTGTGCGTGCGTGAGTACCGGTGTTCCTCGTGTTCCTCTCGCTCTCCCACCTTTTCCCCTTGGATCTTGGGTCAAATCGCGAGGTCGGGCCAAACCCTAGATCTCAGATCTCATCATTGTGGATGCGGAATATCTTGTCAACCTTGAGGACCCAAGACAAGTATGCGTCGGGATCTTCCTCTCCTTGGAACTTGGGCATGGTGAATTTGAGCTTCCCAAAGATTTCTTCCTCATTGCGGTCATTGCGTCGAGGAGGTGGTCTTGCTTCACCATGGTCTTGACGTTGTTGAGGTTGAGGTTGTGGACCTTGAGCATCTTCATTGTTGTTTCTATGTTGTTGAGGAGGAGGTGGTCTTCCATGACCTTCATCATGATCATCATTCTTGTGGCGTTGATGAGGCCTCACACTTTCTTCACTTGATGCTTGGTGATGACTTGAGTCTTCCTCCATCTCAACATTTCGTGCTTGATGAGGTGGTCTTCTAACATGAGGGCGATCATCATGATGACGACGGTTGTCTTGACCTTGACGACGTAGTGCCCTATCACGAGGAGGTTGATGAACATTGATGATGCAGCGGTCTTGGTTCACTTCTTGTTCGGCATTATGGTGGTGATGTAGCCCCGCTCGCCAACGACACTACATCAAGACCAACAAGCCCTCCTCGTGGTCCAATGACACGAGCTAGAGCTCAAGCGCTACGCCAAGAGGTGGATTCGCTCCTCTCTACCTATGCCTTTGACACACCCTTGGACGGCTTGCTACTTCATGCAAATACACTATGTTCAATCAGGTACATCGGTCAAGACACAAGCCATGGAGTCCAAGCCAATGGAGAGAGAGCTGGAAATGATGAAGATGGAGCTCCAGCGCACAGGCCGGAACTTCCGCCCTCCAGGACCGGAACTTCCGGCCAGATTCCTCCCAGATGCTGCCAAGATGCCGTCCAGCGCCCAGAGAAGTGGAGCCAGCCGGAACTTCCGCCCCGAGGGACCGGAACTTCCGCCCACCCGGAACTTCCGCCCAAGTTCCGCCCAAGTTCCGAAAGTCCGTCAAAACGCCCCTGGATGTTACTGCAAGGAAATGGGCTAATTTCAGAACTTGACCGGAACTTGGCCGGAACTTCCGACCGGGCCGGAACTTCCGCCTTCCAGGATCGGAACTTCCGCCCCTGACCGGAACTTCCGCCCAAGTCGGCCGGAACTTCCGCCACCGCGAACTTCAGCACAGCACCACTTTTCAGCGTGTAACTTACCCATTCGCCCACCCGACTATAAATAGCCTAGTTGGCTCAGATCTGAGATTAGACTTGTGATGCGGGGTGGCCTTCGGACACCTCCTCACCAAGACCAACAAGCCCCCCAAGTGATGTGGTCTAAGACCCCGATTGTGGCCCGATCTCGCGAATGACCCAAGGAATCAAGGGGGAAAGAGGGGGAGAGGCGGAAGAACACGAAGAACGCGAAGAACACACGAAGAACCACGCACGCCAACCCGATACAATCGATGCTTACCCTCACGGCTCGATGGACCGTGCCAATAGAATCCGCCCGGAAGAGACTCGAGGTAGAATTCCGAGAGGAGAGACCGGTGGGGAGGACGAATCAAGGAGTGGGAGAGAGAGTGTAAACACTAGAATCTCGCACTACCAAATCCATACATCCACAAGGGTTGCCTTGATTACAGAGGGATGATACCCAAGGGAGACTAAGCTCAAAGTTAGGTTTGAGTTCTAAACAAGTCTGAGGGGTAAAAGGGGTGTCCAAGGTGCTTATATAGCGGTACAAGGCGACACGGGCCGAAAAGGTACAAAGGAAAACGTTTCGGGCCGAAAAGGAGTCTTCAGTCGTGCAGGCCGGTCAGGAGGCCGGTTGGACCGGACCTGGGACCGGGTCGTCCGGTCGGTGACCGGATCCTGGACCGGGCGAATCGGCGAGGTTCTGGAGCCCCGGGAAGTCGTCCGGATGGCACCGGTTGGTGGCCCGGTTGGGGACCGGGTGGCCCGGTCAGGCGGCCGGTCGACCGGATTCTGAGCCGGGTGGCCCGGTCAGGAGGCCGGTCAGACCGGATTCTGGACTGGCCGCTCATCATCTCTTCCTTGCGTTCTTGGGGCGACTTCGGGTCCAGCTCCGTGTACATCTTCTCGATCAGCTGCTCCTCTCCTTCCCTTGACCATGACGTATCGTCCTCTCTGTGGTCTTGATGCTCCACGTACCTAATGACACAAAGGGTTTCGGTATGAGGTAGCATTCCATCCAATGGGGAATCTAGCTCGAGGGAAGTGAGGAGCGAGTTCACCTTGTCGTGTAGAGCTTTAACTCGAGCCCTTGTCATTGGTCCACTTGGGGGACTTGTTGGCCTTGATGTAGTGTCGTTGGTGAGCGGGGCTACATCATCTCCCCCCCCCTTGGGAGAGAGTCGTCCTCGACTCTTGTTCCTCCTCATCTCCATGATGTGGGGAGAGGTCCGAGATGTTGAAAGTGTTGCTCACCAAGTACTTGGATGTTGGTATGTCGATGACGTAGGCGTTGTTGTTGATGCGCTTGAGTACCTTGAAAGGCCCATCTCCTCTTGGCTTGAGCTTGGAGTTGCGTTCTTGAGGGAACCTTTCTTTCCTTAGGTGAACCCAAACGAGGTCTCCTTCTTCAAACACTCGTTCTTTCTTCTTGGCGTTGAGGCGGGTGGCTTGGCGAAGGACATGGTCTTGTATGGTTGCTGATACGGGGTGGCCTAGGGACACCGCCGCCTCAAGACCGACAAGCCCTCCTCGTGGTCCAATGACACGAGCTCGAGCCCAAGCACTACGCCAAGCGGTGAATTCGCTCCTCTCCACCTATGACTTTGACACCCCCTTGGATGGCTTGCTACTTCATGCAAATACCCTCTGTTCAATCAGGTACATCGACCAAGACACAAGCCATGGAGGCCAAGACGTTGGAGAGAGAGCTGAAAACGATGAAGATGGAGCTACAGCGCCCAGGCCGGAACTTCCGCCCCCCAGGACCGGAACTTCCGGCCAGATTCCTCCAAGATGCCCCCAAGATGCCCTCCAGCGCGCAGGAAAAAGCATCGGACCGGAACTTCCGCCCCGAGGGACCGGAACTTCCGCCCGGTCGGAACTTCCGCCCAAGTTCCGCACAAGTTCCCAGGGATGTGCCCGATCTTCACGGATTTGAATGGATACGTGGGGGTAGGTGGATGAACGCGATGAACACGTGGGGGAAACGCGGGGATACAACACACACACGCACAGAATTCGAGTTTTCCCTCGTTGGCTCGAAACACCAACTCGATAGAGATTGCAGGAAAAGACCTTCCGGTAGAAGTCCCGCAAAGAGATCGACAAATCAAAGCTCGGGAGATCTAGAAGGGCGAAAAGACCGGAAGGCTTGATAGAAGTGCAAGCAAAAGACCAAATAAGGTAGAAGTGCAAGCAAAAGATCAAACAATCGGTAGAAGTCGCCAAAGAGATCTTCACGAGTTGATAAGGAGCCCGGGTGGGGATACAAGATCATAGATCTAGGTAGGGTTCCCACAAGGGTGAGCTAAGCTCAGGTTTTCTTTCAAATCAAGTCTAATCTCAGATCTGAGCCAACTAGGCTATTTATAGGTAGGGGGCGAAGAGTTAAGTTACATGCTGAAAAGTGCTGTTGTGCTGAAGTTCGCGGTGGCGGAAGTTCCGGTCATCTTGGGCGGAAGTTCCGGTCAGGGGCGGAAGTTCCGGTCCTCGGGGCCGGAAGTTCCGGCCGGGCCGGAAGTTCCGGCCAAGTTCCGGCCAAGTTCCGAAATTAGCTCGTTTCCTTGCAGTAACATCCAGGGGCGATTTGACGGACTTTCGGAACTTGTGCGGAACTTGGGCGGAAGTTCCGACCGGGCGGAAGTTCCGGTCCCTCGGGGCGGAAGTTCCGGTCCGATGCTTTTTCCTGCGCGCTGGAGGGCATCTTGGGGGCATCTTGGAGGAATCTGGCCGGAAGTTCCGGTCCTGGGGGGCGGAAGTTCCGGCCTGGGCGCTGTAGCTCCATCTTCATCGTTTTCAGCTCTCTCTCCAACGTCTTGGCCTCCATGGCTTGTGTCTTGGTCGATGTACCTGATTGAACAGAGGGTATTTGCATGAAGTAGCAAGCCATCCAAGGGGGTGTCAAAGTCATAGGTGGAGAGGAGCGAATTCACCTCTTGGCGTAGTGCTTGGGCTCGAGCTCGTGTCATTGGACCACGAGGAGGGCTTGTCGGTCTTGAGGCGGCGGTGTCCCTAGGCCACCCCATATCATCTCCCCCCCTTGGGAAAGAGTCGTCCTCGACTCTATGTTCTCCTCATCTCCATGATATGGTGAAAGGTCGGACACATTGAATGTGTTGCTCACCAAGTACTTGGATGTTGGTATGTCGACGACGTAGGCGTTGTCGTTGATGCGCTTGAGGACCTTGAAGGGACCATCACCTCGGGGCTTGAGCTTGGAGTTTCTTTCATGGGGGAAGCGGTCCTTGCGAAGGTGTATCCACACTAGGTCGCCTTCATTGAAGATCCGTGCCTTTTTCTTCAAGTTTAGTCTTGTGGCTTGACGGAGAACTTGTTGCTCGATCGTTGCCCTTGTGTCTTCATGTAGTTTCTTCATGTATTGTGCTCGCTTGTCGATGTCCATGTTCACTTGCTCATGTAGCGGAAGAGGTAGGAGGTCAATCGCCGTAGGTGGTTCAAACCCGTAGACGACCATGAATGGGCTTCTCATTGTTGTGGAGTGCTTGGCGCGGTTGTAGGCAAACTCCGCATGTGGGATGCAATCTTCCCATGCTTTCAAATTCTTCTTGACAAGGACTCGTAGTAGTGTGGAGAGGCTTCGGTTCACCACTTCGGTTTGCCCATCGGTTTGGGGGTGCGATGATGATGAGAACAAAAGCTTGACGTTGAACTTGGCCATTAGTGTCTTCCAAAGATAACTCATGAACTTGACATCTCGGTCGGAGACAATGCTTCTTGGTACACCGTGGAGTCTCACAATTTCCCTAAAAAACAAGGAGGCAATGTGTGAAGCATCATCCGTTCGGGAACATGGTATAAAATGAGCCATTTTTGAGAATCTATCTACTACCACGAAGATTGAATCATGACCATATTTAGTTCGAGGTAATCCTAGTACAAAGTCCATGCTTATATCGGACCAAGGAGCATAAGGAATAGGCAACGGTGTATAAAGACCACATGGATTGGAAGAGGACTTAGCTTGTAAGCATGTTGTGCACCGGCGGCAAAGGCGTTCCACGTCTCGGTACATTCTTGGGCAATAGTAGTGAGTGGATAGCATGGCATATGTCTTCTCTCGTCCAAAGTGACCCATGAGACCACCACCATGCGATTCTTGTAAGAGCAAAAGGCGAAGCGAGGACATTGGGACACAAAGTTTGTTGCCCTTGAACAAGAATCCTTGGTGCAAATAGAAATCATCGATGCCCTTTTCAATGGAACACTTTGCAAAAATTGGGCCAAAGAAGGTATCGGAGGCATATTGTTCTTTGATTTCATCAAGACCCAACACATGGAAATCCAAACGAGTGAGTAAGAGGGTGAGCTTGCGGGAAAGGGCATCCGCAACGACATTGTCCTTGCCCTTCTTGTATTTGATTACATATGGAAAGGACTCAATGAACTCAACCCATTTTGCATGTCTTTTGTTCAAAGTGTGTTGACTTTTCAAATACTTCAAAGATTCATGGTCGGAGTGAATTATGAACTCTCTTGGCCAAAGATAATGTTGCCAAACTTCAAGAACACGAACCAAAGCGTAAAGTTCCTTGTCATAAATAGGATAGTTGAGGCGTGCGCCGTCCAACTTCTCACTATAATATGCCACGGGTTTTCCATTTTGCATGAGTACACCACCGATTCCAAGGCCACTCGCGTCACATTCTATCTCAAATGTTTTAGCAAAATCGGGAAGAACAAGTAGTGGTGCCTCGGTGAGTCTCTTTTTCAATTCATCAAAAGCTTTTTGTTGTGCTTTGCCCCAAACAAACGGAACATTCTTTTTTGTAAGCTCATTTAAAGGGCAAGCGATGGTGCTAAAATCTTTCACAAAGCGGCGGTAAAATCCGGCGAGTCCATGGAAGCTTCGAACTTGACCAACATTTGTGGGAGTGGGCCAATTGTGGATGGCCTCAACTTTGGAAGAATCAACTTCAATCCCGTTGGCGGAAACCACAAAACCAAGAAAAACCAATTTGTTTTGAGCAAAGGTGCATTTTGGGAGGTTGGCATAGAGCTTCTCGTGGCGCAATATGCATAAGACTTCTCTCACATGTTTAACATGGTCCTCGAGATTTTTGCTATAGACGAGAATGTCATCAAAGTAAACAACCACGCTCTTGCCAATGAGTGGTCTCAAAATGTGATTCATAAGACGCATGAAAGTTGAAGGAGCATTAGAAAGACCAAATGGCATGACAAGCCATTCATATAGACCAAGCTTGGTCTTGAATGCCGTCTTCCATTCATCACCAATTGCCATGCGAATTTGGTGGTAGCCACTACGCAAATCAATCTTAGAGAAAATGGTGGCACCACTCAATTCATCAAGCATGTCGTCTAAACGCGGAATGGGATGGCTATAACGGACGGTAATGGCATTGATGGGGCGACAATCCATACACATCCGTTGCGTCTCATTCGGTTTAGGCACAAGAATCACGGGAACGGCGCAAGGGCTAAGGCTTTCTCGAACGTACCCTTTGGCGAGGAGGTCTTGTATTTGTCGTTGAATCTCCTTTGTGTCTTCGGGGTTGGTGCGGTAGGCGGCTCGGTTTGGAAGGGGAGCGCCGGGTATGAGGTCGATGCGGTGCTCGATGCCCCGAAGCGGTGGTAGTCCATGAGGTAGCTCGTCGGGGAAGACGTCTTGGAATTCCTTCAAAAGAGACAACAAAGACGAAGGAATGTTGGTTAAGTCGTTAGTCTCCTCCGAGGGGCCCTTGCAAATGAGCACGTAGTGTAGGGTGGTGGATGGGTTGTGGTGCACTTCTCTCATCTCACTCTTGGTAGCTAGGAGGACACTTTTCATCTCACTCACATATGGTTTGTGGCGCTCACTCTCTTTTTGGTGGATCACTCTCTCACCTCTCAACTCACTAGTGATAGTGGCTTCCTTAGCCCTCGCTAAAGCCTTTGCATTGTCCGCAATTACTTGGCTAGGAGTCATTGGGCGTAGGATGTAGGTCTTGTCGTTGACCTTGAAGCTATAGGCATTTGTGTAGCCATCATGGTTGGCTTTTTTGTCATATTGCCAAGGGCGACCAAGTAACATGTGGCACACCGTCATAGGCACGACGTCACAATCAATGGTGTCTTCATAAGCGCCAATCTTGAAGGATATCGTGACGGTGTGTTGGATCTTCACATTTCCATTGTCGCTTAGCCATTGCACATGGTAGGGATGGGGGTGGTTCCTGAGCGGGAGGTTGAGCTTGGTGCATAGTTCGGTGCTTGCAAGATTGTGGCAACTCCTCCATCGATGATAACCTTTATTGACTTGCCATTGATTCCGGCTCTTGTTTGGAAGATATTGCACCTTTGGTCTTCATTTGGAAGTGCATGGGTTGTCAACACTTTGGTCACCACAAGAGAAGGGCTTGCATCATGCACACATAGGACTTGCTCTTGGTCTTCCAAGTCATCTTCTTCATGAGAGGTTGCGGCTTGTACCAAGGCTTCATATTCACCTTCACTCAAGTACTCCACATCTCCATCATCTCGAGTGATCATAACTCTTGTGTTCTTGCATTCAAAGGATTTATGTCCTTGAGCACCACACTTGAAGCAAGTGATGTTACTAGATCCGGTGGAAGCTTTGGAGGACATGGTTGGTTGCTCCAGCTTGAAGCTTGTTGTCTTGATGGCACTTCTTGCTTGCTTTGGAGGATCCTTGGAGGCAAGTGTACTTGTGTTCTTGATGCTTGAGGAGGCATTCATAGCATTTCTTGCGGCGAAGAAGGTCTTTGTCTTTGCACTTGCTAGGTCTTCTCGCACTTGGCGCTCGGCCCTTGTTGCTTGGTGGAGTAACTCAACCATGTTTTTGTAGGGCAAGAATTCCACTATCCTCTTGACGGGGATGTTCAAGCCATTCAAGAATCTTGCCATAGTTTGCTCTTCTCGCTCATCCACATTTGCACTCATCATGGTCATGTGCATCTCCTTGTAATATTCCTCAACGGACTTGTAGCTTTGCTTGAGTTGAGTGAGCTTGTTGAAGAGGTCACGCTTGTGGTGAGTTGGTACAAAGCGGGTGTGCATGACTTCTTGCATCTCTTCCCATGTGTCAATGGGTGCTAAGTCTTCCTTCTCACGCTTCTTGTTTACCTCTTCCCACCAAACATTTGCATATCCTTCAAACTCAAGTGATGCCATGGCAACTTTCTTTGCTTCGGAGAAGTTGTGGATGCGGAATATCTTATCAACCTTGAGGACCCAAGACAAGTATTGATATGGGCTAAGCCCAGGGATGTGCCCGATCTTCACGGATTTGAAGGGATTCATGGGGGTAGGTGGATGAACGCGATGAACACGTGGGGAAAGCGCGGGAATACACACACACACGGATACAATTCGAGTTTTCCCTCGTTGGCTCGAAACACCAACTCGATAGAGATTGCAGGAAAAGACCTTCCGGTAGAAGTCCCGCAAAGAGATCGACAAATCAAAACTCGGGAGATCTAGAAGGGCGAAAAGACCGGAAGGCTTGATAGAAGTGCAAGCAAAAGACCAAATAAGGTAGAAGTGCAAGCAAAAGATCAAACAATCGGTAGAAGTCGCCAAAGAGATCTTCACGAGTTGATAAGGAGCCCGGGTGGGGATACAAGATCATAGATCTAGGTAGGGTTCCCACAAGGGTGAGCTAAGCTCAGGTTTTATTTCAAATCAAGTCTAATCTCAGATCTGAGCCAACTAGCCTATTTATAGGTGGGGGCGAAGGGATAAGTTACACGCTGAAAAGTACTACTATGCTGAAGTTCGCGGTGGCGGAAGTTCCGGTCCTGAGGGGCGGAAGTTCCGGTCCCCGGGCGGAAGTTCCGGTCCTGGGGGGCGGAAGTTCCGGCCGGGCCGGAAGTTCCGGCCAAGTTCCGGCCTAGTTCCGAATATGGCCCGTTTCCTTGCAGTAACATCCAGGGGCGTTTTGACGGACTTTGGGAACTTGGGCGGAACTTGGGCGGAAGTTCCGGGTGGGCGGAAGTTCCGGTCCCTCGGGGCGGAAGTTCCGGCTGGCGCCATTTCTCTAGGCGCTGGAAGGCATCTTGGCGGCATCTGGGCGGAAGTTCCGGTCCTTGGGGGCGGAAGTTCCGGTCCTTGGGGGCGGAAGTTCCGGCCATCAGGGGCGGAAGTTCCGGCCTGGAGCGTCCAGCTCCTCTTTCTCCTTCTCTTCCATGCTTCCGTGACATCGGCCTTGCGTCCTCGGGCCTCCATGGCATCCTCTCTTGGCGATGAAGTGTATGATGCGGTGTAGACCGAAGGTCGGGCTGCATCATCTCCCCCCACTTGAAAAAGAGTCGTCCTCGACGATAACTCTTCATGAATTTGTAAAGGAGGTAGATGACACCAACGCTTGAATGTCCCTTCACTTGTCGAGAGCCCTATGAATAGCACAAGAAAAGCCAAGCAACACTCAAAGCGTAGCCAATGTTCAACGGATTTAGAAATATGTCCCAAGTATAAGGAGGTCACCTTAGTATAATGTCGGTGTGCTCTCATGGAGAGATCTTGTGTAGTCGAAGTGTGGGGTTGAACCCATTCGTTGACGCTCATCCACAAGTCACTTGTACCTTCACACAACAAAGACCAAGCAAAATATGTTTGTGTGTGATATTGGAGCACATCATCGATGACATGTCCTTTCATGTTCACAACACCGTTAGCACAACACAAATATATCAAGAATAATGCATGTGCAAGGTCAATGTGTAAAAACTCCTTATGAACATCTTCCAAATGTGGAAACACAAAAACTCCCAATTGTGAGACAACCGTGGTGTTCATCTCATGTAGAAAGTCATTTTCATTGTTGCTCTCAAGGCATCGGAAAGAGAAATTGTTCAACATCCTTGAAGCAACAAGTGGAGAATTTGGCAAAAACACATAAGAAAGAGTGTCCAAAATGTCATCAACGTGTGTGCACACAAACCATTGGAAAGAGAAATTGGTCCTCCTATTTGGTGCACCACACAACATATCGTCCAAAACGTTCATCAAAACAACATTTACACAACCGTGTGTGCCAACCAACCAAATGAAATAGGAATTGGTCAACTTGTTTGAGGCAACACCAACGGTAAGAATCACATCATCATGCTTGCCAAAGAACCATAAGAAAGAGAAATTGTTCGGTATGTTCAATGCAAAGCATGGGAAAGGTATTAGAGCCGGGTTCGATCTTGAACTAACTTGTATTATGCTCTCAATCAAATACGAAGCATCAAGTCGTTTCTCCAAGAGGCATTTTGCAAAAATGGTGATCAAAAGAGTTTCGATGTATCCAAAATGTGGTAGGACAACAATTTGTGCAAGTAAAAGTTTGCTTTTGAAGGTGTCAAAAATGTGGTGTATAGCATTGTCCCACACAAATGGAACAATCAAAAGGCAAGTATCGGTGGCAAAATTGTTATGTGCAATGGCAAAGCTATGGAGACCTCTAGCTTGGGAAAGTATGGTTGGCGTGAGCCTATTATGGGTATCCTCAAGTGTCAAAGAATCCATTGCAATTGCCAAAGATGAAATGAGAAATCCAAAGGAGAGCAACTTTTGGTGTGACATGTGGCACAAGGTGCATAATGTGTCTCTCACATGTATGACATGATCCTTGAGATTCTCATAGTGTATGATGATATCATGAATACATACAACAACCATTGTGCCAACAACATCTTTCAAGATATGTTGCATAAGAAGCCAAAGAGGTGACGAGGAATTGGACCAAACCGGAAGCTCAACAAGAAAATTTGGAAACACACGATGGCGAAGGCGTTGGGAAACATACCCTTTGGTTTGAATCCCGCGGGTTTGGTGATGGAGGTTATCCTTGGTGGGGTAGCTCTCGATGGCACGTGTCGTCAACTCATGCTCCGTGGCGGTGGATGTTGTCGTTCGGGTACCTCTACACACAATTGAGAAAACAAAAAGCGTGTGTGCATGGTAGATGAATACATCATCCATCATGATGTTCCATGTCTTGTGCACATCACCATTAGTGTCAAGCAAGATAGTAAGAAATGCGTGGTGATGGTGCATATGGCAAGAAGGTGCATTCATGGCATGTGGTAACTTATGATCATCAAAAATTGAGAAGGCTATGGGGGCCATCTCATGGACAATGAAATAAGCATTCTTGCATACCAAGCATAAGAAAGAGTCATTATTCACAATCTTGGATGCAATGAACATGGAATAGTGCAAACATTTTGGGCAAAGCATGTTTAACATGTTATCATTGTTGGCGACAACCCTATGGAAAGAGCAAGTGTTCATCAAGGATGTCACAACACAAGCATTAGCATCATTATCATTGCAAGCAACACATAGGAAAGAGCAATTGTTCGACATATTGCAAGCAATAGAAGAGAAAGTGAAACTCTCATAGCATGGCATGACCATCTTGTCACAAGCAAGTAATTCCACATGATCAACAATGTTATCAAGCAAAGCATCACATGGGAAAATGAAAGAAGCATATGACATAGCAATTGTATCATCAAGATTATGCATGCATTCATAAGTCATCATGTCCACTAGTGGGATCATGGCATCATCAACACCTATATTGTTACCTTTGTAGTCCGACTCATTTGAGGTAGGTGTTGTGGAAGTGGTAGGATCCATGTGGTCGACATCTTTGACTTCTTGTAAGCATGGTGTGATATCATCATCTTCATGCACCATGTACATCTTCTCCATGATCGGGAACTCGTCCTCCATGGAACCTATTGCAACATGAGAAAACACACTAGAGGTAGAGGTTAAGTTGTTAGAATGTGAAATGGCCTCCATAGACCTATCAACTACCTCTCTCAACTCACTTGGTGTATCACTCATGTCCTCCAAATGGAAGCACTCAAACTCACATATGGGGTGGAAGTCACTCAACTCACTATCACTCTCGCTCAAGTGGGCTAAGTGGCTCTCATGCGCACATGGGGTTGGTACCAACTCATCATTCAAGCATATAGGAGTAGGCTCGATTTTGTCATCTCCACACGCCTCCGTGGTTGAAGGGAACTTTCCATGCTCAACCATCTCAACTCTATGCGCCTCCATAGGTGAAGGGAGAATCCCATGCTCACCATTCTCAACTCCATCGCCTCCCATGTGGACACCATTTGATGGCGCTATGGTGTTGTTGAGAGCTAGGCTCGAATCAACGTCACCCTTGACTTGGCCTTCTCGTGCTTCATCTTGAAGTGTGGGCTTCATAGTCGTCCTCTTGGCCATTTCCTTGCACCATTCTTTGAAGACAACGGTATCTTGAAGTGTCATGTTGGCGAATTGGGCATCCAATTGGGCGAAGTAGAGCTTGTGGGCTTGTGGTGTGTTGCACTCCCATGTCATGTGCTTGTTAGAGGTGCACACATCACAATGGAGATTGGGGCATTCCCAAAGATGATGACCGTCTTGTGTGCAACGAAAGCATTGGGAGCTACGTGGTCTTGGTGGACAAATCATTGTCATGTTGGCATAAAGATGGGTAGATCGTCCTTCATCTTGAAGTGTAGACTCCATGGTCTTCATCTTGGGGCTTGAGCTTCTTGTAGGTGCCATTGTGGTGGTGGCGGTAGGAGGGGAAGGCACCATGAGATGTGGTTCCTCTCTATTTGCACTTGGCACCATCTTCCTTGTTGATGTAGCGTCTTGTCTCGCACCATTGGAGATCTTCTCATGTGTAGGCGGTCTTGGAGATGCCATTTTGGTGGTGGCGCTAGGCTTTGTGGACACCATATTGTTGGTGTTGTTGTTCTTTGTAGCCTTGGCCGCTTCATGTCGAGGTTCTCGTCTTCTTGCATCATCACCATGTCTTGGGGGGTGTCGTCGAAGATCCTTGGGAGGTGTTGGTTGATGGCGAACATGAGGTGACTTGTGTCGGTGATGATCATGTGGTGATGCATGTCGATGGCGAACATGAGGTGACTTGTGTCGGCGATGATCATGTGGTGACGCATGTCGATGGCGATCATGAGGTGGTGATGGTCGACGACGATCTTGAGATGACGAGTGTCGATGACGATCCTCAACATGCCTAGATGATGGTTCATGTAGCTTGGCACTTTGCTTGTGGTGCCTTCTTGAGCTCGGAGGAGAGTGTCGATGGCGATCATGGCGGGGACGCTCTTGTTGTTCCAAAGGACGAGCTCGATGTAGATGATCATGTGCGTGAGCACTCTCATGGTGGCGCCGTCTTGAGGATCCGCAACCGTCATAAGTAGTTCCATTGGCCAAGGTGGGGAACTTGTAGGCACCGGTCTTGTGCAAGGTGGTGTTGAAGCTTGGTTCCACCATGGTGTCAATGTCATAGTCGAGGTAGTGCTCGGCGCGGTGCTCCATCATGGTGTCATGGTCGTAGTCGAGGTAGTGCTCGGTGCGGTGCTCCATCATGGTGTCGTAGTCGTAGTCATAGTCGAGGTAGTGCTCGGTGCGGTGCTCCATCATGGTGTCGTAGTCGTAGTCGAGGTAGTGCTCCACCATGTCGTCGATGTTGTAGTTGAGCTCGGAGTGGTGGTCCACCATGTTGTCCATGCTTGGCGAGTCATGGTCGGTGTAGAGATGCTCGATGTCGGTCATGTCGCCAATGCTTGCGGAGCCATTGTCGGTGTCGAGCTCCACATGGTCCTCCATATCCGCGGTGCTTGCGGAGCTATCACCCTCATCGTACTCCATGTCGTCCTCCGTAGGCTCATCCTCACTATCCATGTTAGTCTCTATGATTGGTGTATATATATGGTGGAAGGAAAACTACCAAAAGTGTCAAAACTTGCAAACCAAAATCGAAAAGATGTTTCAAGTCGAGGAACAACCGATATGTATGCACACACACAAAACAAAAACTCTATATGGTGTTAGGTATGGATGTGGAAAGCCAAATGGAAGAACCAAACGAAGAGTCTATTGTCAAAAGTGGGTAAGATCCAAAAGTCACAAGTCAAAGGCGGTGATCACAAAAGGCATACACAAGGTGGAACACACACGTGGGACAAAATGGGGTTAGCGCGACGGAAAATGAGCACGAACAAAATTGGTCCTAACGAAGACTACTAGCTCGGTGTCACGCTAACGCAAGAGAGACCGTGGCTTGGTTGCAAAATTGAGAAGCAACAAGATTTGCGCAAGACGCCTCTCTTCTCTTTTCTCTCGTTTGCTTATAAGCTTTGGACTCTTTTGTGTATAGGTGTCACTCACACTCTTTTTCTTTTTCTTTTTCTCTTTTTTTTTTGTATGCTTAGAAGCTTTCTTTTTCTCACTATCTATGTAAGTATGTCACACTTCTTTTGCCTATCTTTTCACACGAGCTTGCTTCGTAGCTTTGCTCAACACACGCACACCCTCACGGCGGGACGCTTGCGCAATGCTTCGCAACACTAGAAAGCCACTCTCGATAGGAAAGGTACGCAAAGGAAGCTAAGGCTACAAGTTAGGGGGCAAGTTATACCACTTGATGACGGTGGCCGACGATGTTGAACTTGCTATGGTGGAAGGTGTCAAATGAACCGCTTGGATCCTCGGGGTGCCGTCGTCGTAGTTGATGTTGCGGAAGCTTAGTGGTAGCTGAAATGGCACACACAACGAAGTCCAAACACAAGGGGTTAGTGCCAAAACGAAAAACGAAGAATGCTGTCAAAATTTCGGCCAGGCGGAACTTCCGGTCCTGAGGGGCGGAACTTCCGGTCCGGGGGCGGAACTTCCGGTCCTCAGGGGCGGAACTTCCGGTCCCGGGCGGAACTTCCGGTCCTCAGGGGCGGAACTTCCGGTCGCAATCAGATCTGCGGGCTGTTCTTCGATTTGGGCGGAAATCCGGGCCGGAAATCTTCGAATTCGTGGAAAATTTGGCACTAAGAGTGGTGGGAAGGTGGGGGAATTGCAGATCAACACCAAAGACAAGTTTCTATTGGACCAAAACCACCAAAAACTCAACAAATCGCGAGATCCAACCAAGGCCAATTTGGGGCTATTTTTTGGGAAATTTTTTGGAAATTTTTTTGGGCGAAATTGGTGGAATTGGTGGGTGTGGGGGTCAAATCCGTGGCAACCAGGGATGTGCCCGATCTTCACGGATTTGAAGGGATTCGTGGGGGTAGGTGGATGAACGCGATGAACACGTGGGGAAAGCGCGGGAATACACACACACACGGATACAATTCGAGTTTTCCCTCGTTGGCTCGAAACACCAACTCGATAGAGATTGCAGGAAAAGACCTTCCGGTAGAAGTCCCGCAAAGAGATCGACAAATCAAAACTCGGGAGATCTAGAAGGGCGAAAAGACCGGAAGGCTTGATAGAAGTGCAAGCAAAAGACCAAATAAGGTAGAAGTGCAAGCAAAAGATCAAACAATCGGTAGAAGTCGCCAAAGAGATCTTCACGAGTTGATAAGGAGCCCGGGTGGGGATACAAGATCATAGATCTAGGTAGGGTTCCCACAAGGGTGAGCTAAGCTCAGGTTTTCTTTCAAATCAAGTCTAATCTCAGATCTGAGCCAACTAGCCTATTTATAGGTGGGGGTGAAGGGATAAGTTACACGCTGAAAAGTACTACTATGCTGAAGTTCGCGGTGGCGGAAGTTCCGGTCCTGAGGGGCGGAAGTTCCGGTCCCCGGGCGGAAGTTCCGGTCCTGGGGGGCGGAAGTTCCGGCCGGGCCGGAAGTTCCGGCCAAGTTCCGGCCTAGTTCCGAATATGGCCCGTTTCCTTGCAGTAACATCCAGGGGCGTTTTGACGGACTTTCGGAACTTGGGCGGAACTTGGGCGGAAGTTCCGGGTGGGCGGAAGTTCCGGTCCCTCGGGGCGGAAGTTCCGGCTGGCGCCATTTCTCTGGGCGCTGGAAGGCATCTTGGCGGCATCTGGGCGGAAGTTCCGGTCCTTGGGGGCGGAAGTTCCGGTCCTTGGGGGCGGAAGTTCCGGCCATCAGGGGCGGAAGTTCCGGCCTGGAGCGTCCAGCTCCTCTTTCTCCTTCTCTTACATGCTTCCGTGACATCGGCCTTGCGTCCTCGGGCCTCCATGGCATCCTCTCTTGGCGATGAAGTGTATGATGTGGTGTAGACCGAAGGTCGGGCTGCATCAAGTATGCGTCGGGATCTTCCTCTCCTTGGAACTTGGGCATGGTGAATTTGAGCTTCCCAAAGATTTCTTCCTCATTGCGGTCATTGCGTCTAGGAGGTGGTCTTTCTTCACCATGAGCTTGACGTTGTTGAGGTTGAGGTTGTGGACCTTGAGCATCTTCATTGTTGTTTCTTTGTTGTTGAGGAGGAGGTGGTCTTCCATGACCTTCATCTTGATCATCATTGTTGTGGCGTTGATGAGGCCTCACACTTTCTTCACTTGATGCTTGGTGATGATTTGAGTCTTCCTCCATCTCAACATCTCGTGCTTGATGAGGTGGTCTTCTACCATGAGGGCGATCATCAAGATGACGACGGTTGTCTTGACCTTGACGGCGTGGTGCCCTATCACGAGGAGGTTGATCAACATTGATGATGCGGCGGTCTTGGTTCACTTCTTGTTCGGCATTATGGTGGTGCCTTTGCGCATTGGCCACTTGAGATGGGCGAGGTTGCCCTTGATGATGACGTGCCTCTTGCTCTTGGCGGAGCCTTTCTTGCTCACGTGCATGAAGGAGATCTTGATCATGACGAAGACGTTGTTGTTCCTCTTGGAATTGAGCATGGAGATGTTCTTGTTGAAGGCGTTCTTCTTCAAGGCGTAGACGTTCTTGGACAAGTCGAAGTCGTGCTTGCTCCGCTTCTTGAGCTTGTTGTTGAAGCACTTGAGCATCCACATTATGGTGGCGTGGGTCTTGATTGGAATCATGATGCGACGATGTAGGAGCTCGTGACCTTGAGCTATGAGAGCGCGAAGACCTTGAATGGTGTCTTCTATCTTCTTGACGGTTGAGTGTGTGGAGGATGTTGTCCAACGCCGTCTTCATTTCTCTTGTTTCTTGACCTTGCATGGCGAGTGTTGCTGATGTGGTCTGAGACCCCGTTTGTGGCCCGATCTCGCGAATGACCCAAGGAATCAAGGGGGAAAGAGGGGGAGAGGCGGAAGAACACTAAGAACACGAAGAACACACGGAGATCCACGCACACCAACCCGATACAATCGATGCTTACCCTCACGGCTCGATGGACCGTGCCAATAGAATCCGCCCGGAAGAGACTCGAGGTAGAATTCCGAGAGGAGAGACCGGTGGGAAGGACGAATCAAGGAGTGGGAGAGAGAGTGTAAAACACTAGAATCTCACACTACCAAATTCATACATCCACAAGGGTTGCCTTGATTACAGAGGGATGATACCCAAGGGAGACTAAGCTCAAAGTTAGGTTTGAGTTCTAAACAAGTCTGAAAAGTAAAGGAGGGGTCCCAGCTACTTAAATAGGCAAGCACAACCAGCAAGGGCGAACAGGTACGCGAATGGATAAGTCAAGGCAGTTTGGTGGGGTATTCCCGTCGGATCCGGTTGGGCGTCCGGTCAGACCGGGCCTGGGACCGGGCTGTCCGGTCAGGGTCCCGGTCGACCGGGCCTGTGGACCGGGCTGTCCGGTCATGGGTCCGGTCGACCGGCCGCCAACCGGGATTCGCGAAGAGTCCGGTCCTGGGTCCGTCGTCGTCCGATACGAGGGAGTTGGCCCGGTTTGCGCCCGGCTGACCGGGCTCGTGGTCGGGCGTCCCGGTCGTGGGTCCGGTCTGACCGGGCTCTGGACCGGCCAGCGTCCTTCTCTTCCTTGGCGCTTTTCGGGCGACGTCGGCTTCGGCTTCATGTTCATCTCCAGGTTCCTCTGCTCCTCTCCTTCCCTTGACCATGATGTCTCGTCCTCTCCGGGGTCTTGGTGAGCCTTGTACCTAATGACACATAGCACGTCGGCATGAGGTAGCAATCCATCCAACGGGGTATCAAGGTCAAGGGTGGTGAGGAGCGAGTTCACCTTGTCATGTATCGCTTTGGCTCGAGCCCTTGTCATTGGTCCGCTTGGGGGACTTGTTGGTCTTGGTGAGGAGGTGTCCGAAGGCCACCCCGCATCATCTCCCCCCCCCTTGGGAGAGAGTCGTCCTCGACTCTTGTTCCTCCTCATCTCCATGATAGGGTGAAAGATCCGAGACGTTGAAGGTGTTGCTCACCAAGTACTTTGATGTTGGTATGTCGATGACGTAGGCGTTGTTGTTGATGCGCTTGAGGACCTTGAAAGGCCCATCTCCTCTTGGCTTGAGCTTGGAGTTGCGTTCTTGCGGGAACCTTTCTTTCCTTAGGTGGATCCAAACGAGGTCTCCTTCTTCAAACACGCGTTCCTTTTTCTTGGCGTTGAGGCGGTTGGCTTGGCGAAGTACATGCTCTTGTATGGTTGCTCTTGTCTCTTCATGTAGTTTCTTCATGGCGGTGGTGCGCTCGTCGAAGTCCATGTTCGTTCTTTCATGAAGAGGTAGTGGGAGGATGTCGAGTGCCGTTGGAGGTTCGAATCCGTAGACGATCATGAAGGGACTCCTTGAGGTTGTGGAGTGCTTGGCTCGATTGTAGGCGAACTCCGCATGGGGTAGGCAATCTTCCCATGACTTCAAATTTGTCTTCACAAGTGTGCGGAGGAGGGTGGAGAGGCTTCGATTGACCACTTCGGTTTGTCCATCGGTTTGAGGGTGCGAGGACGATGAGAACAAGAGCTTCACTCCAAACTTCGCCATGAGCGACTTCCATAGGTAACTCATGAACTTGACGTCTCGATCCGACACAATGCTTGCCGGTATCCCATGTAGGCGAACCACTTCCCTGAAAAACAATGAAGCAATGTGTGAAGCATCATCGCTCTTATGACATGGTATGAAATGAGCCATTTTAGAGAACCTATCCACTACCACAAATATTGAGTCATGACCATGTTTGGTGCGTGGCAAGCCAAGTACAAAGTCCATGCTTATGTCCGACCAAGGTTCATATGGAATGGGTAAAGGCATGTATAGACCATAGGGATTGGAAGTAGACTTAGCTTGTAAGCATGTTGTACACCGGCGGCAAAGGCGTTCCACGTCGCGGTACATTCTTGGCCAATAGTAGTGGGTTGATAGCATGGCATATGTCTTCTCTCGTCCAAAGTGACCCATGAGACCACCTCCATGTGACTCTTGCAAAAGCAACTTACGAAGAGAAGACTCGGGAATGCAAATCTTGTTAGCTTTAAACAAGTAGCCATCATGCAAATAGAAATCATCAAATCCGCGGTCAACGGAACACTTGGCAAAGATTGGACCAAAGAAAGCGTCGGAAGGGTAAAGTTCCTTGATCTCCTCAAGACCCAAAATGTGAAACTCCAAGCGGGTGAGTAGAAGAGTAATCTTGCGGGATAGTGCATCCGCAACCACATTTTCCTTGCCCTTTTTGTATTTGATTACATAAGGGAAGGACTCTATGAACTCAACCCACTTAGCATGTCTCTTGTTCAAATGTTGTTGACTTTTCAAATACTTCAAGGACTCATGATCCGAATGGATAACAAACTCTTTTGGCCAAAGGTAGTGTTGCCAAACTTCAAGAACACGAACCAAAGCATAAAGCTCCTTGTCATATATAGGATAGTTGAGGCGTGCGCCATCCAACTTCTCACTATAGTATGCCACGGGTTTTCCATTTTGCATGAGGACACCACCGATTCCAAGGCCACTCGCGTCACATTCTATCTCAAATGTTTTGGCAAAATCGGGAAGAGCAAGTAGTGGTGCCTCGGTGAGTCTCTTTTTCAATTCATCAAAAGCTTTTTGTTGTGCTTTGCCCCAAACGAACGGAACATTCTTTTTTGTAAGCTCGTTTAAAGGGCAAGCAATGGTGCTGAAATCTTTCACAAAACGGCGGTAAAATCCGGCAAGTCCATGGAAGCTTCTAACTTGACCAACATTTGTGGGAGTGGGCCAATTGTGGATGGCCTCAACTTTGGAAGAATCAACTTCAATCCCGTTGGCGGAAACCACAAAACCAAGAAAAACCAATTTGTTTTGAGCGAAATGGCATTTTGGAAGGTTGGCAAAGAGCTTCTCGTGGCGCAAGATGCATAAGACTTCTCTCACATGTTGAACATGGTCCTCGAGATTTTTGCTATAGATGAGAATTCATCAAAGTAGACAACCACGCTCTTGCCAATGAGAGGTCGCAAAATGTGATTCATAAGACGCATGAAAGTGGAAGGAGCATTGGAAAGACCGAACGGCATGACGAGCCATTCATAGAGACCAAGCTTGGTCTTGAATGCCGTCTTCCATTCATCACCAATTGCCATGCGAATTTGGTGGTAGCCACTACGCAAATCAATCTTAGAGAAAATGGTGACACCACTCAATTCATCAAGCATGTCATCTAAACGCGGAATGGGATGTCGATAACGGACGGTAATGGCATTGATAGGGCGGCAATCCATACACATCCGTTGCGTCTCATCCGGTTTAGGCACAAGAATGACGGGAACGGCACAAGGGCTAAGGCTTTCTCGGACGTACCCTTTAGCGAGGAGGTCTCGTATTTGTCGTTGGATCTCCTTGGTATCTTCGGGGTTGGTGCGGTAGGCGGCGCGGTTTGGTAAGGGAGCGCCGGGAATGAGGTCGATGCGATGCTCGATGCCCCGAAGCGGTGGTAGTCCATGGGGTAGCTCGTCGGGGAAGACGTCTTGGAACTCCTTCAAAAGAGACAACAAAGACGAAGGAATGTTGGTTAAGTCATTAGTCTCCGACGAAAGGCCCTTGCAAATGAGCACGTAGTGTATGGTGGTGGATGGGTTGTCTTTCACTTCTCTCCACTCGCTTTTGGTGGTTAGGAGGACACTCTTTCTCTCACTCATATGTGGGTGGTGGCGCTCACTCTCTTTTTGGTGGGTAGCTCTCTCACCTCTCATCTCACTATGGTGGTTGTGGTGTTGTGCCCTCGCTAAAGCCTTCGCATTGTCGGTGATGATTTGGCTAGGAGTCATTGGGCGAAGCTCGAACTTCTTGTCCTTGACCTTGAAGGTGTATGCATTGGAGAAACCATCATGTATGGCCTTCTTGTCAAATTGCCATGGGCGGCCAAGCAACATGTGGCACACGGTCATAGGCACCACATCACACTCGACGGTGTCTTCATAGGGTCCTATCTTGAAGTTGACGGTGACGGTGTGTTGAATCTTGACATTGCCCTTGTCACTCAACCATTGGACATGGTATGGATGAGGATGCTTGCGAAGCGTGAGGTTGAGCTTCTCACATAGCTCGGTGCTTGCCAAGTTGTGGCAACTCCCACCGTCGATGATGACCTTGATTGACTTGCCACCAATGCCGGCACGCGTTTGGAAGATGTTGCATCTTTGGTCTTCCATAGCTTGGGGTTGAGTGGTGAGCACTCGAGTGACCACAAGAGAAGGGCTTGGATCATGTGTGCATAAAAGAGGGTCTTCTCCACTTTCTTCATCATAGTCTTCCTCATTAGCAACGGCGGCTTGCACTAGGGCTTCATATTCACCTTCACTTAGAGTCTCTATGTCACCATTCTCCATAGTGATCATGACCTTGGTGTTCTTGCACTCAAAGGATTTGTGGCCTTGGGTGCCACACTTGAAGCAAGTGACATTGGATGGTCCCGTAGAGGCCTTAGAGGAGGCGGTGGAGGATACCGTTTGCTTCATGCGACTTTGTATGGAAGGTTGCTTGGAAGGTGTAGAGGATGCGGTTGGCTTGACACTTGTTGTAGGAGTTGATGTGGCAAGCTTAGAGGCGAAGTATTGCTTGGACTTCGAGTACTTGATGTCCTCATTCACTTGACGGTCGGCCTTGGAAGCTTGGTGAACCAACTCAACCATGTTGGAGTATTGTTGGAACTCCACAATCCTCTTGATGGGGTAGTTGAGGCCATTGAAGAACCTGGCGATGGTTTGGTTCTCGGACTCTTGGATGTTTGCTCGCATCATAGTCAACTCCATCTCCTTGAAGAATTCCTCAACGGTCTTGGTGCCTTGCTTCAACTTTTGTAGCTTGTTGAAGAGATCGGTCTTGTAGTGTTTAGGGACAAAGCGAGCTTCCATCTCCTCCTTCATGTCTTCCCAAGTATCAATTGGAGGATCACCCTTTTCTTCCCTAAGAGTGACAACTTGTTCCCACCATGTGTTGGCATAATCTTCAAACTCGAGGGAGGCCATGGCTACTTTCTTGGCACCGGAGTAGTTATAGATGCGGAAGATCTTGTCAACCTTGAGTGCCCATGAGAGGTAGGCCTCGGCGTCGTCTTCACCCTTGAACTTGGGCATGTTGAACTTGAGTTTCCCATACATGTTCTCTTCATCTTCCAAGTTGCGGCGGCGAGGACGGATGCCTTCATCTCTTGCGACTTGAGGTGGTAGAGGAGGTCTTCCACGACCAACCATAGCATTGGGTTGGCGTTGGAGGTGAACACTAGCTTCACTTGGCTCATGTTGAGGATGTTGTTGCGGATCTTGACGAGGTTGTTGGCGTTGTCCAATGTTGGCTCTCTCATCTTGATCTTGTTGAGGTTGACCTCGGCCCCTTTGGTCATGTCGAGGATGGTTCCGGAGGTCACGCCTTGGTGGATCTTGATGACCTTGGTCTTGAGCATCCACATGGGCTTGACGATGAGGTGCCGGGTCCATGTTGTGGAGGACGTTCTCTTGGGGTTGGTCGTCATGCCCATGGTGGGCATGGCGAGCCGCTTGATGACGATCTTGGTGAAGAGCTTGTTCTTGTTGCGGACGTTCATGAGGACGAGTATGGCGATGGAACTCTCCGCGCCTTGAGTTGGAGCGAGAATCATCATGACGAGCGTGCGGTCGACGAGAGCGATGGTGATCTCCATGCCTTGAGTCGGAGCTTGAGGACGAATGGCGATCATGGGAGTATTCATCATGTGAGGAGGTCGATGACGATGAGGAAGTAGAGCGATGTCGATGTCGACGGCCCAAGTTGTTGATGGCGCGCTCGAGGCTATCCATGCGCCGCTCCATGTTTGCATCATTGGCCGTCACTTGGTCATGCAAGTTGTCCGTAGCTTCACGAAGAAGGATCATATCTTGGTTCACTTGGCCGAAGTTGTGGGCCACTTCTTCATATTGTTCATCGATGCGTGTCTCGAACAAGTGGAGTTGGTCCTTGAACTCTTGGCGTTGCACCCATAGGTTGTGTTGGGTGGCCAACCTCTCGGAGGGGTGTAGGACCTCATCCTCCTTTGCTTGGTCTCCGTGCCTATCCATGATCACAAGACAAGAACTATGTTGTGGATGTTAGTGGAAGGAGACTACCTCTCACTCTTACCGTGGCAAGATAGTATTGAGGCAATCAACCAAGCCGAAAGTAAGACCAATTGTATCGGGACACACACAAAGGCACACGCAAAAGCTAGCGAATATGGTGTTAGGAATGGATGGTGGAAAGCCAAAAGACGAAATCCAAAATCGAGTATGTTGTTAAGAGTGGGTAAGGTCCAAAAATCCAAGTGTCAAAGTGGCGATCACTATAAACACGGAAAAATGTGGAACTCACACACGGGATGAGCGGGGTTAGTGCAACCAAGGAACGAGCGGAAAAAGGAAAAACCCAAAACGAGGGTGCTCAATGTCACACTAACGCGAGAAGAGATCGAAGCTAGGTTGCATAGAGTAGAAACACCAAGATTCGCACGAAGTCTCTCTTCTCTATCTCTCTTGCTTGCTTAAAAGCTTTTCACTCTTTTTGTATCGGTGGCACTTTGCACTTTGCACTTTGCTTTTTTTTTTTCACTAGCACACTATGCTCTTACTCTTTTGCTGGCCACTCACGAGCTCTACTTACGAGCTTTACTCACACAACGCACACCCTCACGGTCGGGACCTCGTGCGATGTTTCGCAACACTCGGAAGCTTCGCTCGTGGGATAGATCGCAAAAGAAGAGGGCTACAAGGGTTACTGCAAGTTATACCTGCGATGGTGGAGATGGTGGTGGTGGTGGTGGTCGGCGGTGGTGTTAGACGATGTCGAAGACGAGGAGCCCGGTCGGTGGTCCGGTCGGACCGGGTGCTGCGCCGGCTGCTCCGGTCTGGGGTCCGGTTGACCGGCTTCTGGACCGGCTGCTCCGGTTTGCGGCCGGTTGACCGGGTTCTGCGCTGGACGGTCCGGTCTGGGGGCCGGTTGACCGGGTTCGAAACCGGGTTCGTCGATTTGGAGCTTTCTCTCTCCTGTTCTTCCCCAAACCAAAACCAAATCGGCCAAAACGAAGGGAAACGATGGAATTGGAGGCTAAAAGTTGGGGAAATAGTAGATCAAGCACAACAACACCAGATCCACGGAGCAAAACCACTCAAAACTCAACCAAATCACAGATCCGTCCAAAGGCAATTTAGGGCTATTTTTTGGAAAATTTTCTAGAAACGAAATTGGGTGGGTGGAGGGTCAAATCCGCGGAAACCAAAGGCTGCTGATACCATATGATGTGGTCTGAGACCCCGTTTGTGGCCCGATCTCGCGAATGACCCAAGGAATCAAGGGGGAAAGAGGGGGAGAGGCGGAAGAACACTAAGAACACGAAGAACACACGGAGATCCACGCACACCAACCCGATACAATCGATGCTTACCCTCACGGCTCGATGGACCGTGCCAATAGAATCCGCCCGGAAGAGACTCGAGGTAGAATTCCGAGAGGAGAGACCGGTGGGAAGGACGAATCAAGGAGTGGGAGAGAGAGTGTAAAACACTAGAATCTCACACTACCAAATCCATACATCCACAAGGGTTGCCTTGATTACAGAGGGATGATACCCAAGGGAGACTATGCTCAAAGTTAGGTTTGAGTTCTAAACAAGTCTGAAAAGTAAAGGAGGGGTCCCAGCCTACTTAAATAGGCAAGCACAACCAAGCAAGGGCGAACAGTACGCGAATGGATAAGTCAAGGCAGTTTGGTGGGGTATTCCCGTCGGATCCGTTAAGGCGTCCGTCAGAGCCGGCCTCGGGGACCGGGCTGTCTGGCTGTGGGTCCGGTCTGACCGGGGCCTGTGACCGGCTGTCCGGTCATGGGTCCGGCTGACCGCCGCCAACCGGATTGCGAAGAGTCCGCCCCTGGTCCGGTCGTCGTCCGAGATGCAGGGAGTTGGCCCGGTTTGCGCCTCGGTTGACCAGGGCCCGTGGGCCGAGGCGTCCTGGTCGTGGGTCCGCTCGACTCCTGGACCGCCAGCGTCCTTCTCTTCCTTGGCGCTTTTCGGCGACGTCGGCCGGCTTCATGTTCATCTCCAGGTTCCTCTCGCTTCCTCTCTCCTTCCCTTGACCATGATGTCTCGTCCTCTCCGGGGTCTTGGTGAGCCTTGTACCTAATGACACATAGCACGTCGGCATGAGGTAGCAATCCATCCAACGGGGTATCAAGGTCAAGGGTGGTGAGGAGCGAGTTCACCTTGTCATGTATCGCTTTGGCTCGAGCCCTTGTCATTGGTCCGCTTGGGGGACTTGTTGGTCTTGGTGAGGAGGTGTCCGAAGGCCACCCCGCATCAGTTGCCTTCAACTCATTGCCTTGAGTTTCAATCTTCTCATTGAGTTCTTGAACTTGATTGTTGAGGTCAATCCTTTGCACTTGAGCTCTTTCTTCATAGCGGACGTTGGTATCCTTGAGCATGGCTTCAAATTGATTGAGCTTGGCGTGGACGGCTTGAGTAGCTATCCAATGTTGGTGCCGCGTCATCGGTAGTTGGTTCCCTTCTCCACTAGACATGGTTACAACTAAAACAAGAACTATGTGGTGGGTGGTTAGGAAAGACTACCAAGAGTGTCAAAACTTGCAAACCAAAATCGAAAAGGTGTTTCAAGTCGAGGAACAACCGATATGTATGCACACACACAAAACAAAACTCTATATGGTGTTAGGTATGGATGTGGAAAGCCAAATGGAAGAACCAAACGAAAAGTCTATTGTCAAAAGTGGGTAAGATCCAAAAGTCACAAGTCAAAGGCGGTGATCACAAAAGGCATACACAAGGTGGAACACACGCGTGGGACAAAATGGGGTTAGCGCGACGGAAAATGAGCACGAACAAAAATGGTCCTAACGAAGACTACTAGCTCGGTGTCACGCTAACGCAAGAGAGACCGTGGCTTGGTTGCAAAATTGAGAAGCAACAAGATTTGCGCAAGACGCCTCTCTTCTCTTTTCTCTCTTTTGCTTATAAGCTTTGGACTCTTTTGTGTATAGGTGTCACTCACACTCTTTTTCTTTTTCTTTGTCACACTCTTTTTTTTTGTATGCTTAGAAGCTTTCTTTTTCTCACTATGGAAGGCTACTACTATCTATGTAAGTATGTCACACTTCTCTTGCTTATCTTTTCACAACGAGCTTACTTCGTAGCTTTGCTCAACACACGCACACCCTCACGGTCGGGACGCTTGCGCAATGCTTCGCAACACTAGAAAGCCACTCTCGATAGGAAAGGTACGCAAAGGAAGCTAAGGCTACAAGTTAGGGGGCAAGTTATACCACTTGATGACGGTGGCCGACGATGTTGAACTTGCTATGGTGGAAAGGTGTCAAGTGAACCGCTTGGATCCTCGGGGTGCCGTCGTCGTAGTTGATGTTGCGGAAGCTTAGTGGTAGCTGAAATGGCACACACAACGAAGTCCAAACACAAGGGGTTAGTGCCAAAACGAAAAACGAAGAATGCTGTCAAAAATTCGGCCAGGCAGAACTTCCGGTCCTGAGGGGCGGAACTTCCGGTCCGGGAGCGGAACTTCCGGTCTTCCGGGGCGGAACTTCCGGTCGCAATCAGATCTGCGAGCTGTTCTTCGATTTGGGCGGAAATCCGGGCCAAAAATCTTCGAATTCGTGGAACATTTGGCACTAGAAGCTGTGGGAAGGTGGGGGAATTGCAGATCAACACCAAAGACAAGTTTCTATTGGACCAAAACCACCAAAAACTCAACAAATCGCGAGATCCAACCAAGGCCAATTTGGGGCTATTTTTTGGGAAAATTTTTTGGAAAATTTTTTGGGCGAAATTGGTGGAATTGGTGGGTGTGGGGGTCAAATCCGTGGCAACCAAGGAGCTCTTGATACCATATGATAAGGGCTAAGCCCAGGGATGTGCCCGATCTTCACGGATTTGAATGGATACGTGGGGTAGGTGGATGAACGCGATGAACACGTGGGGGAAACGCGGGGATACAACACACACACGCACACAATTCGAGTTTTCCCTCGTTGGCTCGAAACACCAACTCGATAGAGATTGCAGGAAAAGACCTTCCGGTAGAAGTCCCGCAAAGAGATCGACAAATCAAAGCTCGGGAGATCTAGAAGGGCGAAAAGACCGGAAGGCTTGATAGAAGTGCAAGCAAAAGACCAAATAAGGTAGAAGTGCAAGCAAAAGATCAAACAATCGGTAGAAGTCGCCAAAGAGATCTTCACGAGTTGATAAGGAGCCCGGGTGGGGATACAAGATCATAGATCTAGGTAGGGTTCCCACAAGGGTGAGCTAAGCTCAGGTTTTCTTTCAAATCAAGTCTAATCTCAGATCTGAGCCAACTAGGCTATTTATAGGTAGGGGGCGAAGAGTTAAGTTACATGCTGAAAAGTGCTGTTGTGCTGAAGTTCGCGGTGGCGGAAGTTCCGGTCATCTTGGGCGGAAGTTCCGGTCAGGGGCGGAAGTTCCGGTCCTCGGGGCCGGAAGTTCCGGCCGGGCCGGAAGTTCCGGCCAAGTTCCGAAATTAGCTCGTTTCCTTGCAGTAACATCCAGGGGCGATTTGACGGACTTTCGGAACTTGTGCGGAACTTGGGCGGAAGTTCCGACCGGGCGGAAGTTCCGGTCCCTCGGGGCGGAAGTTCCGGTCCGATGCTTTTTCCTGCGCGCTGGAGGGCATCTTGGGGGCATCTTGGAGGAATCTGGCCGGAAGTTCCGGTCCTGGGGGGCGGAAGTTCCGGCCTGGGCGCTGTAGCTCCATCTTCATCGTTTTCAGCTCTCTCTCCAACGTCTTGGCCTCCATGGCTTGTGTCTTGGTCGATGTACCTGATTGAACAGAGGGTATTTGCATGAAGTAGCAAGCCATCCAAGGGGGTGTCAAAGTCATAGGTGGAGAGGAGCGAATTCACCTCTTGGCGTAGTGCTTGGGCTCGAGCTCGTGTCATTGGACCACGAGGAGGGCTTGTCGGTCTTGAGGCGGCGGTGTCCCTAGGCCACCCCGTATCATATGATAAGGGCTAAGCCCAGGGATGTGCCCGATCTTCACGGATTTGAATGGATACGTGGGGGTAGGTGGATGAACGCGATGAACACGTGGGGGAAACGCGGGGATACAACACACACACGCACACAATTCGAGTTTTCCCTCGTTGGCTCGAAACACCAACTCGATAGAGATTGCAGGAAAAGATCTTCCGGTAGAAGTCCCGCAAAGAGATCAACAAATCAAAGCTCGGGAGATCTAGAAGGGCGAAAAGACCGGAAGGCTTGATAGAAGTGCAAGCAAAAGACCAAATAAGGTAGAAGTGCAAGCAAAAGATCAAACAATCGGTAGAAGTCGCCAAAGAGATCTTCACGAGTTGATAAGGAGCCCGGGTGGGGATACAAGATCATAGATCTAGGTAGGGTTCCCACAAGGGTGAGCTAAGCTCAGGTTTTCTTTCAAATCAAGTCTAATCTCAGATCTGAGCCAACTAGGCTATTTATAGGTAGGGGGCGAAGAGTTAAGTTACATGCTTTGAAAAGTCTGTTGTCTTTGAAGTTCGCGTTGGCGGAAGTTCCGGTCATCTTGGGCGGAAGTTCCGGTCAGGGGCGGAAGTTCCGGTCCTCGGGGCCGGAAGTTCCGGCCGGGCCGGAAGTTCCGGCCAAGTTCCGAAATTAGCTCGTTTCCTTGCAGTAACATCCAGGGGCGATTTGACGGACTTTCGGAACTTGTGCGGAACTTGGGCGGAAGTTCCGACCGGGCGGAAGTTCCGGTCCCTCGGGGCGGAAGTTCCGGTCCGATGCTTTTCCTGCTGTGCTGGAGGGCATCTTGGGGGCATCTTGGAGGAATCTGGCGGAAGTTCCGGTCCTGGGGGCGGAAGTTCCGGCACGGGCGGCTCGTAGCTCCATCTTCATCGTTTTCAGCTCTCTCTCCAACGTCTTGGCCTCCATGGCTTGTGTCTTGGTCGATGTACCTGATTGAACAGAGGGTATTTGCATGAAGTAGCAAGCCATCCAAGGGGGTGTCAAAGTCATAGGTGGAGAGGAGCGAATTCACCTCTTGGCGTAGTGCTTGGGCTCGAGCTCGTGTCATTGGACCACGAGGAGGGCTTGTCGGTCTTGAGGCGGCGGTGTCCCTAGGCCACCCCGTATCATCTCCCCCCCCCTTGGGAAAGAGTCGTCCTCGACTCTATGTTCTCCTCATCTCCATGATATGGTGAAAGGTCGGACACATTGAATGTGTTGCTCACCAAGTACTTGGATGTTGGTATGTCGACGACGTAGGCGTTGTCGTTGATGCGCTTGAGGACCTTGAAGGGACCATCACCTCGGGGCTTGAGCTTGGAGTTTCTTTCATGGGGGAAGCGGTCCTTGCGAAGGTGTATCCACACTAGGTCGCCTTCATTGAAGATCCGTGCCTTTTTCTTCAAGTTTAGTCTTGTGGCTTGACGGAGAACTTGTTGCTCGATCGTTGCCCTTGTGTCTTCATGTTGTTTCTTCATGTATTGTGCTCGCTTGTCGATGTCCATGTTCACTTGCTCATGTAGCGGAAGAGGTAGGAGGTCAATCGCCGTAGGTGGTTCAAACCCGTAGACGACCATGAATGGGCTTCTCATTGTTGTGGAGTGCTTGGCGCGGTTGTAGGCAAACTCCGCATGTGGGATGCAATCTTCCCATGCTTTCAAATTCTTCTTGACAAGGACTCGTAGTAGTGTGGAGAGGCTTCGGTTCACCACTTCGGTTTGCCCATCGGTTTGGGGGTGCGATGATGATGAGAACAAAAGCTTGACGTTGAACTTGGCCATTAGTGTCTTCCAAAGATAACTCATGAACTTGACATCTCAGTCGGAGACAATGCTTCTTGGTACACCGTGGAGTCTCACAATTTCCCTAAAATACAAGGAGGCAATGTGTGAAGCATCATCCGTTCGGGAACATGGTATAAAATGAGCCATTTTTGAGAATCTATCTACTACCACGAAGATTGAATCATGACCATATTTAGTTCGAGGTAATCCTAGTACAAAGTCCATGCTTATATCGGACCAAGGAGCATAAGGAATAGGCAACGGTGTATAAAGACCACATGGATTGGAAGAGGACTTAGCTTGTAAGCATGTTGTGCACCGGCGGCAAAGGCGTTCCACGTCTCGGTACATTCTTGGGCAATAGTAGTGAGTGGATAGCATGGCATATGTCTTCTCTCGTCCAAAGTGACCCATGAGACCACCACCATGCGATTCTTGTAAGAGCAAAAGGCGAAGCGAGGACATTGGGACACAAAGTTTGTTGCCCTTGAACAAGAATCCTTGGTGCAAATAGAAATCATCGATGCCCTTTTCAATGGAACACTTTGCAAAAATTGGGCCAAAGAAGGTATCGGAGGCATATTGTTCTTTGATTTCATCAAGACCCAACACATGGAAATCCAAACGAGTGAGTAAGAGGGTGAGCTTGCGGGAAAGGGCATCCGCAACGACATTGTCCTTGCCCTTCTTGTATTTGATTACATATGGAAATGACTCAATGAACTCAACCCATTTTGCATGTCTTTTGTTCAAAGTGTGTTGACTTTTCAAATACTTCAAAGATTCATGGTCGGAGTGAATTATGAACTCTCTTGGCCAAAGATAATGTTGCCAAACTTCAAGAACACGAACCAAAGCATAAAGTTCCTTGTCATAAATAGGA
This sequence comes from Lolium perenne, assembly GCF_019359855.2. Classification (NCBI taxonomy): domain Eukaryota; kingdom Viridiplantae; phylum Streptophyta; class Magnoliopsida; order Poales; family Poaceae; genus Lolium; species Lolium perenne. The sequence continues at coordinate 101,604,727 of NC_067248.2, read as the reverse complement.
TAGTTGAGGCGTGCGCCGTCCAACTTCTCACTATAATATGCCACGGGTTTTCCATTTTGCATGAGTACACCACCGATTCCAAGACCACTCGCGTCACATTCTATCTCAAATGTTTTAGCAAAATCGGGAAGAACAAGTAGTGGTGCCTCGGTGAGTCTCTTTTTCAATTCATCAAAAGCTTTTTGTTGTGCTTTGCCCCAAACAAACAGAACATTCTTTTTTGTAACCTCATTTAAAGGGCAAGCGATGGTGCTAAAATCTTTCACAAAGCGGCGGTAAAATCCGGCGAGTCCATGGAAGCTTCGAACTTGACCAACATTTGTGGGAGTGGGCCAATTGTGGATGGCCTCAACTTTGGAAGAATCAACTTCAATCCCGTTGGCGGAAACCACAAAACCAAGAAAAACCAATTTGTTTTGAGCAAAGGTGCATTTTGGGAGGTTGGCATAGAGCTTCTCGTGGCGCAATATGCATAAGACTTCTCTCACATGTTTAACATGGTCCTCGAGATTTTTGCTATAGACGAGAATGTCATCAAAGTAAACAACCACGCTCTTGCCAATGAGTGGTCTCAAAATGTGATTCATAAGACACATGAAAGTTGAAGGAGCATTAGAAAGACCAAATGGCATGACAAGCCATTCATATAGACCAAGCTTGGTCTTGAATGCCGTCTTCCATTCATCACCAATTGCCATGCGAATTTGGTGGTAGCCACTACGCAAATCAATCTTAGAGAAAATGGTGGCACCACTCAATTCATCAAGCATGTCGTCTAAACGCGGAATGGGATGGCGATAACGGACGGTAATGGCATTGATGGGGCGACAATCCATACACATCCGTTGCGTCTCATCCGGTTTAGGCACAAGAATCACGGGAACGGCGCAAGGGCTAAGGCTTTCTCGAACGTACCCTTTGGCGAGGAGGTCTTGTATTTGTCGTTGAATCTCCTTTGTGTCTTCGGGGTTGGTGCGGTAGGCGGCTCGGTTTGGAAGGGGAGCGCCGGGTATGAGGTCGATGCGGTGCTCGATGCCCCGAAGCGGTGGTAGTCCATGAGGTAGCTCGTCGGGGAAGACGTCTTGGAATTCCTTCAAAAGAGACAACAAAGACGAAGGAATGTTGGTTAAGTCGTTAGTCTCCTCCGAGGGGCCCTTGCAAATGAGCACGTAGTGTAGGGTGGTGGATGGGTTGTGGTGCACTTCTCTCATCTCACTCTTGGTAGCTAGGAGGACACTTTTCATCTCACTCACATATGGTTTGTGGCGCTCACTCTCTTTTGGTGGATCACTCTCTCACCTCTCAACTCACTAGTGATAGTGGCTTCCTTAGCCCTCGCTAAAGCCTTTGCATTGTCCGCAATTACTTGGCTAGGAGTCATTGGGCGTAGGATGTAGGTCTTGTCGTTGACCTTGAAGCTATAGGCATTTGTGTAGCCATCATGGTTGGCTTTTTTGTCATATTGCCAAGGGCGACCAAGTAACATGTGGCACACCGTCATAGGCACGACGTCACAATCAATGGTGTCTTCATAAGCGCCAATCTTGAAGGATATCGTGACGGTGTGTTGGATCTTCACATTTCCATTGTCGCTTAGCCATTGCACATGGTAGGGATGGGGGTGTTTCCGGAGCGGGAGGTTGAGCTTGGTGCATAGTTCGGTGCTTGCAAGATTGTGGCAACTCCCTCCATCGATGATAACCTTTATTGACTTGCCATTGATTCCGGCTCTTGTTTGGAAGATATTGCACCTTTGGTCTTCATTTGGAAGTGCATGGGTTGTCAACACTTTGGTCACCACAAGAGAAGGGCTTGCATCATGCACACATAGGACTTGCTCTTGGTCTTCCAAGCCATCTTCTTCATGAGAGGTTGCGGCTTGTACCAAGGCTTCATATTCACCTTCACTCAAGTACTCCACATCTCCATCATCTCGAGTGATCATAACTCTTGTGTTCTTGCATTCAAAGGATTTATGTCCTTGAGCACCACACTTGAAGCAAGTGATGTTACTAGATCCGGTGGAAGCTTTGGAGGACATGGTTGGTTGCTCCGGCTTGAAGCTTGTTGTCTTGATGGCACTTCTTGCTTGCTTTGGAGGATCCTTGGAGGCAAGTGTACTTGTGTTCTTGATGCTTGAGGAGGCATTCATAGCATTTCTTGCGGCGAAGAAGGTCTTTGTCTTTGCACTTGCTAGGTCTTCTCGCACTTGGCGCTCGGCCCTTGTTGCTTGGTGGAGTAACTCAACCATGTTTTTGTAGGGCAAGAATTCCACTATCCTCTTGACGGGGATGTTCAAGCCATTCAAGAATCTTGCCATAGTTTGCTCTTCTCGCTCATCCACATTTGCACTCATCATGGTCATGTGCATCTCCTTGTAATATTCCTCAACGGACTTGTAGCTTTGCTTGAGTTGAGTGAGCTTGTTGAAGAGGTCACGCTTGTGGTGAGTTGGTACAAAGCGGGTGTGCATGACTTCTTGCATCTCTTCCCATGTGTCAATGGGTGCTAAGTCTTCCTTCTCACGCTTCTTGTTTACCTCTTCCCACCAAACATTTGCATATCCTTCAAACTCAAGTGATGCCATGGCAACTTTCTTTGCTTCGGAGAAGTTGTGGATGCGGAATATCTTATCAACCTTGAGGACCCAAGACAAGTATGCGTCGGGATCTTCCTCTCCTTGGAACTTGGGCATGGTGAATTTGAGCTTCCCAAAGATTTCTTCCTCATTGCGGTCATTGCGTCTAGGAGGTGGTCTTTCTTCACCATGAGCTTGACGTTGTTGAGGTTGAGGTTGTAGACCTTGAGCATCTTCATTGTTGTTTCTTTGTTGTTGAGGAGGAGGTGGTCTTCCATGACCTTCATCTTGATCATCATTGTTGTGGCGTTGATGAGGCCTCACACTTTCTTCACTTGATGCTTGGTGATGATTTGAGTCTTCCTCCATCTCAACATCTCGTGCTTGATGAGGTGGTCTTCTACCATGAGGGCGATCATCATGATGACGACGGTTGTCTTGACCTTGACGGCGTGGTGCCCTATCACGAGGAGGTTGATCAACATTGATGATGCGGCGGTCTTGGTTCACTTCTTGTTCGGCATTATGGTGGTGCCTTTGCGCATTGGCCACTTGAGATGGGCGAGGTTGCCCTTGATGATGACGTGCCTCTTGCTCTTGGCGGAGCCTTTCTTGCTCACGTGCATGAAGGAGATCTTGATCATGACGAAGACGTTGTTGTTCCTCTTGGAATTGAGCATGGAGATGTTCTTGTTGAAGGCGTTCTTCTTCAAGGCGTAGACGTTCTTGGACAAGTCGAAGTCGTGCTTGCTCCGCTTCTTGAGCTTGTTGTTGAAGCACTTGAGCATCCACATTATGGTGGCGTGGGTCTTGATTGGAATCATGATGCGACGATGTAGGAGCTCGTGACTGATACGGGGCGACCTTCGGTCTTCACCGCATCATGTGCTTCATCGCCAAGACGGCACGCTAAGGTGAATCTTCTCCTTTACGCGTGCCTCGAATCGCCTACTTGGAATGATATACTACTTCATACTCCGTCATACCTTGATGATAGGAACTCGACGACAAGTACGGAGGGAAGAGAGGACGCCACGGAGACCCGAGGACGCAAGGCTGATGTCACGGAAGCATGGAAGAGAAGAAGGAAGAAGAGGAGCTGGACACTCCAGGCCGGCACTGCCGCTGCATCCTGGCCGGCACTGCCGCCGCACCGGCATCGGCCCGGCCTCCCCACGCCAAGATCGCCGCCGCTGTCGTGACCACTCACAATCTAAACCCTAATCTGCCACATGTATGGCTGTGCTTGTATCTTAGTTTCCCCAAACTACCCCTCCTTAGTGGTTCCCTATAAATAGACCTCCACCCCCACCTTCATGAGGGAGAGATGATGTTTAGATGAATTGGCTTATGCCTCTACTATCCCTTAGTGGATTTGGGAAACCCCCACCTTAGGTTAATTCCTATTGTACCACCCGGGCTCCTTATCGAATCCTATTGTATCTCTTTGGTGACTTCTACCAATCTTAGTCTTTTGCTTGCACTTCTACCTATTTGGTCTTTTGCTTGCACTTCTATTGAGTTTGGTCTTTTCACCCTTCTAGATTCATAGGATCTTCGATTTGTCGATCTTGTTGCGGGACTTCTACCGAAAGGTCTTTTCCCGCAACTTCTATCGAGTTGGTGTTTCGGGCCAACGAGAATAACCGATTGTGTTGTGTGCGTGTGTTTGTATCGTGTTCTTCGCGTTCATCCACTTCCCCGCGAATCCCCCTCCGCAATCACACTCACCCGGGTCAAACCGTGAAGATTGGGCACACCCTCGGGCTTAGCCCGCATCATATGGTATCTGAGCAAAGGTTGCCACGGATTTGACCCTCCAATTTCACCAATTTCGCCCAAAAATTTCCCCAAAATTTTTTCCCCAAAAAATAGCTCGAATTTGGATCTCTGGATTTGTTGAGTTTTTTGTGGTTTTGGTCCACAGATCTGTTGTCTCTAGTGTTGATCTACATCCCCTCCAAATTTCGCGGTCCAATTCCTTCTAAATCTCTCAGAATCGACGATTTACTCGTCCAATTTCCGCTGCCCACGAAGAACACGAAGAACAGTTCGTCCAGTTTTTGCTCCAGCGGCAGTGCCGGCCAGACCACCACGGCACTGCCGCCAGCCATCGCCTTCCGCTCGCCCCGGCCAAACCAAATCGCCGCCCACCCACCCGCCTCCCGCCGCCTGGCCCTCGCCCCCGCAGCAGCCACCGCACCAAGCTCCCGCCAGCGCCGCAGCGCCCCACCCTGCTCCGCTCCACGCGCTGCTCAACCGGCAGCCACGCACGCCTCCGCTTGGGCGAGCCCAAGCACACGCGCCCAGCCTCGATCCGCTCGCGCCCCACCATCTCCACGCGCGCCCGCCGCCGCCAGCAGCCTCCGCCCGCGCCAACCACACGCGCGCTTGCTTGCTCCCTGGCCAAGACCCGCACGTCGAGCCTCCATCAGCGCCGCACGCCCAAGCCCCTGCTCCAAGCTCGCCCGGCACTGCCGGCCAAATCCTAGCGGTACTGCCGCCGAGCCCGGCACTGCCGGCCATCTCCCAGCGGCTCTGCCGCCCACATACACGTGCTGTGCAAATCTCGCCTAATTCTGACCCATCTTTTTGCCCCAAATTTTGACAACTTTCCGGCGCCCGTTTGACTCCAAACTTTAACAACATCCGCCAACGACTCTACATAGTCTACGTCTAATTTTTGACGATTTTTGGAGCCCAACTTTTGACCGCTTGTTTTGACCCAACTTTTCGGGCATTGACATAATTTGCTCGGTTTCCGATTTGGAGTGCATCGGTTGTCTATCCCGCTTCCGCGCCTACATCAACACCGCGACGACACCGTTGGCACCCCGGATTCCGGCGCAACTTCGCCATCGTCATCGACACCACCACTTCGCCATCGCAAGTTCGTGTGTTGGACACCGCCTAACATCAATAGGTATAACTTGCCTCCCCTTGTAGCCCCGTTTCTTTCTTTGTGTACCTATCCCATTGAGAGTGGCTTTCCGAGTGTTGCGAAGCATTGCACAAGTGTCATGACCATGAGAGGGTGTGTGTGTGCGTTGTGTTGAGCAAAGCTCCGAAGCAAGCTCGGTGAGAAAGATACACAAAAGAAGAAAAAGTGTGACATAGAGAAAAATAAAGCTTCTAAGCATACAAAAAAAAAGAGAAAAGCGAAAAAGGAAATACAAAAAGAGTGTGTGTTCACCGATACAAAGGAGTGCAAAGCTTGTGAGCACTAAGAGAGATAAGAGAAGAGTGGCATTTGTGCAAATCTAGTTGCTTCTCTCATATGCAACCAAGCTACGGTCTCTCTTGTGTTGGCGCGACACCGAGCTAATAGTCTTCGTTAGGACCATCCTTGTTACTTGCTCACTTCCTTGGTCGCGCTAACCCCATTATTCTTCCTTGTGTGTGTTTCCGTGTTTCCTTGACATAGATCACCGCTTTTGACATTTGACTTTGGATCTTACCCACATTTGACAATAGACATTTTCTTTGGTTCTTTTCGTTTGCTATCCACTTCCTCACCTACCACCATATAGAGTTCTTAGCCTTTTGTGTGTGCTTTGAGTGTGTGTGTGAGTACATATCGGTTATTCTCTAACTTGAACCATTTTCTCGATTTTGGTTTGCGAGTTTTGACCTTTTGGTAGTTTTCCTTCCACCATATATACACCAATCCTAGAGACTAACATGTATAGTGAGGATGAGCCTACGGAGGACGACATGGAGTACTATGAGGGTGATAGCTCCGCAAGCGCCGAAGATATGGAGGACCATGTGGAGCTCGACACCGACAATGGCTCCGCATGCATTGGCGACATGACCGACATCGAGCTTGTCTACACCGACCATGACTCCCCAAGCATGGACAACATGGTGGACCACCACTCCGAGCTCGACCACGACTACGACTACGATGACATGGTGGAGCACCACCTCGACCACGACTACGACTACGACGACATGGTGGAGCACTACCTCGACTACGACTACGACACCATGATAGAGCATCGCACCGAGCACTACCTCGAGCACGACATCGACACCATGATGGAGCCTAGCTTCGACCCCACCTTGAACAAGACCGGTGCCTACAAGTTCCCCACCTTGGCCAATGGAACTACTTATGACGGTTGCGGACCTTCAAGACGGCGCCACCATGAGAGTGCTTCCGCACATGATCATCTACATGGAGCTCGTCCTTTGGAACAACAAGAGCGTCCCCGCCATGATCGCCATCGACACTCTCCTCCGAGCTCAAGAAGGCGCCACAAGCAAAGCGCCAAGCTACATGAACCATCATCTAGGCATGTTGAGGATCGTCATCGACACTCGTCACCTCAAGATCGTCGTCAACCATCACCACCTCATGATCACCATCGACATGCGTCACCACATGATCATCGCCGACACAAGTCACCTCATGTTCGCCATCGACCAACACATCCCAAGGATCTTAGACGACACCCCAAGACATGGTGATGATACAAGAAGACGAGAACCTCGACATGAAGCGGCCAAGGCTACCAAGGTCAACAACACCAAACATATGGTGTCCACAAAGCATAGCGACACCACCAAAATGGCATCTCCAAGACCGCCTACACATGAGAAGATCTCCAATGGTGCGAGACAAGAAGCTACATCAACAAGGAAGATGGTGGCAAGTGCACATAAAGAGGAACCACCTATCATGGTGCCTCCCCCTCCTACCGCCACCACCACAATGGCACCTACAAGAAGCTCAAGCCCTAAGATGAAGACCGTGGAGTCTACACTACAAGATGAAGGACGATCTACCCATCTTTATGCCAACATGACAATGATTTGTCCACCAAGACCACGTAGCTCCCAATGCTTTCGTTGCACACAAGACGGTCATCATCTTTGGGAATGCCCCAATCTCCATTGTGATGTGTGCACATCCAACAAGCACATGACATGGGAGTGCAACACACCTCAAGCCCACAAGCTCTACTTCGCCCAATTGGATGCCCAATTCGCCAACAAGACACTTCAAGATACCATCATCTTCAAAGAATGGTGCAAGGAAAGGGACAAGATGACGACTATGAAGCCCACACTTCAAGATGGAGTTGAGAAGGTTGAGAATGGGATGATCCCTTCAACCAAGGTGGCGAATGGAGTTGAGAATGGTGAGCATGGGATTCTCCCTTCACCCACGGAGGCGCATGGAGTAGAGATGGTTGAGCATGGGAAGTTCCCTTCAACCACGGAGGCGCATGGAGATGAGCAAGTCGAACCTACTCCTATATGCTTGAATGATGAGATGGTACCAATCCCATGTGAGCATGAGAGCCACTTAGCCTACTTGAGTGAGAGTGATAGTGAGTTGAGTGACTCCCACCCAATATGTGAGATTGAGTGCTTCCATTTGGAGGACATGAGTGATACACAAAGTGAGTTGAGAGAGATAGATGATAGGACCATGGAGGACATCACATTTGCTAACACATTAACCTCTCCCTCGTTTGTGTCTTCTCATGTTGCACTAGGTTCCATGGAGGACGAGTTCCCGATCATGGAGAAAATGTACATGGTGCATGAAGATGATGATATCACACCATGCTTACAAGAAGTAAAAGATGTCGACCACATGGAGCCTACCTTTTCCACAACACCTACCTCATATGAGCGAGACTACAAAGGTACCTATATGGGTGTTGATGATGCCATGATCCCACTAGTGGACATGATGATTTGTGAGTGCTTGCATGAGTTGGATGATGCGATTGCTATGACATATGCTTCTTTCACATTCCCATGTGATACTTGTGATACATCTATTGTTGATCATGTGGAATTAGTTGCTTATGATAATATTTCCATGCCATGCTATGAGTCTTTCGAGTTACTTCCTCTTGCTTGCAATATGTCGAACAATTGCTCTTTCCTATGTGTTGCTTGCAATGTGGATGATGATAATGCTTGTGTTGTGACACCCTTGATGAACAATTGCTCTTTCCCTAGGTGTGTTGACAACAATGATAAAACTTTGAACATGTTTTGTGAAAAATGCTTGCAATACTCTCCCATTAATGCAACCAAAATGTTGAACACTTGCTCTTTCCAATGCTTGGTTTGCAACAATGTTAATATGCTTGTGAATGAGATTGCCCCCATAGCTCTCTCAAATTTTGGAGACTTTGCCTATATCCATGATGAGCATGTTCATGTGTTTACCCCGCATATTCACCATATCTATTATGATGCTTTGCTTAACGCTAATGGTGATGTGCAAAAGAGATGGACCATCATGATGGATGATGTGTTCATATACCATGCACACACGTTCTTTGCTTTGCCTAATGTGTGTGTAGGTACAAGAATGCCAATGTCAACCTCGATTGAGCACGAGTTGACAAAAAGAGCTCTTGAGAGCATGATACAAGTGAGTACAAGATCGAACCCGGCTCTAATACCTTTCCCATGCTTTGCATTGAACATGCCGAACAATTTCTCTTTCTTATGGTTCTTTGGCAAGCATGATGATGTGATTCTTACCGTTGGTGTTGCACCAAATATGAGGACCAATTTCTCTTTCCAATGGTTTGTGTGCACACATGTTGATGCTATTTTGGACACTTCCTCTTATGCATTTTGGCCAAATTCTCCACTTGTTGCTTCAAGGATGTTGAACAATTTCTCTTTCCGATGCCTTGAGTGCAATAATGCACATGAGTTTCTACATGAGATGGACATCATAGTCGTCTCACAATTTGGAGTTTTTGTGTTTTCACATTTGGAAGATGTTCATACGGAGTTCTTACACATTGACCTTGCACATGCATTATTCTTGATAAATTTGTGTTGTGCTAATGGTGTTGTGAACATGAATGGACATGTCGTTGATGATATGCTCCTTTATCACGCACACACATACTTTGCTTGGTCTTTGTTGTGTGAAGGTACAAATACATACTTGTGGATGAGCTTCAAGGATTGGTTTCGACCACACACATCTACTACACAAGACCTCTCCATGAGAGCACACCAACATTATGCTAAGGTGACCTCCTTATACTTGGGACATATTGCTAAACCCATTGAACATTGGCTACGCTTTGAGTGTTGCTTTGCTTTTCTTGTGCTATTCATAGGGCTCTTGACAAGTGAAGGGACATTCAAGCGTTGGTGTCATCTACCTCCTCTACACATTCATGAAGAGTTATCGTCGAGGACGACTCTTTTTCAAGTGGGGGGAGATGATACGGGGCGACCTTCGGTCTTCACCGCATCATGTGCTTCATCGCCAAGACGGCACGCTAAGGTGAATCTTCTCCTTTACGCGTGCCTCGAATCGCCTACTTGGAATGATATACTACTTCATACACCGTCATACCTTGATGATAGGAACTCGACGACAAGTACGGAGGGAAGAGAGGACGCCACGGAGACCCGAGGACGCAAGGCTGATGTCACGGAAGCATGGAAGAGAAGAAGGAAGAAGAGGAGCTGGACACTCCAGGCCGGCACTGCCGCTGCATCCTGGCCGGCATCGGCTGCCTCCCCATGGCCAAACGCTTGCGCATTGTCATGACCACTCACAATCTAAACCCTAATCTGCCACATGTATGGCTGTGCTTGTATCTTAGTTTCCCCAAACTACCCCTCCTTAGTGGTTCCCTATAAATAGACCTCCACCCCCACCTTCATGAGGGAGAGATGATGTTTAGATGAATTGGCTTATGCCTCTACTATCCCTTAGTGGATTTGGGAAACCCCCACCTTAGGTTAATTCCTATTGTACCACCCGGGCTCCTTATCGAATCCTATTGTATCTCTTTGGTGACTTCTACCAATCTTAGTCTTTTTCTTGCACTTCTACCTATTTGGTCTTTTGCTTGCACTTCTATTGAGTTTGGTCTTTTCACCCTTCTAGATTCATAGGATCTTCGATTTGTCGATCTTGTTGCGGGACTTCTACCGAAAGGTCTTTTCCCGCAACTTCTATCGAGTTGGTGTTTCGGGCCAACGAGAATAACCGATTGTGTTGTGTGCGTGTGTTTGTATCGTGTTCTTCGCGTTCATCCACTTCCCCGCGAATCCCCCTCCGCAATCACACTCACCCGGGTCAAACCGTGAAGATTGGGCACACCCTCGGGCTTAGCCCGCATCATATGGTATCTGAGCAAAGGTTGCCACGGATTTGACCCTCCAATTTCACCAATTTCGCCCAAAAATTTCCCCAAAAATTTTTCCCCAAAAAATAGCTCGAATTTGGATCTCTGGATTTGTTGAGTTTTTTGTGGTTTTGGTCCACAGATCTGTTGTCTCTAGTGTTGATCTACATCCCCTCCAAATTTCGCGGTCCAATTCCTTCTAAATCTCTCAGAATCGACGATTTACTCGTCCAATTTCCGCTGCCCACGAAGAACACGAAGAACAGTTCGTCCAGTTTTTGCTCCACCGGCAGTGCCGGCCAGACCACCACGGCACTGCCGCCAGCCATCGCCTTCCGCTCGCCCCGGCCAAACCAAATCGCCGCCCACCCACCCGCCTCCCGCCGCCTGGCCCTCGCCCCCGCAGCAGCCACCGCACCAAGCCCCCGCCCGGCGCTAGCCGCCCACCCTGCTCCGCTCCACGCACTGCTCAACCGGCAGCCACGCACGCCTCCGCTTGGGCGAGCCCAAGCACACGCGCCCAGCCTCGATCCGCTCGCGCCCCACCATCTCCACGCGCGCCCACCGCCGCCAGCAGCCTCCGCCCGCGCCAACCACACGCGCGCTTGCTTGCTCCCTGGCCAAGACCCGCACGTCGAGTGTGTGGAGGATGTTGTCCAACGCCGTCTTCATTTCTCTTGTTTCTTGACCTTGCATGGCGAGTGTTGCCTTCAACTCATTGCCTTGAGTTTCAATCTTCTCATTGAGTTCTTGAACTTGATTGTTGAGGTCAATCCTTTGCACTTGAGCTCTTTCTTCATAGCGGACGTTGGTATCCTTGAGCATGGCTTCAAATTGATTGAGCTTGGCGTGGATGGCTTGAGTAGCTATCCAATGTTGGTGCCGCGTCATCGGTAGTTGGTTCCCTTCTCCACTAGACATGGTTACAACTAAAACAAGAACTATGTGGTGGGTGGTTAGGAAAGACTACCAAGAGTGTCAAAACTTGCAAACCAAAATCGAAAAGGTGTTTCAAGTCGAGGAACAACCGATATGTATGCACACACAAAACAAAACTCTATATGGTGTTAGGTATGGATGTGGAAAGCCAAATGGAAGAACCAAACGAAAAGTCTATTGTCAAAAGTGGGTAAGATCCAAAAGTCACAAGTCAAAGGCGGTGATCACAAAAGGCATACACAAGGTGGAACACACGCGTGGGACAAAATGGGGTTAGCGCGACGGAAAATGAGCACGAACAAAAATGGTCCTAACGAAGACTACTAGCTCGGTGTCACGCTAACGCAAGAGAGACCGTGGCTTGGTTGCAAAATTGAGAAGCAACAAGATTTGCGCAAGACGCCTCTCTTCTCTTTTCTCTCTTTTGCTTATAAGCTTTGGACTCTTTTGTGTATAGGTGTCACTCACACTCTTTTTCTTTTTCTTTGTCACACTCTTTTTTTTTTTTGTATGCTTAGAAGCTTTCTTTTTCTCACTATGGAAGGCTACTACTATCTATGTAAGTATGTCACACTTCTCTTGCTTATCTTTTCACAACGAGCTTACTTCGTAGCTTTGCTCAACACACGCACACCCACACGGTCGGGACGCTTGCGCAATGCTTCGCAACACTAGAAAGCCACTCTCGATAGGAAAGGTACGCAAAGGAAGCTAAGGCTACAAGTTAGGGGGCAAGTTATACCACTTGATGACGGTGGCCGACGATGTTGAACTTGCTATGGTGGAAGGTGTCAAGTGAACCGCTTGGATCCTCGGGGTGCCGTCGTCGTAGTTGATGTTGCGGAAGCTTAGTGGTAGCTGAAATGGCACACACAACGAAGTCCGGTCAAAAATTCGGCCAGGCGGAACTTCCGGTCCTGAGGGGCGGAACTTCCGGTCCGGGGGCGGAACTTCCGGTCTTCCGGGGCGGAACTTCCGGTCGCAATCAGATCTGCGAGCTGTTCTTCGATTTGGGCGGAAATCCGGGCCAAAAATCTTCGAATTCGTGGAACATTTGGCAGTAGAAGCTGTGGGAAGGTGGGGGAATTGCAGATCAACACCAAAGACAAGTTTCTATTGGACCAAAACCACCAAAAACACAACAAATCGCGAGATCCAACCAAGGCCAATTTGGGGCTATTTTTTGGGAAAAATTTTTGGAAATTTTTTTGGGCGAAATTGGTGGAATTGGTGGGTGTGGGGGTCAAATCCGTGGCAACCAAGGAGCTCTTGATACCATATGATAAGGGCTAAGCCCAGGGATGTGCCCGATCTTCACGGATTTGAATGGATACGTGGGGGTAGGTGGATGAACGCGATGAACACGTGGGGGAAACGCGGGGATACAACACACACACGCACACAATTCGAGTTTTCCCTCGTTGGCTCGAAACACCAACTCGATAGAGATTGCAGGAAAAGACCTTCCGGTAGAAGTCCCGCAAAGAGATCGACAAATCAAAGCTCGGGAGATCTAGAAGGGCGAAAAGAACGGAAGGCTTGATAGAAGTGCAAGCAAAAGACCAAATAAGGTAGAAGTGCAAGCAAAAGATCAAACAATCGGTAGAAGTCGCCAAAGAGATCTTCACGAGTTGATAAGGAGCCCGGGTGGGGATACAAGATCATAGATCTAGGTAGGGTTCCCACAAGGGTGAGCTAAGCTCAGGTTTTCTTTCAAATCAAGTCTAATCTCAGATCTGAGCCAACTAGGCTATTTATAGGTAGGGGGCGAAGAGTTAAGTTACATGCTGAAAAGTGCTGTTGTGCTGAAGTTCGCGGTGGCGGAAGTTCCGGTCATCTTGGGCGGAAGTTCCGGTCAGGGGCGGAAGTTCCGGTCCTCGGGGCCGGAAGTTCCGGCCGGGCCGGAAGTTCCGGCCAAGTTCCGGCCAAGTTCCGAAATTAGCTCGTTTCCTTGCAGTAACATCCAGGGGCGATTTGACGGACTTTCGGAACTTGTGCGGAACTTGGGCGGAAGTTCCGACCGGGCGGAAGTTCCGGTCCCTCGGGGCGGAAGTTCCGGTCCGATGCTTTTTCCTGCGCGCTGGAGGGCATCTTGGGGGCATCTTGGAGGAATCTGGCCGGAAGTTCCGGTCCTGGGGGGCGGAAGTTCCGGCCTGGGCGCTGTAGCTCTATCTTCATTGTTTTCAGCTCTCTCTCCAACGTCTTGGCCTCCATGGCTTGTGTCTTGGTCGATGTACCTGATTGAACAGAGGGTATTTGCATGAAGTAGCAAGCCATCCAAGGGGGTGTCAAAGTCATAGGTGGAGAGGAGCGAATTCACCTCTTGGCGTAGTGCTTGGGCTCGAGCTCGTGTCATTGGACCACGAGGAGGGCTTGTCGGTCTTGAGGCGGCGGTGTCCCTAGGCCACCCCGTATCAGTTGCTCTTGTTTCTTCATGTAGTTTCTTCATGGCGGTGGTGCGCTCGTCGAAGTCCATGTTGGTCCTTTGATGAAGAGGGAGTGGGAGGATGTCGAGTGCCGTTGGAGGTTCGAATCCATAGACGATCATGAAGGGACTCCGTAATGTTGTGGAGTGTTTGGCTCTATTGTAGGCGAACTCCGCGTGGGGGAGGCAATCTTCCCATGACTTCAAGTTTTTCTTCACAAGTGTGCGGAGGAGTGTGGAGAGGCTTCGATTGACCACTTCGGTTTGTCCATCGGTTTGAGGGTGCGAGGACGATGAGAATAAGAGCTTGACTCCAAACTTTGCCATTAGCGACTTCCATAGATAACTCATGAACTTGACGTCTCGATCCGACACAATGCTTGCCGGTATCCCATGTAGGCGAACCACTTCCCTGAAAAACAATGAAGCAATGTGTGAAGCATCATCGCTCTTATGACATGGTATGAAATGTGCCATTTTTGAGAACCTATCCACTACCACAAAGATTGAATCATGCCCATGCTTTGTTCTTGGTAAGCCTAACACAAAGTCCATGCTTATATCCGACCAAGGTGCATATGGAATGGGTAAAGGCATGTAAAGACCATGGGGATTGGATGTTGACTTAGCTTGTAAACAAGTGGTGCAACGGTTGCAAAGGCGCTCCACGTCTCGCTTCATGCGTGGCCAATAATAGTGTGTGGATAGCATCGAAAGAGTCTTGTCGCGTCCAAAATGACCAATGAGGCCACCTCCATGTGACTCTTGCAAAAGCAACTTACGAAGAGAAGACTCGGGTATGCAAACTTTGTTAGCTTTAAACAAGTAGCCATCATGCAAGTAGAAATCATCAAAACCTCGGTCAATGGAACACTTTTCAAAGATTGGTCCAAAGAAAGCGTCGGAAGGGTAAAGTTCTTTGATCTCCTCAAGACCCAAAATGTGAAACTCCAAGCGGGTGAGTAGGAGAGTAATCTTGCGGGAAAGTGCATCCGCAACCACATTTTCCTTGCCCTTTTTGTATTTGATAACATAAGGGAAGGACTCTATGAACTCAACCCACTTAGCATGTCTCTTGTTCAAATTGTGTTGACTTTTCAAATACTTCAAGGATTCATGATCGGAATGGATAACAAACTCTTTTGGCCAAAGGTAATGTTGCCAAACTTCAAGAACACGAACTAAAGCATAAAGCTCCTTGTCATATATAGGATAGTTGAGGCGTGCGCCATCCAACTTCTCGCTATAGTATGCCACGGGTTTTCCATTTTGCATGAGAACACCACCGATTCCAAGGCCACTCGCGTCGCATTCTATCTCAAATGTTTTAGCAAAATCGGGAAGAGCAAGTAGTGGTGCCTCGGTGAGTCTCTTTTTCAATTCATCAAAAGCTTTTTGTTGTGCTTTGCCCCAAACAAACGGAACATTCTTTTTTGTAAGCTCGTTTAAAGGGCAAGAAATGGTGCTGAAATCTTTCACAAAGCGGCGGTAAAATCCAGCGAGTCCATGGAAGCTTCGAACTTGACCAACATTTGTGGGAGTGGGCCAATTGTAGATGGCCTCAACCTTGGAAGAATCAACTTCAATCCCGTTGGCGGAAACCACAAAACCAATAAAAACCAATTTGTTTTGAGCGAAATGGCACTTTGGTAAGTTGGCAAAGAGCTTCTCGTGGCGCAAGATGCATAAGACTTCTCTCACATGTTGAACATGGTCCTCGAGATTTTTGCTATAGATGAGGATATCATCAAAGTAAACAACCACGCTCTTGCCAATGAGAGGTCGCAAAATGTGATTCATAAGACGCATGAAAGTCGAAGGAGCATTGGAAAGACCAAATGGCATGACAAGCCATTCATATAGACCAAGCTTGGTCTTGAATGCCGTCTTCCATTCATCACCAATTGCCATGCGAATTTGGTGGTAGCCACTACGCAAATCAATCTTAGAGAAAATGGTGGCACCACTCAATTCATCAAGCATGTCATCTAAACGCGGAATGGGATGGCGATAACGGACGGTAATGGCATTGATAGGTCGACAATCCATACACATCCGTTGCGTCTCATCCGGTTTAGGCACAAGAATGACGGGAACGGCACAAGGGCTAAGACTTTCTCGGACGTACCCTTTAGCGAGGAGGTCTTGTATTTGGCGTTGGATCTCCTTGGTATCTTCGGGGTTGGTGCGGTAAGCGGCGCGGTTTGGTAGGGGAGCGCCGGGTATGAGGTCGATGCGATGCTCGATGCCCCGAAGCGGTGGTAGTCCATGAGGTAGCTCGTCGGGGAAGACGTCTTGGAACTCCTTCAAAAGAGACAACAAAGACGAAGGAATGTTGGTTAAGTCGTTAGTCTCCGACGAGAGGCCCTTGCAAATGAGCACGTAGTGTATGGTGGTGGATGGGTTGTCTTTCACTTCTCTCCACTCGCTTTTGGTGGCTAGGAGGACACTCTTTCTCTCACTCATATGTGGGTGGTGGCGCTCACTCTCTTTTTGGTGGGTAGCTCCCTCTCCTCTCAACTCACTATGGTGGGTGTTGTGTTGTGCCCTCGCTAAAGCCTTCGCATTGTCGGCGATGATTTGGCTAGGAGTCATTGGGCGAAGCTCGAACTTCTTGTCCTTGACCTTGAAGGTGTATGCATTGGAGTAACCATCATGTATGGCCTTCTTGTCAAATTGCCATGGGCGGCCAAGCAACATGTGGCACACGGTCATAGGCACGACGTCACACTCGACGGTGTCTTCATAGGGTCCTATCTTGAAGTTGACGGTGACGGTGTGTTGAATCTTGACATTGCCCTTGTCACTCAACCATTGGACATGGTATGGATGAGGATGAGGTTGAGCTTCTCACATAACTCGGTGCTTGCCAAGTTGTGGCAACTCCCACCGTCGATGATGACCTTGATTGACTTGCCACCAATGCCGGCACGCGTTTGGAAGAGGTTGCATCTTTGGTCTTCCATAGCTTGGGGTTGAGTGGTGAGCACTCGAGTGACCACAAGAGAAGGGCTTGGATCATGTGTGCATAAGAGAGGGTCTTCTCCACTTTCTTCATCATAGTCTTCCTCATTAGCAACGGCGGCTTGCACTAGGGCTTCATATTCACCTTCACTTAGCGTCTCTATGTCACCATTCTCCATAGTTGTCATGACCTTGGTGTTCTTGCACTCAAAGGATTTGTGGCCTTGAGTACCACACTTGAAGCAAGTGACATTGGAGGGTCCCGTAGAGGCCTTGGAGGAGGCAGTGGAGGATACCGTTTGCTTCATGCGACTTTGGATAGAAGGTTGCTTGGAAGGTGTAGAGGATGCGGTTGGCTTGACACTTGTTGTGGGAGTTGATGTAGCAAGTTTGGAGGCGAAGTATTGCTTCGACTTCGAGTACTTGATGTCCTCATTCACTTGACGCTCGGCCTTGGAAGCTTGGTGAACTAACTCAACCATGTTGGAGTATTGTTGGAACTCCACAATCCTCTTGATGGGGTAGTTGAGGCCATTGAAGAACCTAGCGATGGTTTGGTTCTCGGACTCTTGGATGTTTGCTCGCATCATGGTTAACTCCATTTCCTTGAAGAATTCCTCAACGGTCTTGGTGCCTTGCTTCAACTTTTGTAGCTTGTTGAAGAGATCGGTCTTGTAGTGTTTAGGGACAAAGCGAGCTTCCATCTCCTCCTTCATGTCTTCCCAAGTATCAATTGGAGGATCACCCTTTTCTTCCCTAAGAGTGACAACTTGTTCCCACCAAGTGTTGGCATAATCTTCAAACTCGTGGGAGGCCATGGCTACTTTCTTGGCACCGGAGTAGTTGTGGATGCGGAAAATCTTGTCAACCTTGAGTGCCCATGAGAGGTAGGCCTCGGCATCGTCTTCACCCTTGAACTTGGGCATGTTGAACTTGAGCTTTCCATACATATTCTCTTCATCTTCCATGTTCCTTCGGCGAGGACGGATGCCTTCATCTCTTGCGACTTGAGGTGGTAGAGGAGGTCTTCCACGACCAACCATAGCATTGGGTTGGCGTTGGAGGTGAACACTAGCTTCACTTGGCTCACGTTGAGGATGTTGTTGCGGATCTTGACGAGGTTGTTGACGTTGTCCAATGTTGGCTCTCTCATCTTGATCATGTTGAGGTTGTCCTCGGCCCCTTTGGTCATGGTGAGGATGGTTCCAGAGGTCACGCCTTGGTGGATCTTGATGACCTTGGTCTTGAGCATCCACATGGGCTTGACGATGAGGTGCCGGGTCCATGTTGTGGAGGACGTTGTCTTGGGGTTGGTCGTCATGCCCATGGTGGGCATGGCGAGCCGCTTGATGACGATCTTGGTGAAGAGCTTGATCTTGTTGAGGACGCTCATGAGGACGAGCATGGCGATGGAACTCTCCGCGCCTTGAGTTTGAGCGAGAATCATCATGACGAGCGTGCGGTCGACGAGAGCGATGATGATCTCCATGCCTTGAGTCGGAGCTTGAGGACGAATGGTGATCATGGGAGTAGTCATCATGTGAGGAGGTCGATGACGATGAGGAAGTAGAGCGATGGCGATGTCGGCGTCCCAAGTTGTTGATGGCGCGCTCGAGGCTATCCATGCGCCGCTCCATGTTTGCATCATTGGCCGTCACTTGATCATGCAAGTTGTCCGTAGCTTCGCGAAGAAGAATCATATCTTGGTTCACTTGGCCGAAGTTGTGAGCCACTTCTTCATATTGTTCATCGATGCGTGTCTTGAACAAGTTGAGTTGGTCCTTGAACTCTTGGCGTTGCACCCATAGGTTGTGTTGGGTGGCCAACCTCTCGGAGGGGTGTAGGACCTCATCCTCCTTTGCTTGGTCTCCGTGCCTATCCATGATCACAAGATAAGAACTATGTTGTGGGTGTTAGTGGAAGGAGACTACCTCGCACTCTTACCGTGGTAAGATAGTATTGATGCAATCAACCAAGCCAAAAGTAAGACCAATTGTATCGGGACACACACAAAGGCACACGCAAAAGCTAGCAAATACGGTGTTAGGAGTGGATGGTGGAAAGCCAAAAGACGAAATCCAAAATCGAGTATGTTGTTAAGAGTGGGTAAGGTCCAAAAATCAAGTGTCAAAGTGGAGATCACTATAAACACGGAAAAATGTGGAACTCACACACGGGATGAACGGGGTTAGTGTAACCAAGGAACGAGCGGAAAAATGAAAAACCCCAAAGCAAGGGTGCTCAATGTCACACTAACGCAAGAAGAGATCGAAGCTAGGTTGCATAGAGTAGAAACACCAAGATTCGCACGAGGTCTCTCTTCTCTATCTCTCTTGCTTGCTTAAAAGCTTTTCACTCTTTTTGTATTGCTGGCACTTTGCACTTTGCTTTTCTCTTTTTTTTTTTTTTTTTTTTACTAGCACACTATGCTCTTACTCTTTTGCTGGCCACTCACGAGCTCCACTTATGAGCTTTACTCACACAACGCACACCCTCACGGTCGGGACCTCGTGCGATGTTTCGCAACACTCGAAAGCTTCGCTCGTGGGATAGATCGCAAAAAGAAGAGGGCTACAAGGGTTACTGCAAGTTATACCTGCGATGGTGGAGATGATGGTGGTGGTGGTGGTCGGCGGTGGTGTTAGTCGATGTCGAAGACGAGGAGCCCGGTCGCTGGTCCGGTTGGACCGGAGTTGGCGCCGGCGTGTCCGGTCTGGCGGCCGGTCGGGCCGGGTTCTGGGCCGGCTGTCCGGTTTGCGGCCGGTTGGCCGGGTTCTGCGCCGGACGGTCCGGTCTGGGAGCCGGTTGACCGGGTTCGAAACCGGATCGCACGATTTGGAGCTTTCTCTCTCCTGTTCTTCCCCAAACCAAGACCAAATCGACCAAAACGAAGGGAAACGATGGAATTGGAGGCTAAAAGTTGGGGAAAAAGTAGATCAAGCACAACAACACCAGATCCACGGAGCAAAACCACTCAAAACTCAACCAAATCACAGATCCATCCAAAGGCAATTTAGGGCTATTTTTTGGAAAATTTTCTAGAAACGAAATTGGGTGGGTGGAGGGTCAAATCCGCGGAAACCAAAGGCTGCTGATACCATATGATGTGGTCTAAGACCCCGATTGTGGCCCGATCTCGCGAATGACCCAAGGAATCAAGGGGGAAAGAGGGGGAGAGGCGGAAGAACACGAAGAACGCGAAGAACACACGAAGAACCACGCACGCCAACCCGATACAATCGATGCTTACCCTCACGGCTCGATGGACCGTGCCAATAGAATCCGCCCGGAAGAGACTCGAGGTAGAATTCCGAGAGGAGAGACCGGTGGGGAGGACGAATCAAGGAGTGGGAGAGAGAGTGTAAACACTAGAATCTCGCACTACCAAATCCATACATCCACAAGGGTTGCCTTGATTACAGAGGGATGATACCCAAGGGAGACTAAGCTCAAAGTTAGGTTTGAGTTCTAAACAAGTCTGAGGGGTAAAAGGGGTGTCCAAGGTGCTTATATAGCGGTACAAGGCGACACGGGCCGAAAAGGTACAAAGGAAAACGTTTCGGGCCGAAAAGGAGTCTTCAGTCGTGCAGGCCGGTCAGGAGGCCGGTTGGACCGGACCTGGGACCGGGTCGTCCGGTCGGTGACCGGATCCTGGACCGGGCGATAACGGCGAGGCCGGAGCCGGGAAGTCGTCCGGATGGCACCGGTTGGTGGCCCGGTTGGGGACCGGGTGGCCAGTCGAAGCGGCCGGTCGACCGGATTACGAGCGGGTGGCCGGTCAGAGGCCGGTCAGGCCGGATCTGGCCCGGCCGCTCATCGTCTCTTCCTTGCGTTCTTGGGGCGACTTCGGGTCCAGCTCCGTGTACATCTTCTCGATCAGCTGCTCCTCTCCTTCCCTTGACCATGACGTACCGTCCTCTCCGTGGTCTTGATGCTCCACGTACCTAATGACACAAAGGGTTTCGGCATGAGGTAGCATTCCATCCAATGGGGTATCTAGGTCGAGGGAAGTGAGGAGCGAGTTCACCTTGTCGTGTAGAGCTTTAACTCGAGCCCTTGTCATTGGTCCACTTGGGGGACTTGTTGGCCTTGATGTTGTGTCGTTGGTGAGCGGGGCTACATCACCAAGTGGACCAATGACAAGGGCTCGAGCTAAAGCTCTACATGACAAGGTGAACTCGCTCCTCACTACCCTCGATCTCGATACCCCATTGGATGGAATGCTACCTCATGCCGAAACCCTTTGTGTCATTAGGTACGTGGAGCATCAAGACCATGGAGAGGATGATACGCTATGGTCAAGGGAAGGAGAAGAACAGCTGATCGAGAAGATGTACACGGAGCTAGACCCGAAGTCGCCCCAAGAACGCAAGGAAGAGACGATGAGCGGCCAGAATCCGGTCCGACCGGCCTCCCCTGACCGGGCCACCCGGCCCAGAATCCGGTCGACTGCCGCTCGACTGGCCACCCGGTCCACAACCGGCCACCAACCGGTGCCATCCGGACGCCTTCCTGGCTCGAACCTTGCCCTGCTATCGCCCGGTCCAGATCCAACCGACCGGATCGCCTTGGCCCCCAGTCCGGTCCAACCGCCTCCCGACCGCCTGCACGACTAAAGACGCCTTTTCGGCCCGAAACGTTTTCCTTTGTACCTTTTCGGCCCGTGTCGCCTTGTACCGCTATATAAGCACCTTGGACACCCCTTTTTCCCCTTAGACTTGTTTAGAACTCAAACCTAACTTTGAGCTTAGTCTCCCTTGGGTATCATCCCTCTGTAATCAAGGCAACCCTTGTGGATGTATGGATTTGGTAGTGTGAGATTCTAGTGTTTACACTCTCTCTCCCACTCCTTGATTCGTCCTCCCCCACGTCTCTCCTCTCGGAATTCTACCTCGAGTCTCTTCCGGGCGGATTCTATTGGCACGGTCCATCGAGCCGTGAGGGTAAGCATCGATTGTATCGGGTTGGTGTGCGTGGTTCTTCATGTGTTCTTCGCGTTCTTCGTGTTCTTCCGCCTCTCCCCCTCTTTCCCCTTGATTCCTTGGGTCATTCGCGAGATCGGGCCACAATCGGGGTCTTAGACCACATCATATGGTATCGACAGCCTTTGGTTTCGCTGAATTTGACCCTCCACCCACCCAATTTCGTTTCTAGAAAATTTTCCAAAAAATAGCCCTAAATTGCCTTTGGACGGATCTGTGATTTGGTTGAGTTTTGAGTGGTTTTGCTCCGTGGATCTAGTGTTGTTGTGCTTGATCTACTATTTCCCCAACTTTTAGCCTCCAATTCCATCGTTTCCCTTCGTTTTGGTCGATTTGGTTTTGGTTTGGGGAAGAACAGAGGAGAGAAAGCTCCAAATCGTGCGATCCGGTTTCGAACCCGGTCAACCCTCTGACCGGACCGTCGGCGCAGAACCTGCCAACTGCCGCAAACCGGACAGCCGGCCCGTAACCCGGTCCGACTGCCGCTGGGACACGCCGGCGCCAACTCCGGTCCAACCGGACCAGCGACCGGCTCCTCGTCTTCGACATCGACTAACACCACCGCCGACCACCACCACCACCATCATCTCCACCATCGCAGGTATAACTTGCAGAACCCTTGTAGCCCTCTTCTTTTTGCGATCTATCCCACGAGCGAAGCTTTCGAGTGTTGCGAAACATCGCACGAGGTCCCGACCGTGAGGGTGTGCGTTGTGTGAGTAAAGCTCATAAGCGGAGCTCGTGAGTGGCCAGCAAAAGAGTAAGAGCATAGTGTGCTAGTGAAAAAAAAAAGCAAAGTGCAACGTGCCACCGATACAAAAAGAGTGAAAAGCTTTTAAGCAAGCAACAGAGATAGAGAAGAGAGACCTCGTGCGAATCTTGGTGTTTCTACTCTATGCAACCTAGCTTCGATCTCTTCTTGCGTTAGTGTGACATTGAGCACCCTTACTTAGGGGTTTTTCATTTTTCCGCTCGTTCCTTGGTTGCACTAACCCCGTTCATCTCGTGTGTGAGTTCCACATTTTTCCGTGTTTATAGTGATCTCCACTTTGACACTTGATTTTTGGACCTTACCCACTCTTAACAACATACTCGATTTTGGATTTCGTCTTTTGGCTTTCCACCATCCATTCCTAACACCATATTTGCTAGCTTTTGCGTGTGCCTTTGTGTGTGTCCCGATACAATTGGTCTTACTTTCGGCTTGGTTGATTGCCTCAATACTATCTTACCACGGTAAGAGTGCGAGGTAGTCTCCTTCCACTAACATCCACAACATAGTTCTTGTCTTGTGATCATGGATAGGCACGGAGACCAAGCAAAGGAGGATGAGGTCCTACACCCCTCCGAGAGGTTGGCCACCCAACACAACCTATGGGTGCAACGCCAAGAGTTCAAGGACCAACTCAACTTGTTCGAGACATGCATCGATGAACAATATGAAGAAGTGGCCCACAACTTCGGCCAAGTGAACCAAGATATGATTCTTCTTCGCGAAGCTACGAACAACTTGCATGACCAAGTGACGGCCAATGATGCAAACATGGAGCGGCGTATGGATAGCATCGAGCGCGCCATCAACAACTTGGGACACCGACATCGACATCGCTCTACTTCCTCATCGTCATCGACATCATCACATGATGACTACTCCCATGATCACCATTCGTCCTCAAGCTCCGACTCAAGGCATGGAGATCATCATCGCTCTCGTCGACCGCACGCTCGCCATGATGATTCTCGCTCAAACTCAAGGCGCGGAGAGTTCCATCGCCATGCTCGTCCTCATGAACGTCCGCAACAAGAACAAGCTCTTCACCAAGATCGTCATCAAGCGGCTCGCCATGCCCACCATGGGCATGACGACCAACCCCAAGACAACGTCCTCCACAACATGGACCCGGCACCTCATCGTCAAGCCCATGTGGATGCTCAAGACCAAGGTCATCAAGATCCACCAAGGCGTGACCTCCGGAACCATCATCGCCATGACCAAAGGGGCCGAGGACAACCTCAACATGATCAAGATGAGAGAGCCAACATTGCACAACGTCAACAACCTCGTCAAGATCCGCAACAACATCCTCAACGTGAGCCAAGTGAAGCTAGTGTTCACCTCCAACGCCAACCCAATGCTATGGTTGGTCGTGGAAGACCTCCTCTACCACCTCAAGTCGCAAGAGATGAAGGCATCCGTCCTCGCCGAAGGAACATGGAATGATGTGGTCTGAGACCCCGATTGTGGCCCGATCTCGCGAATGACCCAAGGAATCAAGGGGGAAAGAGGGGGAGAGGCGGAAGAACACGAAGAACACGAAGAACAATCGAAGATCCACGCACACCAACCCGATACAATCGATACTTACCCTCACGGCTCGATGGACCGTGCCAATAGAATCCGCCCGAAAGAGACTCGAGGTAGAATTCCGAGAGGAGAGACCGGTGGGAAGGACGAATCAAGGAGTGGGAGAGAGAGTGTAAAACACTAGAATCTCACACTACCAAATCCATACATCCACAAGGGTTGCCTTGATTACAGAGGGATGATACCCAAGGGAGACTAAGCTCAAAGTTAGGTTTGAGTTCTAAACAAGTCTAAAGAGCTAAAGGGGTGCTTGGGGTGCTTATATAGTCTTACAAGGCGACACAGGCCGAAAAGGTAAGTTCGGGCCGAAAATATAACTTAAGTCGTGCAGGCCGGTCGGTGCAAGTGCCGGCCGATCGGGCCGTGACCGGCGGGCCGGACTCGACCGGGCTCGTGGACCGGCGCCAACCGGACGAGGTTCCGAAGCCCCGGTATGTTGCTCCGGATGGCACGAGCGCAAAACCCGGTTTGGACCGGGCGGCCCGGTCGGGAGGCCGGTCAGACCGGGCCGGGACCGGGTGGCCCGGTCGAAGCCGGCTCGACCGGGTTACGGACCGGCCGTCCGTCTTCTCTTCCTTGCGCTCTTCGGGCGACTTCCAGTCCAGCTCCGTGTACATCTTCTCGATCAGCTGCTCCTCTCCTTCCCTTGACCATGACGTACCGTCCTCTCCGTGGTCTTGATGCTCCACGTACCTAATGACACAAAGGGTTTCGGCATGAGGTAGCATTCCATCCAATGGGGTATCTAGGTCGAGGGAAGTGAGGAGCGAGTTCACCTTGTCATGTAGAGCTTTAACTCGAGCCCTTGTCATTGGTCCGCTTGGGGGACTTGTTGGTCTTGGTGGGGAGGTGTCCGAAGGCCACCCCGCATCATCTCCCCCCCCTTGGGAGAGAGTCGTCCTCGACTCTTGTTCCTCCTCATCTCCATGATAGGGTGAGAGATCCGAGTTGTTGAAAGTGTTGCTCACCAAGTACTTTGATGTTGGTATGTCGATGACGTAGGCGTTGTTGTTGATGCGCTTGAGGACCTTGAAAGGACCATCTCCTCTTGGCTTGAGCTTGGAGTTGCGTTCTTGCGGAAACCTTTCTTTCCTTAGGTGGATCCAAACGAGGTCTCCTTCTTCAAACACGCGTTCCTTTTTCTTGGCGTTGAGGCGGTTAGCTTGGCGAAGTACATGCTCTTGTATGGTTGCTCTTGTCTCTTCATGTAGTTTCTTCATGGCGGTGGTGCGCTCGTCGAAGTCCATGTTCGTTCTTTCATGAAGAGGTAGTGGGAGGATGTCGAGTGCCGTTGGAGGTTCGAATCCGTAGACGACCATGAAGGGACTCCTTGCGGTTGTGGAGTGCTTGGCTCGATTGTAGGCGAACTCCGCGTGGGGTAGGCAATCTTCCCATGACTTCAAATTTGTCTTCACAAGTGTGCGGAGGAGTGTGGAGAGGCTTCGATTGACCACTTCGGTTTGTCCATCGGTTTGAGGGTGCGAGGATGATGAGAACAAGAGCTTCACTCCAAACTTCGCCATGAGCGACTTCCATAGGTAACTCATGAACTTGACGTCTCGATCCGACACAATGCTTGCCGGTATTCCGTGTAGGCGAACCACTTCCCTGAAAAACAACGAAGCAATGTGTGAAGCATCATCGCTCTTATGACATGGTATGAAATGAGCCATTTTAGAGAACCTATCCACTACCACAAATATTGAGTCATGACCATGTTTTGTGCGTGGTAAGCCAAGTAGAAAGTCCATGCTTATGTCCGACCAAGGTGCATATGGAATGGGTAAAGGTATGTAAAGACCATAGGGATTGGAAGTAGACTTAGCTTGTAAGCATGTTGTACACCGGCGGCAAAGGCGTTCCACGTCGCGGTACATTCTTGGCCAATAGTAGTGGGTTGAGAGCATGGCATATGTCTTCTCTCGTCCAAAGTGACCCATGAGACCACCTCCATGTGACTCTTGCAAAAGCAACTTACGAAGAGAAGACTCGGGAATGCAAATCTTGTTAGCTTTAAACAAGTAGCCATCATGCAAATAGAAATCATCAAATCCGCGGTCAACGGAACACTTGGCAAAGATTGGACCAAAGAAAGCGTCGGAAGGGTAAAGTTCTTTGATCTCCTCAAGACCCAAAATGTGAAACTCCAAGCGGGTGAGTAGAAGAGTAATCTTGCGGGAAAGTGCATCCGCAACCACATTTTCCTTGCCCTTTTTTGTATTTGATTACATAAGGGAAGGACTCTATGAACTCAACCCACTTAGCATGTCTCTTGTTCAAATTGTGTTGACTTTTCAAATACTTCAAGGACTCATGATCCGAGTGGATGACAAACTCTTTTGGCCAAAGGTAGTGTTGCCAAACTTCAAGAACACGAACCAAAGCATAAAGCTCCTTGTCATATATAGGATAGTTGAGGCGTGCGCCATCCAACTTCTCACTATAGTATGCCACGGGTTTTCCATTTTGCATGAGAACACCACCGATTCCAAGCCCACTCGCATCGCATTCTATCTCAAATGTTTTTGTAAAATCGGGAAGAGCAAGTAGTGGTGCCTCGGTGAGTCTCTTTTTCAATTCATCAAAAGCTTTTTGTTGTGCTTTGCCCCAAACGAACGGAACATTCTTTTTTGTAAGCTCGTTTAAAGAGCAAGAAATGGTGCTGAAATCTTTCACAAAGCGGCGGTAAAATCCGGCAAGTCCATGGAAGCTTCTAACTTGACCAACATTTGTGGGAGTGGGCCAATTGTGGATGGCCTCAACCTTGGAAGAATCAACTTCAATCCCGTTGGCGGAAACCACAAAACCAAGAAAAACCAATTTGTTTTGAGCGACATGGCATTTTGGTAGGTTGGCAAAGAGCTTCTCGTGGCGCAAGATGCATAAGACTTCTCTCACATGTTGAACATGGTCCTCGAGATTTTTGCTATAGATGAGGATATCATCAAAGTAAACAACCACGCTCTTGCCAATGAGAGGTCGCAAAATGTGATTCATAAGACGCATGAAAGTGGAAGGAGCATTGGAAAGACCAAATGGCATGACGAGCCATTCATAGAGACCAAGCTTGGTCTTGAATGCCGTCTTCCATTCATCACCAATTGCCATGCGAATTTGGTGGTAGCCACTACGCAAATCAATCTTCGAGAAAATGGTGGCACCACTCAATTCATCAAGCATGTCATCTAAACGCGGAATGGGATGTCGATAACGGACGGTAATGGCATTGATAGGGCGGCAATCCATACACATCCGTTGCGTCTCATCCGGTTTAGGCACAAGAATGACGGGAACGGCACAAGGGCTAAGGCTTTCTCGGACATACCCTTTAGCGAGGAGGTCTTGTATTTGTCGTTGTATCTCCTTGGTATCTTCGGGGTTGGTGCGGTAGGCGGCGCGGTTTGGTAGTGGAGCGCCGGGTATGAGGTCGATGCGATGCTCGATGCCCCGAAGCGGTGGTAGTCCATGAGGTAGCTCGTCGGGGAAGACGTCTTGGAACTCCTTCAAAAGAGACAACAAAGACGAAGGAATGTTGGTTAAGTCGTTAGTCTCCGACGAGAGGCCCTTGCAAATGAGCACGTAGTGTATGGTGGTGGATGGGTTGTCTTTCACTTCTCTCCACTCGCTTTTGGTGGCTAGGAGGACACTCTTTCTCTCACTCATATGTGGGTGGTGGCGCTCACTCTCTTTTTGGTGGGTAGCTCCCTCTCCTCTCAACTCACTATGGTGGTTGTGGTGTTGTGCCCTCGCTAAAGCCTTCGCATTGTCGGCGATGATTTGGCTAGGAGTCATTGGGCGAAGCTCGAACTTCTTGTCCTTGACCTTGAAGGTGTATGCATTGGAGAAACCATCATGTATGGCCTTCTTGTCAAATTGCCATGGGCGGCCAAGCAACATGTGGCACACGGTCATAGGCACCACGTCACACTCGACGGTGTCTTCATAGGGTCCTATCTTGAAGTTGACGGTGACGGTGTGTTGAATCTTGACATTGCCCTTGTCACTCAACCATTGGACATGGTATGGATGAGGATGTTTGCGAAGCGTGAGGTTGAGCTTCTCACATAGCTCGGTGCTTGCCAAGTTGTGGCAACTCCCACCATCGATGATGACCTTGATTGACTTGCCACCGGTCTTGGCACGCGTTTGGAAGATGTTGCATCTTTGGTCTTCCATAGCTTGGGGTTGAGTGGTGAGCACTCGAGTGACCACAAGAGAAGGGCTTGGATCATGTGTGCATAAGAGAGGGTCTTCTCCACTTTCTTCATCATACTCTTCCTCATTAGCAACGGCGGCTTGCACTAGGGCTTCATATTCACCTTCACTTAGAGTCTCTATGTCACCATTCTCCATAGTGATCATGACCTTGGTGTTCTTGCACTCAAAGGACTTGTGGCCTTGGGTGCCACACTTGAAACAAGTGACATTGGAGGGTCCCGTAGAGGCCTTAGAGGAGGCGGTGGAGGATACCGTTTGCTTCATGCGACTTTGTATGGAAGGTTGCTTGGAAGGTGTAGAGGATGCGGTTGGCTTGACACTTGTTGTAGGAGTTGATGTGGCAAGCTTGGAGGCGAAGTATTGCTTGGACTTCGAGTACTTGATGTCCTCATTCACTTGACGCTCGGCCTTAGAAGCTTGGTGAACCAACTCAACCATGTTGGAGTATTGTTGGAACTCCACAATCCTCTTGATGGGGTAGTTGAGGCCATTGAAGAACCTAGCGATGGTTTGGTTCTCGGACTCTTGGATGTTTGCTCGCATCATGGTTAACTCCATCTCCTTGAAGAATTCCTCAACGGTCTTGGTACCTTGCTTCAACTTTTGGAGCTTGTTGAAGAGATCGGTCTTGTAGTGTTTA
Source organism: Lolium perenne (assembly GCF_019359855.2). Taxonomy (NCBI): domain Eukaryota; kingdom Viridiplantae; phylum Streptophyta; class Magnoliopsida; order Poales; family Poaceae; genus Lolium; species Lolium perenne. The sequence continues at coordinate 101,575,481 of NC_067248.2, read as the reverse complement.
GGGACAAAGCGAGCTTCCATCTCCTCCTTCATGTCTTCCCAAGTATCAATTGGAGGATCACCCTTTTCTTCCCTAAGAGTGACAACTTGTTCCCACCAAGTGTTGGCATAATCTTCAAACTCGAGGGAGGCCATGGCTACTTTCTTGGCACCGGAGTAGTTATAGATGCGGAAGATCTTGTCAACCTTGAGTGCCCATGAGAGGTAGGCCTCGGCGTCGTCTTCACCCTTGAACTTGGGCATGTTGAACTTGAGCTTTCCATACATATTCTCTTCATCTTCCATGTTTCTTCGGCGAGGACGGATGCCTTCATCTCTTGCGACTTGATGTGGTAGAGGAGGTCTTCCACGACCAACCATAGCATTGGGTTGGCGTTGGAGGTGAACACTTGCTTCACTTGGCTCATGTTGAGGATGTTGTTGCGGGTCTTGGCGAGGTTGTTGGCGTTGCCCAATTATGGCCCTCTCATCTTGATCATGTTGTGGTTGCCCTCGGCCCCTTTGGTCATGGCGAGGATGGTTCCGGAGGTCACGCCTTGGTGGATCTTGATGACCTTGGTCTTGAGCATCCACATGGGCTTGACGATGAGGTGCCGGGTCCATGTTGTGGAGGACGTTGTCTTGGGGTTGGTCGTCATGCCCATGGTGGGCATGGCGAGCCGCTTGATGACGATCTTGGTGAATAGCTTGTTCTTGTTGCGGACGTTCATGAGGATGAGCATGGCGATGGAACTCTCCGCGCCTTGAGTTGGAGCGAGAATCATCATGACGAGCGTGCGGTCGACGAGAGCGATGATGATCTCCATGCCTTGAGTCGGAGCTTGAGGACGAATGGTGATCATGGGAGTAGTCATCATGTGAGGTAGTCGATGACGATGAGGAAGTAGAGCGATGTCGATGTCGGCGTCCCAAGTTGTTGATGGCGCGCTCGAGGCTATCCATGCGCCGCTCCATGTTTGCATCATTGGCCGTCACTTGGTCATGCAAGTTGTCCGTAGCTTCACGAAGAAGATTCATATCTTGGTTCACTTGGCCGAAGTTGTGAGCCACTTCTTCATATTGTTGGTCGATGCGTGTCTCGAAGAGTGATAGTTGTTCCTTGAACTCTTGGCGTTGAGTCCATAGGTTGTGTTGAGTAGCCAACCTCTCGGTGTTCCGGAGGACTTCTCCATCCCTTGTTTCATCTCCGTTCCTATCCATGATCACAAGACAAGAACTATGTTGTGGATGTTAGTGGAAGGAGACTACCTCTCACTCTTACCGTGGCAAGATAGTATTGAGGCAATCAACCAAGCCGAAAGTAAGACCAATTGTATCGGGACACACACAAAGGCACACGCAAAAGCTAGCAAATATGGGGTTAGGTGTGGATGGTGGAGAACCAAAAGACGAAATCCAAAATCGAGTATGTTGTTAAGAGTGGGTAAGGTCCAAAAATCCAAGTGTCAAAGTGGTGATCACTATAAACACGGAAAAATGTGGAACTCACACACGGGATGAGCGGGGTTAGTACAACCAAGGAACGAGCGGAAAAAGGAAAAACCCAAAACGAGGGTGCTCAATGTCACACTAACGCAAGAAGAGATCGAAGCTAGGTTGCATAGAGTAGAAACACCAAGATTCGCACGAGGTCTCTCTTCTCTATCTCTCGTGCTTGCTTAAAAGCTTTTCACTCTTTTTGTATTGCTGGCACTTTGCACTTTGCTTTTCTCTTTTTTTTTTCACTAGCACACTATGCTCTTACTCGTTTGCTGGCCACTCACGAGCTCCACTTATGAGCTTTACTCACACAACGCACACCCTCACGGTCGGGACCTCGTGCGATGTTTCGCAACACTCGAAAGCTTCGCTCGTGGGATAGATCGCAAAAAGAAGAGGGCTACAAGGGTTACTGCAAGTTATACCTGCGATGGTGGAGATGATGGTGGTGGTGGTGGTCGGCGGTGGTGTTAGTCGATGTCGAAGACGTGTGCCCGGTCGGTGGTCCGGTCGGACCGGGTGCTGCGCCGGCTGCTCCGGTCTGAGGGCCGGTTGACCGGGTTCTGGACCGGCTGCTCCGGTTTGCGGCCGGTTGACCGGGTTCTGCGCCGGACGGTCCGGTCTGGGGGCCGGTTGACCGGGTTTGAAACCGGGTTCGTCGATTTGGAGCTTTCTCTCTCCTGTTCTTCCCCAAACCAAAACCAAATCGGCCAAAACGAAGGGAAACGATGGAATTGGAGGCTAAAAGTTGGGGAAATAGTAGATCAAGCACAACAACACCAGATCCACGGAGCAAAACCACTCAAAACTCAACCAAATCACAGATCCGTCCAAAGGCAATTTAGGGCTATTTTTTGGAAAATTTTCTAGAAACGAAATTGGGTGGGTGGAGGGTCAAATCCGCGGAAACCAAAGGCTGCTGATACCATATGATGTGGTCTGAGACCCCGATTGTGGCCCGATCTCGCGAATGACCCAAGGAATCAAGGGGGAAAGAGGGGGAGAGGCGGAAGAACACGAAGAACACGAAGAACAATCGAAGATCCACGCACACCAACCCGATACAATCGATACTTACCCTCACGGCTCGATGGACCGTGCCAATAGAATCCGCCCGGAAGAGACTCGAGGTAGAATTCCGAGAGGAGAGACCGGTGGGAAGGACGAATCAAGGAGTGGGAGAGAGAGTGTAAAACACTAGAATCTCACACTACCAAATCCATACATCCACAAGGGTTGCCTTGATTACAGAGGGATGATACCCAAGGGAGACTAAGCTCAAAGTTAGGTTTGAGTTCTAAACAAGTCTAAAGAGCTAAAGGGGTGCTTGGGGTGCTTATATAGTCTTACAAGGCGACACAGGCCGAAAAGGTAAGTTCGGGCCAAAAATATAACTTAAGTCGTGCAGGCCGGTCAGGGAGCCGGTCAGACCGGGCCTGTGACCGGGCGGGCCGGTCCTGACCGGGCCTGTGACCGGGCGCCAACCGGACGAGGTTCCGAAGCCCCGGTATGTTGCCCGGATGGCACGAGCGCAAAACCCGGTTTGGACCGGGCGGCCCGGTCAGGAGGCCGGTCAGACCGGGCTGGGGACCGGGTGACCCGGTCAGGAAGCCGGTCTGACCGGGTTCTGGACCGGCCGTCCGTCTTCTCTTCCTTGCGCTCTTCGGGCGACTTCCAGTCCAGCTCCGTGTACATCTTCTCGATCAGCTGCTCCTCTCCTTCCCTTGACCATGACGTACCATCCTCTCCGTGGTCTTGATGCTCCACGTACCTAATGACACAAAGGGTTTCGGCATGAGGTAGCATTCCATCCAATGGGGTATCTAGGTCGAGGGAAGTGAGGAGCGAGTTCACCTTGTCGTGTAGAGCTTTAACTCGAGCCCTTGTCATTGGTCCGCTTGGGGGACTTGTTGGTCTTGGTGGGGAGGTGTCCGAAGGCCACCCCGCATCATGGAAGATGAAGAGAATATATGTATGGAAAGCTCAAGTTCAACATGCCCAAGTTCAAGGGTGAAGACGATGCCGAGGCCTACCTCTCATGGGCACTCAAGGTTGACAAGATCTTCCGCATCCACAACTACTCCGGTGCCAAGAAAATAGCCATGGCCTCCCTCGAGTTTGAAGATTATGCCAACACTTGGTGGGAACAAGTTGTCACTCTAAGGGAAGAAAAGGGTGATCCTCCAATTGATACTTGGGAAGACATGAAGGAGGAGATGGAAGCTCGCTTTGTCCCTAAACACTACAAGACCGACCTCTTCAACAAGCTCCAAAAGTTGAAGCAAGGCACCAAGACCGTTGAGGAATTCTTCAAGGAAATGGAGTTAACCATGATGCGAGCAAACATCCAAGAGTCCGAGAACCAAACCATCGCTAGGTTCTTCAATGGCCTCAACTACCCCATCAAGAGGATTGTGGAGTTCCAACAATACTCCAACATGGTTGAGTTGGTTCACCAAGCTTCCAAGGCCGAGCGTCAAGTGAATGAGGACATCAAGTACTCGAAGTCGAAGCAATACTTCGCCTCCAAACTAGCTACATCAACTCCCACAACAAGTGTCAAGCCAACCGCATCCTCTACACCTTCCAAGCAACCTTCTATCCAAAGTCGCATGAAGCAAACGGTATCCTCCACCGCCTCCTCCAAGGCCTCTACGGGACCCTCCAATATCACTTGCTTCAAGTGTGGTACTCAAGGCCACAAATCCTTTGAGTGCAAGAACACCAAGGTCATGATCACTATGGAGAATGGTGACATAGAGACGCTAAGTGAAGGTGAATATGAAGCCCTAGTGCAAGCCGCCGTTGCTAATGAGGAAGACTATGATGAAGAAAGTGGAGAAGACCCTCTCTTATGCACACATGATCCAAGCCCTTCTCTTGTGGTCACTCGAGTGCTCACCACTCAACCCCAAGCTATGGAAGACCAAAGATGCAACATCTTCCAAACGCGTGTCGGCATTGGTGGCAAGTCAATCAAGGTCATCATCGACGGTGGGAGTTGCCACAACTTGGCAAGCACCGAGCTATGTGAGAAGCTCAACCTCACGCTTCGCAAACATCCTCATCCATACCATGTCCAATGGTTGAGCGACAAAGGCAATGTCAAGATTCAACACACCGTCACCGTCAACTTCAAGATAGGACCCTATGAAGACACCGTCGAGTGTGACGTGGTGCCTGTGACCGTGTGCCACATGTTGCTTGTCCCCCCATGGCAATTTGACAAGAAGGCCATACATGATGGTTACTCCAATGCATACACCTTCAAGGTCAAGGACAAGAAGTTCGAGCTTCGCCCAATGACTCCTAGCCAAATCATCGCCGACAATGCGAAGGCTTTAGCGAGGGCACAACACAACACCCACCATAGTGAGTTGAGAGGAGAGGGAGCTACCCACCAAAAAGAGAGTGAGCGCCACCACCCACATATGAGCGAGAGAAAGAGTGTCCTCCTAGCCACCAAAAGCGAGTGGAGAGAAGTGAAAGACAACCCATCCACCACCATACACTACGTGCTCATTTGCAAGGGCCTCTCGTCGGAGACTAACGACTTAACCAACATTCCTTCGTCTTTGTTGTCTCTTTTGAAGGAGTTCCAAGACGTCTTCCCCGACGAGCTACCTCATGGACTACCACCGCTTCGGGGCATCGAGCATCGCATCGACCTCATACCCGGCGCTCCCCTACCAAACCGCGCCGCTTACCGCACCAACCCCGAAGATACCAAGGAGATCCAACGCCAAATACAAGACCTCCTCGCTAAAGGGTACGTCCGAGAAAGCCTTAGCCCTTGTGCCGTTCCCGTCATTCTTGTGCCTAAATCGGATGAGACGCAACGGATGTGTATGGATTGCCGCCCTATCAATGCCATTACCGTCCGTTATCGCCATCCCATTCCGCGTTTAGATGACATGCTTGATGAATTGAGTGGTGCCACCATTTTCTCTAAGATTGATTTGCGTAGTGGCTACCACCAAATTCGCATGGCAATTGGTGATGAATGGAAGACGGCATTCAAGACCAAGCTTGGTCTATATGAATGGCTTGTCATGCCATTTGGTCTTTCCAATGCTCCTTCGACTTTCATGCGTCTTATGAATCACATTTTGCGACCTCTCATTGGCAAGAGCGTGGTTGTTTACTTTGATGATATCCTCATCTATAGCAAAAATCTCGAGGACCATGTTCAACATGTGAGAGAAGTCTTATGCATCTTGCGCCACGAGAAGCTCTTTGCCAACCTACCAAAATGCCATTTCGCTCAAAACAAATTGGTTTTTCTTGGTTTTGTGGTTTCCGCCAACGGGATTGAAGTTGATTCTTCCAAAGTTGAGGCCATCCACAATTGGCCCACTCCCACAAATGTTGGTCAAGTTAGAAGCTTCCATGGACTTGCCGGATTTTACCGCCGCTTTGTGAAAGATTTCAGCACCATTGCTTGCCCTTTAAACGAGCTTACAAAAAAGAATGTTCCGTTTGTTTGGGGCAAAGCACAACAAAAAGCTTTCGAACCCTTGGAATCGGTGGTGTTCTCATGCAAAATGGAAAACCCGTGGCATACTATAGCGAGAAGTTGGATGGCGCACGCCTCAACTATCCTATATATGACAAGGAGCTTTATGCTTTGGTTCGTGTTCTTGAAGTTTGGCAACATTACCTTTGGCCAAAAGAGTTTGTTATTCATTCGGATCATGAGTCCTTGAAGTATTTGAAAAGTCAACACAATTTGAACAAGAGACATGCTAAGTGGGTTGAGTTCATAGAGTCCTTCCCTTATGTAATCAAATACAAAAAGGGCAAGGAAAATGTCGTTGCGGATGCACTTTCCCGCAAGATTACTCTTCTACTCACCCGCTTGGAGTTTCACATTTTGGGTCTTGAGGAGATCAAAGAACTTTACCCTTCCGACGCTTTCTTTGGTCCAATCTTTGCCAAGTGTTCCGTTGACCGCGGATTTGATGATTTCTACTTGCATGATGGCTACTTGTTTAAAGCTAACAAGATTGGCATTCCCGAGTCTTCTCTTCGTAAGTTGCTTTTGCAAGAGTCACATGGAGGTGGTCTCATGGGTCACTTTGGACGAGAGAAGACCTATGCCATGCTCTCAACCCACTACTATTGGCCAAGAATGTACCGCGACGTGGAACGCCTTTGCCGCCGGTGTACAACATGCTTACAAGCTAAGTCTACTTCCAATCCCTATGGTCTTTACATGCCTTTACCCATTCCATATGCACCTTGGTCGGATATAAGCATGGACTTTGTGTTAGGCTTGCCAAGAACAAAGCATGGGCATGATTCAATCTTTGTGGTAGTAGATAGGTTCTCAAAAATGGCTCATTTCATACCATGTCATAAGAGCGATGATGCTTCACACATTGCTTCGTTGTTTTTCAGGGAAGTGGTTCGCCTACGCGGAATACCGGCAAGCATTGTGTCGGATCGAGACGTCAAGTTCATGAGTTATCTATGGAAGTCGCTCATGGCGAAGTTTGGAGTGAAGCTCTTGTTCTCATCGTCCTCGCACCCGCAAACCGATGGACAAACCGAAGTGGTCAATCGAAGCCTCTCCACACTCCTCCGCACACTTGTGAAGACAAATTTGAAGTCATGGGAAGATTGCCTACCCCACGCGGAGTTCGCCTACAATCGAGCCAAGCACTCCACAACCTCAAGGAGTCCCTTCATGATCGTCTACGGATTCGAACCTCCAACGGCACTCGACATCCTCCCACTACCTCTTCATGAAAGAACGAACATGGACTTCGACGAGCGTACCACCGCCATGAAGAAACTACATGAAGAGACAAGAGCAACCATACAAGAGCATGTACTTCGCCAAGCTAACCGCCTCAACGCCAAGAAAAAGGAACGCGTGTTTGAAGAAGGAGACCTCGTTTGGATCCACCTAAGGAAAGAAAGGTTCCCGCAAGAACGCAACTCCAAGCTCAAGCCAAGAGGAGATGGACCTTTCAAGGTCCTCAAGCGCATCAACAACAACGCCTACGTCATCGACATACCAACATCCAAGTACTTGGTGAGCAACACTTTCAACATCTCGGATCTCTCACCCTATCATGGAGATGAGGAGGAACAAGAGTCGAGGACGACTCTCTCCCAAGGGGGGGGGGAGATGATGCGGGGTGGCCTTCGGACACCTCCTCACCAAGACCAACAAACCCCCCAAGTGGACCAATGACAAGGGCTCGAGCTAAAGCTCTACATGACAAGGTGAACTCGCTCCTCACTACCCTCGATCTCGATACCCCATTGGATGGAATGCTACCTCATGCCGAAACCCTTTGTGTCATTAGGTACGTGGAGCATCAAGACCATGGAGAGGATGATACGCTATGGTCAAGGGAAGGAGAAGAACAGCTGATCGAGAAGATGTACACGGAGCTGGACCCGAAGTCGCCCCAAGAACGCAAGGAAGAGACGATGAGCGGCCAGTCCAGAATCCGGTCTGACCGGCCTCCTGACCGGGTGATGAGGTCTAAGACCCCGTGTGTGGCCCGATCTCGCGAATGACCCAAGAATCAAAGGGGGAAAGAGAGGGAGAGGCGGAAGAACACGAAGAACGCGAAGAACACAACGCACACCAACCCGATACAATCGATACTTACCCTCGTGGCTCGATGGACCACGCCAATAGAATCACCACGGGAGAGACTCGAGGTAGAATCCCGGAGTGAGAGATCGGTGTTGGGGACGGAGGTAGGTGAGGGAGAGAGAGTGGTCTACACTAGAATCTCACTCACATAGATCCAATCATCCAACATGGGGTGCCTTGATACAAAGGGGATGAAACCCTAGGGAGACAAAGCTCAAAGTCATGTTTAAGCCTAAATCTTGTCTAATCTCAGATCTGAGCCAACTAGGCTATTTATAGTAGGGGGGCGAAGGGGTAAGTTACACGCTGAAAAGTATTGTTGTGCTGAAGTTCGCGGTGGCGGAAGTTCCGGCCGTCTTGGGCGGAAGTTCCGGTCAGGGGCGGAAGTTCCGGTCCGGGGAGCCGGAAGTTCCGGCCCGGCCGGAAGTTCCGGCCAAGTTCCGGTCAAGTTCCAAAATTGACCCATTTCCTTGCAGTATCATCCAGGGGCACTTCGGCGCACTTTCGGAACTTGGGCGGAACTTGGGCGGAAGTTCCGAGTGGGCGGAAGTTCCGGTCCCTCGGGGCGGAAGTTCCGGCTGGGCGGAAGTTCCGGTCCCTCGGGGCGGAAGTTCCGGCTGGTTCCTCTTCTCTGGGCGCGGGAAGGCATCTTGGAAGCATCTGGGAGGCATCTGGCCGGAAGTTCCGGTCCTGGAGGGCGGAAGTTCCGGCCTGGGCGCTGTAGCTCCATCTTCATCATTTCCAGCTCTCCCTCCATTGGCTTGGTCTCCATGGCTTATGCCTTGACCGATGTACCTGATTGAACATAGTGTATTTGCATGAAGTAGCAAGCCGTCCAAGGGTGTGTCAAAGGCATAGGTAGAGAGGAGCAAATTCACCTCTTGGCGTAGTGCTTGGGCTCGAGCTCGTGTCATTGGACCACGAGGAGGGCTTGTTGGCCTTGATGTAGTGTCGTTGGCGAGCGGGGCTACATCATCTCCCCCCCCCTTGGGGAAGAGTCGTCCTCGACTCTTGCTCCTCCTCACCGATGAGGTAGACAGGAAGGACTTGTATAGGTGCCCTTGTGTCCTTAGGGATGCTCGTCGTAGTGCAGGCGTCTTTGTTGTAGTCCATAACGGGTCTCCCATGTAGTGGTGGAGGGGCCAAGTCTCGGTCGAAGAAGAACAAGGGGAAAAACAACTTGCAAAAGGAAAGCTTGTGGATGCCAATTTGGTGACCGGCGAACAAGAGGCTCTCAATCAAATACGAAGCATCAAGTCGTTTCTCCAAAAGGCATTGGGCAAAAATGGTGATCAAAAGAGTGTCGATGTATCCAAAATGTGGTAGGACAAAAATTTGTGCAAGTAAAAGTTTGCTTTGGAAGGTGTCAAAAATGTTGTGTGTAGCATTGTCCCACACAAATGGAACAATCAAAAGGCAAGTATCGGCGGCAAAATTTGGGGCAAAATTGTTATGTGCAATGGCAAAGCTATGGAGACTTCTAGCTTGGGAAAGTATGGTTGGCGTGAGCCGAGTATGGGTATCCTCAAGTGTCAAAGGATCCATTGCAATTGCCAAAGATGAAATGAGAAATCCAAAGGAGAGCAACTTTATGTGTAACTTGTGGCACAAGGTGCATAAGGTGTCTCTCACATGTATGACATGGTCCTTGAGATTCTCGGAGTGTATGATGATCTCATCAAGACATACAACAACCATTGTGCCAACAAGATATGTCAAGATATGTTGCATAAGAAGCACAAGAGGTGACGAGGAATTGGACCAAACCGGAAGCTCGACAAGAAATGTCGGAAACACATGATGGCGAAGGCGTTGGGAAACATACCCTTTGGTGTGAGTCCCATGGGTTGGATCATGTATCTCGTCCTTGTTGGGGTAGCTCTCAATTGCGCGTTTCGTGAGCTCATGCTCCGTAGCGGTGGAAGTGGTCGTCCGTGTACCTACACATGGAAGAAACAAGACAAAAAGCGTGTGTGCATGGTAGATGAATACATCATCCATCATGATGTTCCATGTCTTTTGCACATCACCATGAGTGTCAAGCAAGATAGTATGAAATGTATGGTGATAGTGCATATGGCATGAAGGTGCATTCGTGGCATGTGGTAACGCATGATCATCAAAAAGGGAAAAGGCTATGGGGGCCTTCTCATGAACAATAAAATAAGCATTCTTGCATTCCAAGCATAAGAAAGAGCAGTTGTTCACAATCTTGGATGCAAGGATCATGGAATGGTGTAAACATTTTGGGCAAAGCATGTGAAAGCTAATGTCATCATTGTTGTCGACAACCCTATGGAAAGAGCAAGTGTTCATCAAGGGTGTCACAACACAAACATGAGCATAATCATTATCATTGCAAGCAAGCGGAGCAAATATGAATCTTTCATAACATGGCATGTTCATGGTATCACAATCAATCAACTCCACATGATCAACAATGCTAGCAAGCAAAGCATCACATGGGAATATGAAAGAATCAAGTGACGTAGAAAATGTATCATTAAGGTCATGCATGCACTCATAAGTCATCATGTCCACTAGTGGGATCATGGCATCATCAACACCTATGTTGTTACCTTTGTAGGCCGACTCATTTGAAGTAGATGTTGTGGAAGTAGGAGGATCCATGTGGTCGACATGTCCATCTTGGAGCAAGCATGGTGAGATATCATCATCTTCATGCACCATGTACATCTTCTCCATGAGTGGGAACTCATCCTCCGTGGAACCTAGTGCAACATAAGAAGACACAAACGAGGGAGAGGTTAATGTGTTAGCAAATGCGATGTCCTCCATGGACCTATCATCTACCTCTCTCAACTCACTTTGTGTATCACTCATGTCCTCCAAATGGAAGTACTCAAACTCACATATGGGGTGGAAGTCACTCAACTCACTAGCACTCTCACTCAAGTGGGCTAAGTGGCTCTCATGCTCACATGGAGTAGGTTCGACTTGCTCATCTCCATGCGCCTCCGTGGTTGAAGGGAAAATCCCATGCTCAACCATCTCAACTCCATGCGCCTCCGTGGGTGAAGGGAGAATCCCATGCTCACCATGCTCAACTCCATCGCCTCCTAAGTCGTCCTCAAGTGGTGGCATCTTGGAGACTTGTGCATTGAGCTCGTCGAAGTAGAGCTTCTTGGCACTTGGCGTTGTGCATTGCCATGCCACGTGATCCTTGGCCTTGCACACCTCACATAGGAGATTGGGACATTCCCGTGGAAGGTGGCCTTGTTGCTTGCACTTGTAGCATCGGAGTCCATAGGCATATGACGAGGTAGGGGCCATTGTGGTGGTGGCGCAAGAGGTAGAAGTCGCCTTATGAGGAAGGTCTTCATGTCGAGGCTCTCGTCTTCTTGCCTCATCACCATGTCTTGAGTGGTGTCGTCGAAGATCATGTGTGGAAGGATGTCGATGTAGACCATGAGGTGGTGGTGGTCGACGACGATCATGAGATGGTGTGAGTCGATGACGGTCCTTGCCTTGCCTAGGTGATGGCTCATGTTGGGGGCGCTCTTGATGCTCCATATGATGTCCGTGATGTCGATGATCTTGTGCATAAGCACTCTCATGGTGGCGCCTTGTGGAGCTCGGAGAAGTGTGTCGATTCCGAATATGTTGGTGACGCTCTTGATGATCCACATGATGATGCCATCGTGGAGGTCCTCGATCTTCATATGTAGCTCCATTGGCCAAGTAGGGGTATGTGGGAGCATCGGCGGTATGCATGGTGGGGTCGATGTCGTCCTCGTCGTGGTGCTCCACCATGTCGTCCATGCTTGTTGAGCAAGTGTCGATGTAGAGCTCGTCGATGTCGTCCATGTAGGCGATGCTCTCGGAGCCATAGTCGGTGATACGGGGTGGCCTATGGACACCGCCGCCTCAAGACCGACAAGCCCTCCTAGTGGTCCAATGACACGAGCTCGAGTCAAAGCGCTACATGATAAGGTGAACTCACTCCTCACTACCCTTGATCTCGATACCCCTTTGGATGGGCTGCTACCTCAGGCCGATATGCTTTGTGTTATCAGGTATGAATCTCGAGAGAAGGACAGCACAGCAGACCCGAAGATGGACAAGGAAGAAGGAGAAGAAGAGCTGAAGGACGCCCCTGCTCACCCCGTCACTGCCGGCCTCAAGACCCCGGCACTGCCGGCCTGCTCACCCCGGCACTGCCGGCCTCCGGACACCGGCACTGCCGGCCCCTCCAGCTGAAGACGCAACCAGCGGCACTGCCGGCCCTATCGGCACTGCCGGCCCTTCCTCACCGGCACTGCCGGCCCCACCCCTGTTGACTTAATCTCAACCGTCGATTTCGCATCCATGGACCAGGATAATTTATGTAATTCCGACTTTACCCCTGTACGAATCTGGGTCTATAAATACCTCACCCCTTCCTCCAGATTAGGGTTAGAGATGAACTAAGAAGAAACTTGAGCTTTGCTCCAACCCATGAGGGAAACCCTAGATCTATGATCTTGTATCGCCACCCGGGCTCCTTATCAACTCGTGAAGATCTCTTTGGCGACTTCTACCGTTTGTTTGATCTTTTGCTTGCACTTCTACCTTGTTTGGTCTTTTGCTTGCACTTCTATCAAACCTTCCGGTCTTTTCGCCCTTCTAGATCTCCCGAGCTTTGATTTGTCGATCTCTTTGCGGGACTTCTACCGGAAGGTCTTTTCTCGCAGCCTCTATCGAGTAGGTGTATCGGGCCTACGAGAAAGAACCGGTTTGTGTGTGTGTGTGTTGTATCTCCACGAGTTCATCCCCGTGTTCATCGTGTTCATCGTGTTCATCCACCTCCCCCACGAAATCCACCCAAATCCGTGAAGATCGGGCACATCCCCAGGCTTAGCCTCATCATATGGTATCAGCAGCTCTTGGGTTGCCACGGATTTGACCCCCACATCACCAATTTCGCCCAAAAATTTTCCAAAAATTTTTCCCAAAAAATAGCCCCAAATTGGCCTTGGATCGATCTCTCGATTTGTTGAGTTATTTGTGGTTTTGCTCCAATAGAAACTTGTCTTGGGTGTTGATCTACTATTCCCCCAACTTTTCCCACCAGTTTGTGCCAATTTTCCCACGAAATCGAAGATTTTCGGGTCAGTTTTCCGCCAAATCGACGAACAGCAGCTGAGGCCGGCACTGCCGCCCCAACATCGCCGAGATTTGCCGGTCGGCACTGCCGCCCCAACATCGCCGGCATCGCCGGCCCCGAAATTTTTCACACTTTCTTCGTTTTTCGTTTGGCACTAACCCCTTGTGTTTGGACTTCGTTGTGTGTGCCATTTCAGCTACCACTAAGCTTCCGCAACATCAACTACGACGACGGCACCCCGAAGATCCAAGCGGTTCATTTGACACCTCCACCATAGCAAGTTCAAGGTCGTCGGCCACCGTCATCAAGTGGTATAACTTGCCACCTAACTTGTAGCCCTAGCTTCCTTTGCGTACCTTTCCTATCGAGAGTGGCTTTCTAGTGTTGCGAAGCATTGCGCAAGCGTCCCGACCGTGAGGGTGTGCGTGTGTTGAGCAAAGCTACGAAGCAAGCTCGTGTGAAAAGATAGGCAAAAGAAGTGTGACATACTTACATAGATAGTGAGAAAAAGAAAGCTTCTAAGCATACAAAAAAAAAGAGAAAAAGAAAAAGAAAAAGAGTGTGAGTGACACCTATACACAAAAGAGTCCAAAGCTTCTAAGCAAAAGAGAGAAAAGAGAAGAGAGACGTCTTGCGCAAATCTTGTTGCTTCTCAATTTTGCAACCAAGCCACGGTCTCTCTTGCGTTAGCGTGACACCGAGCTAGTAGTCTTCGTTAGGACCAATTTTGTTCGTGCTCATTTTCCGTCGCGCTAACCCCATTTTGTCCCACGCGTGTGTTCCACCTTGTGTATGCCTTTTGTGATCACCGCCTTTGACTTGTGACTTTTGGATCTTACCCACTTTTGACAATAGACTCTTCGTTTGGTTCTTCCATTTGGCTTTCCACACCCATACCTAACACCATATAGAGTTTTTGTTTTGTGTGTGTGCATACATACCGGTTGTTCCTCACCTAGATACATCTTTTCGATTTTGGTTTGCAAGTTTTGACATTCTTGGTAGTTTCTCCTAACCACCCACCACATAGTTCTTGTTTTAGTTGTAACCATGTCTAGTGGAGAAGGGAACCAACTACCGATGATGCGGCACCAACATTGGATAGCTACTCAAGCCGTCCACGCCAAGCTCAATCAATTTGAAGCCATGCTCAAGGATACCAACGTCCGCTATGAAGAAAGAGCTCAAGTGCAAAGGATTGACCTCAACAATCAAGTTCAAGAACTCAATGAGAAGATTGAAACTCAAGGCAATGAGTTGAAGGCAACACTCGCCATGCAAGGTCAAGAAACAAGAGAAATGAAGACGGCGTTGGACAACATCCTCCATACACTCAACCGACAAGAAGATAGACGACACCATTCAAGGTCTTCACGCTCTCATAGCTCAAGGTCACGAGCTCCTACATCGTCGCATCATGATTCCAATCAAGACCCACGCCACCATAATGTGGATGCTCAAGTGCTTCAACAACAAGCTCAAGAAGCGGAGCAAGCACGACTTCGACTTGTCCAAGAACGTCTACGCCTTGAAGAAGAACGCCTTCAACAAGAACATCTCCATGCTCAATTCCAAGAGGAACAACAACGTCTTCGTCATGATCAAGATCTCCTTCATGCACGTGAGCAAGAAAGGCTCCGCCAAGAGCAAGAGGCACGTCATCATCAAGGGCAACCTCGCCCATCTCAAGTGGCCAATGCTCAAAGGCACCACCATAATGTCGAACAAGAAGTGAACCAAGACCGCCGCATCATCAATGTTGATCAACCTCCTCGTGATAGGGCACCACGCCGTCAAGGTCAAGATAACCGTCGTCATCATGATGATCGCCCTCATGGTAGAAGACCACCTCATCAAGCACGAGATGTTGAGATGGAGGAAGATTCAAATCATCAACAAGCATCAAGTGAAGAAAGTGTGAGGCCTCATCAACGCCACAACAATGATGATCAAGATGAAGGTCATGGAAGACCACCTCCTCCTCAACAACAAAGAAACAACAATGAAGATGCTCAAGGTCCACAACCTCAACCTCAACAACGTCAAGATCATGATGAAGCAAGACCACCTCCTCGACGCAATGACCGCAATGAGGAAGAAATCTTTGGGAAGCTCAAATTCACCATGCCCAAGTTCCAAGGAGAGGAAGATCCCGACGCATACTTGTCTTGGGTACTCAAGGTTGGTAAAATATTCCGCATCCACAACTTCTCCGAAGCAAAGAAAGTTGCCATGGCATCACTTGAGTTTGAAGGATATGCAAATGTTTGGTGGGAAGAGGTCAACAAGAAGCGTGAGAAGGAAGACCTAGCACCCATTGACACATGGGAAGAGATGCAAGAAGTCATGCAAAACCGCTTTGTACCAACTCACCACAAGCGTGACCTCTTCAACAAGCTCACTCAACTCAAGCAAAGCTACAAGTCCGTTGAGGAATACTACAAGGAGATGCACATGACCATGATGAGTGCAAATGTGGATGAGCGGGAAGAGCAAACTATGGCAAGATTCTTGAATGGCTTGAACATCCCCGTCAAGAGGATAGTGGAATTCTTGCCTTACAAAAACATGGTTGAGCTACTCCACCAAGCAACAAGGGCCGAGCGCCAAGTGCGAGAAGACCTAGCAAGTGCAAAGACAAAGACCTTCTTCGCCGCAAGAAATGCCATGAATGCCTCCTCAAGCATCAAGAACACAAGTGCACTTGCCTCCAAGGATCCTCCAAAGCAAGCAAGAAGTGCCATCAAGACAACAAGCTTCAAGCCGGAACAATCAACCATGTCCTCCAAAGCTTCCACCGGATCTAGTAACATCACTTGCTTCAAGTGTGGTGCTCAAGGACATAAATCCTTTGAATGCAAGAACACAAGAGTTATGATCACTCGAGATGATGGAGATGTGGAGTATTTGAGTGAAGGTGAATATGAAGCCTTGGTACAAGCCGCAACCTCTCATGAAGAAGATGACTTGGAAAACCAAGAGCAAGTCCTATGTGTGCATGATGCAAGCCCTTCTCTTGTGGTGACCAAAGTGTTGACAACCCATGCACTTCCCAATGAAGACCAAAGGTGCAATATCTTCCAAACAAGAGCCGGAATCAATGGCAAGTCAATAAAGGTTATCATCGATGGAGGGAGTTGCCACAACCTTGCAAGCACCGAACTATGTACCAAGCTCAACCTCCCGCTCGGAAACACCCCCATCCCTACCATGTGCAATGGCTAAGTGACAATGGAAATGTGAAGATCCAACATACCGTCACGATATCCTTCAAGATTGGCGCCTATGAAGACACCGTTGATTGTGACGTCGTGCCTATGACGGTGTGCCACATGTTACTTGGTCGCCCTTGGCAATATGACAAGAAAGCCAACCATGATGGCTACACAAATGCCTATAGCTTCAAGGTCAACGACAAGACCTACATCCTACGCCCAATGACTCCTAGCCAAGTAATTGCGGACAATGCAAAGGCTCTAGCGAGGGCTAAGGAAGCCACTATCACTAGTGAGTTGAGAGGTGAGAGAGTGATCCACCAAAAAGAGAGTGAGCGCCACAAGCCATATGTGAGTGAGATGAAGAGTGTCCTCCTAGCTACCAAGAGTGAGATGAGAGAAGTGCACCACAACCCATCCACCACTCCACACTACGTGCTCATTTGCAAGGGCCCTTCGGAGGAGACTAACGACTTAACCAACATTCCTTCGTCTTTGTTGTCTCTTTTGAAGGAATTCCAAGACGTCTTCCCCGACGAGCTACCTCATGGACTACCACCGCTTCGGGGCATTGAACACCGCATCGACCTCATACCCGGCGCTCCTCTTCCAAACCGAGCCGCCTACCGCACCAACCCCGAAGACACAAAGGAGATTCAACGCCAAATACAAGACCTGCTCGCCAAAGGGTACGTTCGAGAAAGCCTTAGCCCTTGTGCCGTTCCCGTGATTCTTGTGCCTAACCGGATGAGACGCAACGGATGTGTATGGATTGTCGACCCATCAATGCCATTACCGTCCGTTATCGTCATCCCATTCCCCGTTTAGACGACATGCTTGATGAATTGAGTGGTGCCACCATTTTCTCTAAGATTGATTTGCGTAGTGGCTACCACCAAATTCGCATGGCAATTGGTGATGAATGGAAGACGGCATTCAAGACCAAGCTTGGTCTCTATGAATGGCTCGTCATGCCTTTTGGTCTTTCCAATGCTCCTTCCACTTTCATGCGTCTTATGAATCACATTTTGCGACCTCTCATTGGCAAGAGCGTGGTTGTTTACTTTGATGATATCCTCATCTATAGCAAAAATCTCGAGGACCATGTTCAACATGTGAGAGAAGTCTTATGCATCTTGCGCCGTGAGAAGCTCTTTGCCAACCTACCAAAATGCCATTTCGCTCAAAACAAATTGGTTTTTCTTGGTTTTGTGGTTTCCGCCAACGGGATTGAAGTTGATTCTTCCAAAGTTGAGGCCATCCACAATTGGCCCACTCCCACAAACGTTGGTCAAGTTCGAAGCTTCCATGGCCTCGCCGGATTTTACCGCCGCTTTGTGAAAGATTTTAGCACCATCGCTTGCCCTTTAAACGAGCTTACTAAAAAGAATGTTCCGTTTGTTTGGGGCAACGCGCAATAAAAAGCTTTTGATGAATTGAAAAAGAGACTCACCGAGGCACCACTCCTTGTTCTTCCCGATTTTGCTAAAACATTTGAGATAGAATGTGACGCGAGTGGCCTTGGAATTGGTGGTGTCCTCATGCAAAATGGAAAACCCGTGGCATATTATAGTGAGAAGTTGGATGGCGCACGCCTCAACTATCCTATTTATGACAAGGAACTTTACGCTTTGGTTCGTGTTCTTGAAGTTTGGCAACACTATCTTTGGCCCAAAGAATTCATTATTCACTCCGACCATGAATCTTTGAAGTATTTGAAAAGTCAACACACTTTGAACAAAAGACATGCAAAATGGGTTGAGTTCATTGAGTCCTTTCCATATGTAATCAAATACAAGAAGGGCAAGGACAATGTCGTGGCGGATGCACTTTCCCGCAAGCTCACCCTTTTACTCACTCGTTTGGATTTCCATGTGTTGGGTCTTGATGAAATCAAAGAACAATATGCCTCCGATACCTTCTTTGGCCCAATTTTTGCAAAGTGTTCCATTGAAAAGGGCATCGACGATTTCTATTTGCACCAAGGATTCTTGTTTAAGGGCAACAAACTTTGTGTTCCAATGTCCTCGCTTCGCCTTTTGCTCTTACAAGAATCGCATGGTGGTGGTCTCATGGGTCACTTTGGACGAGAGAAGACATATGCCATGCTATCCACTCACTACTATTGGCCAAGAATGTACCGAGACGTGGAACGCCTTTGCCGCCGGTGCACAACGTGCTTACAAGCTAAGTCCTCTTCCAATCCATGTGGTCTTTATACACCATTGCCTATTCCTTATGCTCCTTGGTCCGATATAAGCATGGACTTTGTACTAGGATTACCTCGAACTAAATATGGTCATGATTCAATCTTTGTGGTAGTGGATAGATTCTCAAAAATGGCTCATTTTATACCATGTTCCCGAACGGATGATGCTTCACACATTGCCTCCTTGTTTTTTAGGGAAATTGTGAGACTCCACGGTGTACCAAGAAGCATTGTCTCCGACCGAGACGTCAAGTTCATGAGTTATCTTTGGAAGACACTAATGGCCAAGTTCAACGTCAAGCTTTTGTTCTCATCATCATCGCACCCCCAAACCGATGGGCAAACCGAAGTGGTGAACCGAAGCCTCTCCACACTACTACGAGTCCTTGTCAAGAAGAATTTGAAAGCATGGGAAGATTGCATCCCACATGCGGAGTTTGCCTACAACCGCGCCAAGCACTCTACAACAATGAGAAGCCCCTTCATGGTCGTCTACGGGTTCGAACCACCTACGGCGATTGACCTTCTTCCTCTACCGCTACATGAGCAAGTGAACATGGACATCGACAAGCGAGCACAATACATGAAGAAACTCCATGAAGACACAAGGGCAACAATCAAGCAACAAGTTCTCCGTCAAGCCACAAGACTAAACTTGAAGAAAAAGGCACGGATCTTCAATGAAGGCGACCTAGTGTGGATACACCTTCGCAAGGACCGCTTCCCTCAAGAAAGAAACTCCAAGCTCAAGCCCCGAGGTGATCGTCCCTTCAAGGTCCTCAAGCGCATCAACGACAACGCCTACGTCGTCGACATACCAACATCCAAGTACTTGGTGAGCAACACATTCAATGTGTCCGACCTTTCACCATATCATGGAGATGAGGAGAACATAGAGTCGAGGACGACTCTTTCCCAAGGGGGGGAGATGATACGGGGTGGCCTATGGACACCGCCGCCTCAAGACCGACAAGCCCTCCTAGTGGTCCAATGACACGAGCTCGAGTCAAAGCGCTACATGATAAGGTGAACTCACTCCTCACTACCCTTGATCTCGATACCCCTTTGGATGGGCTGCTACCTCAGGCCGATATGCTTTGTGTTATCAGGTATGAATCTCGAGAGAAGGACGACAAAGAGACCCGAAGATGGACAAGGAAGAAGGAGAAGAAGAGCTGAAGGACGCCCTGCTCACCCCGGCACCTGTCGGCCTCAAGACCCCGGCCTGCCCGGCTGCTCACCCGGCCTTTGCCGGCCTCCGGTTCACAGCAGCTGCCGGCCCCTCGGTGAAGACGCAACCAGTGGCTGCCGGCTTTGGACTCACGGCACTGCCGGCCCTCTACCGGCACGGTAGGCCCCTTCCTCACCGGCACTGCCGGCCCCACCCCTGTTGACTTAATCTCAACCGTCGATTTCGCATCCATGGACCAGGATAATTTATGTAATTCCGACTTTACCCCTGTACGAATCTGGGTCTATAAATACCTCACCCCTTCCTCCAGATTAGGGTTAGAGATGAACTAAGAAGAAACTTGAGCTTTGCTCCAACCCATGAGGGAAACCCTAGATCTATGATCTTGTATCGCCACCCGGGCTCCTTATCAACTCGTGAAGATCTCTTTGGCGACTTCTACCGTTTGTTTGATCTTTTGCTTGCACTTCTACCTTGTTTGGTCTTTTGCTTGCACTTCTATCAAACCTTCCGGTCTTTTCGCCCTTCTAGATCTCCCGAGCTTTGATTTGTCGATCTCTTTGCGGGACTTCTACCGGAAGGTCTTTTCTCGCAACCTCTATCGAGTAGGTGTATCGGGCCTACGAGAAAGAACCGGTTTGTGTGTGTGTGTGTTGTATCTCCACGAGTTCATCCCCGTGTTCATCGTGTTCATCCACCTCCCCCACGAAATCCACCCAAATCCGTGAAGATCGGGCACATCCCCAGGCTTAGCCTCATCAGTCGGTGTAGAGGTCCTCGATGTCGGTCATGTTGGCGATGCTTGCGGAGCCATAGTCGGAATAGAGCTCCACATGTTCCTCCACATCCGCGGTGCTTGAAGAGGTATCCTCCTCGAAGTGCTCCGTGTACTCCTCCGTATCTTCTTCGTCGCTATACATGTTAGCAAGATGGTATCTATATGGTGTATGTTAGTGGAAGAACACTACCTCGCAATCTTACCGTGGTATGACAAGATTGGGGTGATCAAACAAACCGAGAGTTAGAACAATTGTATCGGGCACTCACACAAAGACACACGCAAAAGCTAGCAAATATGGTGTTAGGTGAGTAGGGTGGAAAGCCAAAAGACGAAATCCAAAATCGAGTATGTTGTTAAGAGTGGGTAAGATGCAAAAGTCACAAGTCAAAAGCGGTGATCACAAAAGGAATACACAATGTGGAACACACACGTGGGACAAAATGGGGTTAGCGCGACGGAAAATGAGCACGAACAAAATTGGTCCTAACGAAGACAACTAGCTCGGTGTCACGCCAACGCAAGAGAGACCGTGGCTTGGTTGCAAAAATGAGAAGCAACAAGATTTGCGCAAGACGCCTCTCTTCTCTTTTCTCTCTTTTGCTTATAAGCTTTGGACTCTTTTGTGTATAGGTGTCACTCACACTCTTTTTTTTGTATGCTTAGAAGCTTTCTTTTTCTCACTATCTATGTAAGTATGTCACACTTCTTTTGCCTATCTTTTCACAACGAGCTTGCTTCGTAGCTTTGCTCAACACACGCACACCCTCACTGTCGGGACGCTTGCGCAATGCTTCGCAACACTAGAAAGCCACTCTCGATAGGAAAGGTACGCAAAGGAAGCTAGGGCTACAAGTTAGGGGGCAAGTTATACCACTTGATGATGGTGGCCGACGATGTTGAACTTGCTATGGTGGAAGGTGTCAAATGAACCGCTTGGATCCTCGGGGTGCCGTCGTCGTTGTTGATGTTGCGGAAGCTTTGTGGTAGCTGAAATGGCACACACAACGAAGTCCAAACACAAGGGGTTAGTGCCAAAACGAAAAACGAAGTATGCTGTCAAAATTTCGGCCAGGCGGAACTTCCGGTCCTGAGGGGCGGAACTTCCGGTCCGGGGGCGGAACTTCCGGTCCTGCCGAGCGGAACTTCCGGTCGCAATCAGATCTGCGGGCTGTTCTTCGATTTGGGAGGAAATCCGGGCCGAAAATCTTCGAATTCGCGGAAAATTTGGCACTAGAAGCTGTGGGAAGGTGGGGGAATTGCAGATCAACACCAAAGACAAGTTTCTATTGGATCAAAACCACTCAAAACTCAACCAAATCACAGATCGGTCCAAAGGCAATTTGGGCTATTTTTTGGAAAATTTTCTAGAAACGAAATCGGGTGGGTGGAGGATCAAAATCGCGGTAACCAAAGGCTGCTGATACCATATGATGAGGTCTAAGACCCCGTGTGTGGCCCGATCTCGCGAATGACCCAAGAATCAAAGGGGGAAAGAGAGGGAGAGGCGGAAGAACACGAAGAACGCGAAGAACACAACGCACACCAACCCGATACAATCGATACTTACCCTCGTGGCTCGATGGACCACGCCAATAGAATCACCATGGGAGAGACTCGAGGTAGAATCCCGGAGTGAGAGATCGGTGTTGGGGATGGAGGTAGGTGAGGGAGAGAGAGTGGTCTACACTAGAATCTCACTCACATAGATCCAATCATCCAACATGGGGTGCCTTGATACAAAGGGGATGAAACCCTAGGGAGACAAAGCTCAAAGTCATGTTTAAGCCTAAATCTTGTCTAATCTCAGATCTGAGCCAACTAGGCTATTTATAGTAGGGGGGCGAAGGGGTAAGTTACACGCTGAAAAGTATTGTTGTGCTGAAGTTCGCGGTGGCGGAAGTTCCGGCCGTCTTGGGCGGAAGTTCCGGTCCGGGGAGCCGGAAGTTCCGGCCCGGCCGGAAGTTCCGGCCCGGCCGGAAGTTCCGGCCAAGTTCCGGTCAAGTTCCGAAATTGAACCATTTCCTTGCAGTATCATCCAGGGGCACTTCGGCGCACTTTCGGAACTTGGGCGGAACTTGGGCGGAAGTTCCGAGTGGGCGGAAGTTCCGGTCCCTCGGGGCGGAAGTTCCGGTCCCTCGGGGCGGAAGTTCCGGCTGGTTCCTCTTCTCTGGGCGCGGGAAGGCATCTTGGAAGCATCTGGGAGGCATCTGGCTGGAAGTTCCGGTCCTGGAGGGCGGAAGTTCCGGCCTGGGCGCTGTAGCTCCATCTTCATCATTTCCAGCTCTCCCTCCATTGGCTTGGTCTCCATGGCTTATGCCTTGACCGATGTACCTGATTGAACATAGTGTATTTGCATGAAGTAGCAAGCCGTCCAAGGGTGTGTCAAAGGCATAGGTAGAGAGGAGCAAATTCACCTCTTGGCGTAGTGCTTGGGCTCGAGCTCGTGTCATTGGACCACGAGGAGGGCTTGTTGGCCTTGATGTAGTGTCGTTGGCGAGCGGGGCTACATCATCGGGCCACCCGGCCCAGAATCCGGTCGACCGGCCGCCTGACCGGGCCACCCGGTCCACAACCGGGCCACCAACCGGTGCCATCCGGACGCCTTCCCGGGGCTCCAGAACCTTGCCCGGTTACTGCCCGGTCCAGGATCCGGTCACCGACCGGACTGCCCGGTCCCAGGTCCGGTCCAACCGGCCTCCTGACCGGCCTGCACGACTAAAGACGCCTTTTCGGCCCGAAACGTTTTCCTTTGTACCTTTTCGGCCCGTGTCGCCTTGTACCGCTATATAAGCACCTTGGACACCCCTTTTTCCCCTTAGACTTGTTTAGAACTCAAACCTAACTTTGAGCTTAGTCTCTCTTGGGTATCATCCCTCTGTAATCAAGGCAACCCTTGTGGATGTATGGATTTGGTAGTGTGAGATTCTAGTGTTTACACTCTCTCTCCCACTCCTTGATTCGTCCTCCCCACCGGTCTCTCCTCTCGGAATTCTACCTCGAGTCTCTTCCGGGCGGATTCTATTGGCACGGTCCATCGAGCCGTGAGGGTAAGCATCGATTGTATCGGGTTGGTGTGCGTGGTTCTTCGTGTGTTCTTCGCGTTCTTCGTGTTCTTCCGCCTCTCCCCCTCTTTCCCCCTTGATTCCTTGGGTCATTCGCGAGATCGGCCCACAATCGGGGTCTTAGACCACATCAACTTGTTTAAAACTCAAACCTAACTTTGAGCTTAGTCTCCCTTGGGTATCATCCCTCTGTAATCAAGGCACTCTTGTTGTTGATTTGTGAATTGCTAAGTGAGATTCTAGTGCAAGGCACTCTCTCTCCCTTACCAATCCCCTTCTCTCCAACACCAATCTCTCTCCAGGAATTCTGCCGCGTGCCTCTTCCTTGGAGATTCTATTGGCGTGATCTACCGAGTCACGGGGGTAAGTATCGGGTGTATCGGGTTGGTGTGCGTGCGTGAGTACCGGTGTTCTTCGTGTTCCTCGTGTTCTTCTCGCTCTTCCACCTCTTCCCCTTGGATCGTGGGTCAAATCGCGAGATCGGGCCAATCCCTAGATCTCAGATCTCATCATATGGTATCAGCAGCTTTTGGTTACCGCGATTTTGACCCTCCACCCACCCGATTTCGTTTCTAGAAAATTTTCCAAAAAATAGCCCAAATTGCCTTTGGACCGATCTGTGATTTGGTTGAGTTTTGAGTGGTTTTGGTCCAATACAAACTTGTCTTTGGTGTTGATCTACAATTCCCCACCTTCCCACAGCTTCCAGTGCCAAATTTCCCACGAATTCGAAGATTTTCGGCCCGGATTTCCGCCCAAATCGAAGAACAGCCCGCAGATCTGATTGCGACCGGAAGTTCCGCCTCGGAGGACCAGAAGTTCCGCCCCCGGACCGGAAGTTCCGCCGCTCAGGACCGGAACTTCCGCCTGGCCGAAATTTTCACAGCTAACTTCGTTTTTCGTTTTGGCACTAACCCCTTGTGTTTGGACTTCGTAGTGTGTGCCATTTCAGATACCATAAAACTTCCACAACATCAACTACGACGACGGCACCCCGAGGATCCAAGCGGTTCATTTGACACCTTCCACCATAGCAAGTTCAAGCTCGTCGGCCATCGTCATCACGTGGTATAACTTGCACCTAACTTGTAGCCTAAGCTTCCTTTGCGTACCTTTCCTATCGAGAGTGGCTTTCTAGTGTTGCGAAGCATTGCGCAAGCGTCCCGACCGTGAGGGTGTGCGTGTGTTGAGCAAAGCTACGAAGCAAGCTCGTTGTGAAAAGATAAGCAAAAGAAGTGTGACATACTTACATAGATAGTGGGAAAAGAAAGCTTCTAAGCATACAAAAAAAAGAGTGTGAAAAAGAAAAAGAAAAAGAGTGTGAGTGACACCTATACACAAAAGAGTCCAAAGCTTCTAAGCAAAAGAGAGAAAAGAGAAGAGAGGCGTCTTGCGCAAATCTTGTTGCTTCTCATTTTTGCAACCAAGCCACGGTCTCTCTTGCGTTAGCGTGACACCGAGCTAGTAGTCTTCGTTAGGACCAATTTTGTTCGTGCTCATTTTTTCCGTCGCGCTAACCCCATTTTGTCCCACGTGTGTGTTCCACATTGTGTATGCCTTTTGTGATCACCGCTTTTGACTTGTGACTTTTGAATCTTACCCACTCTTAACAACATACTTTATTTTGGATTTTGTCTTTTGGCCTTCCACCATACACACATAACACCATATTTGCTAGCTTTTGCGTGTGCCTTTGTGTGTGTCCCGATACACTTGGTCTTACTTTTGGCTTGGTTGATTGCCTCAATACTATCTTACCTCGGTAAGAGTGCGAGGTAGTCTCCTTCCACTAACACAAACAACATAGTTCTTGTCTTTCCATCATGGATAGGAGCGGAGATGAGCCAAGGGATGGAGAAGTCCTCCGCAACACCGAGAGGTTGGTCACCCAACACAACCTATGGGTGCAACGCCAAGAGTTCAAGGACCAACTCAACTTGTTCGAGACACGCATCGACGAGCAATATGAAGAAGTGGCTCACAACTTCGGCCAAGTGAACCAAGATATGAATCTTCTTCGTGAAGCTACGGACAACTTGCATCATCAAGTGACGGCCAATGATGCAAACATGGAGAGGCGCATGGATAGCCTCGAGCGCGCCATCACCAACTTGGGTCGCCGACATCGACATCGCTCTACTTCCTCATCGTCATCGACCTCCTCACATGATGACTACTCCCATGATCGCCATTCGTCCTCAAGCTCCGACCCAAGGCATGGAGATCATCATCGATCTCATCGACCGCACGCTCGTCATGAAGATTCTCGCTCAAACTCAAGGCGCGGAGAGTTCCATCGCCATGCTCGTCCTCATGAACTTCCTCAACAAGAACAAGCTCTTCACCAAGATCGTCATCAAGCGGCTCGCCATGCCCACCATGGGCATGACGACCAACTCCACGACAACGTCCTCCACAACGTGGAACCGGCACCTCATCATCAAGCCCATGTTGATGCTCAAGACCAAGGTCATCAAGATCCACCAAGGCGTGACCTCCGAAACCATCCTCGTCATGACCAAAGGGGCCGAGAACAACCACAACATGATCAAGATGAGAGGGCCATCATTGGGCAACGACAACAACCTCGTCAAGAGCCGCAACAACATCATCAACGTGAGCCAAGTGAAGCTAGTGTTCACCTCCACCGCCAACCCAATGCTATGGTTGGCCGTGGAAGACCTCCTCTACCACCTCAAGCCGCAAGGGATGAAGGCATCCGTCCTCGCCGCCGAAACATGGAAGATGAAGAGAATATGTATGGAAAGCTCAAGTTCAACATGCCCAAGTTCAAGGGTGAAGACGATGCCGAGGCCTACCTCTCATGGGCACTCAAGGTTGACAAGATCTTCCGCATCCACAACTACTCCGGTGCCAAGAAAGTAGCCATGGCCTCCCTTGAGTTTGAAGAGTATGCCAACACATGGTGGGAACAGGTTGTCACTCTAAGGGAAGAAAAGGGTGATCCTCCAATTGACACTTGGGAAGATATGAAGGAGGAGATGCAAGCTCGCTTTGTCCCTACACACTACAAGACCGATCTCTTCAACAAGCTCCAAAAGTTGAAGCAAGGCACCAAGACCGTTGAGGAGTTCTTCAAGGAAATGGAGTTAACCATGATGCGAGCAAACATCCAAGAGTCCGAGAACCAAACCATTGCTAGGTTCTTCAATGGCCTCAACTACCCCATCAAGAGGATTGTGGAGTTCCAACAATACTCCAACATGGTTGAGTTGGTTCACCAAGCTTCCAAGGCCGAGCGTCAAGTGAATGAGGACATCAAGTACTCGAAGTCCAAGCAATACTTCGCCTCCAAACTTGCTACAACAACTCCCACAACAAGCGTCAAGCCAACCGCATCCTCTACACCTTCCAAGCAACCTACTATCCAAAGTCGCATGAAGCAAACGGTGTCCTCCACCGCCTCCTCCAAAGCCTCTACGGGATCCTCCAATGTCACTTGCTTCAAGTGTGGCACTCAAGGCCACAAGTCCTTCGAGTGCAAGAACACCAAGGTTATGATCACTATGGAGAATGGTGATATAGAGACGCTAAGTGAGGGCGAATATGAAGCCCTAGTACAAGCCGCCGTTGCTAATGAGGAAGAGTATGATGAAGAAAGTGGAGAAGACCCTCTCTTATGCACCCACGACCCAAGCCCTTCACTTGTGGTCACTCGAGTGCTCACAACTCAACCCCAAGCTATGGAAGACCAAAGATGCAACATCTTCCAAACTCGAGCCGGAATTGGTGGCAAGTCAATCAAGGTCATCATCGATGGTGGGAGTTGCCACAACTTGGCAAGCACCGAGTTATGTGAGAAGCTCAACCTCCCACTTCGCAAACATCCTCGTCCATACCATGTCCAATGGTTGAGTGACAAGGGCAATGTCAAGATTCAACACACCGTCACCGTCAACTTCAAGATAGGACCCTATGAAGACACCGTTGAGTGTGATGTGGTACCCATGACCGTGTGTCACATGTTGCTTGGCCGCCCATGGCAATTTGACAAGAAGGCCATACATGATGGTTACTCCAATGCATACACCTTCAAGGTCAAGGATAAGAAGTTCGAGCTTCGCCCAATGACTCCTAGCCAAATCATCGCCGACAATGCGAAGGCTTTAGCGAGGGCACAACACCACACCCACCAAAAGGAGAGTGAGCGCCACCAACCACATATGAGTGAGCGAACGAGTGTCCTCTTAGCCACAAAAAGAGAGTGGAGAGAAGTGAAAGACAACCCATCCACCACCATACACTACGTGCTCATTTGCAAGGGCCCATCGTCGGAGACTAACGACTTATCCAACATTCCTTCGTCTTTGTTGTCTCTTTTGAAGGAGTTCCAAGACGTCTTCCCCGACGAACTACCTCATGGACTACCACCGCTTCGGGGTATCGAGCACCGCATCGACCTCATACCCAGCGCTCCACTACCAAACCGCGCCGCATACCGCACAAACCCCGAAGATACCAAGGAGATACAACGCCAAATACAAGACCTCCTCGCTAAAGGGTACGTCCGAGAAAGCCTTAGCCCTTGTGCCGTTCCTGATATGGGCTAAGCCCGGGGATGTGCCCGATCTTCACGGATTTGAAGGGATACGTGGGGGTAGGTGGATGAACGCGATGAACACGTGGGGGAATCGCGGGGATACAACACACACACGCACACAATTCGAGTTTTCCCTCGTTGGCTCGAAACACCAACTCGATAGAGATTGCAGGAAAAGACCTTCCGGTAGAAGTCCCGCAAAGAGATCGACAAATCAAAGCTCGGGAGATCTAGAAGGGCGAAAAGACCGGAAGGCTTGATAGAAGTGCAAGCAAAAGACCAAATAAGGTAGAAGTGCAAGCAAAAGATCAAACAATCGGTAGAAGTCGCCAAAGAGATCTTCACGAGTTGATAAGGAGCCCGGGTGGGGATACAAGATCATAGATCTAGGTAGGGTTCCCACAAGGGTGAGCTAAGCTCAGGTTTTCTTTCAAATCAAGTCTAATCTCAGATCTGAGCCAACTAGGCTATTTATAGGTGGGGGCGAAGAGTTAAGTTACATGCTGAAAAGTGTTGTTGTGCTGAAGTTCGCGGTGGCGGAAGTTCCGGCCATCTTGGGCGGAAGTTCCGGTCAGGGGCGGAAGTTCCGGTCCTGGGGGCCGGAAGTTCCGGCCGGGCCGGAAGTTCCGGCCAAGTTCCGGCCAAGTTCCGAAAGTCGTCCATTTCCTCGCAGTAACATCCAGGGGCCTTTTCGTGGACTTTCGGAGCTTGGGCGGAACTTCTGACCGGGCGGAAGTTTCGGTCCCTCGGGGCGGAAGTTCCGGTCCGATGCTTTTTCCTGCGCGCTGGAGGGCATCTTCGGGGCATCTTGGAGGAATCTGGCCGGAAGTTCCGGTCCTGGGGGGCGGAAGTTCCGGCCTGGGCGCTGTAGCTCCATCTTCATCGTTTCCAGCTCTCTCTCCATCGTCTTGGTCTCCATGGCTTGTGTCTTGGTCGATGTACCTGATTGAACATAGGGTATTTGCATGAAGTAGCAAGCCATCCAAGGGGGTGTCAAAGTCATAGGTAGAGAGGAGCGAATTCACCTCTTGGCGTAGTGCTTGGGCTCGAGCTCGTGTCATTGGACCACGAGGAGGGCTTGTCGGTCTTGATGTAGTGTCGACCTTGGGTGGGGCTGCATCATCTCCCCCCCCCCTTGGGAAAGAGTCGTCCTCGACTCGATGTTCTCCTCATCTCCATGGTATGGTGAGAGGTCGGACACATTGAACGTGTTGCTCACCAAGTACTTGGATGTTGGTATGTCGACGATATAGGCGTTGTCGTTGATGCGCTTCAGGACCTTGAAGGGACCATCACCTCGGGGCTTGAGCTTGGAGTTTCTTTCTTGAGGGAAGCGGTCCTTGCGAAGGTGTAACCACACTAGGTCGCCTTCATTGAAGATCCGTGCTTTTTTCTTCAAGTTTAGTCTTGTGGCTTGACGGAGAACTTGTTGCTCGATCGTTGCCCTTGTGTCTTCATGGAGTTTCTTCATGTATTGTGCTCGCTTGTCGATGTCCATGTTCACTTGCTCGTGTAGCGGAAGAGGTAGGAGATCAATCGCCGTAGGTGGTTCAAACCCGTAGACGACCATGAATGGGCTTCTCATTGTTGTGGAGTGCTTGGCGCGGTTGTAGGCAAACTCCGCATGTGGGATGCAATCTTCCCATGCTTTCAAATTCTTCTTGACAAGGACTCGTAGTAGTGTGGAGAGGCTTCGGTTCACCACTTCGGTTTGCCCATCGGTTTGGGGGTGCGAGGATGATGAGAACAAAAGCTTTTCGTTGAACTTGGCCATTAGTGTCTTCCAAAGATAACTCATGAACTTGACATCTCGGTCGGAGACAATGCTTCTTGGTACACCGTGGAGTCTCACAATTTCCCTAAAAAACAAGGAGGCAATGTGTGAAGCATCATCCGTTCGGGAACATGGTATAAAATGAGCCATTTTTGAGAATCTATCCACTACCACAAAGATGGAATCATGACCATATTTAGTTCGAGGTAATCCTAGTACAAAGTCCATGCTTATATCGGACCAAGGAGCATAAGGAATAGGCAACGGTGTATAAAGACCATAAGAATTGGAGGTGGACTTAGTGATACGGGGTGGCCTATGGACACCGCCGCCTCAAGACCGACAAGCCCTCCTCGAGCGAAAGCGCTACATGATGAGGTGAACTCACTCCTCGCTACCCTTGATCTCGATACCCCTTTGAATGGGCTGCTACCTCAGGCCGATATGCTATGTGTTATCAGGTATGAACCTCGAGAGAAGGACAGCACGGCAGACCCGAAGATAGACAAGGAAGAAGGAGAAGAAGAGCTGAAGGACGCCCCTGCTCACCCCGGCACTGCCGGCCTCAAGACCCCGGCACTGCCGGCCTGCTCACCCCGGCACTGCCGGCCTCCAGACACCGGCACTGCCGGCCCCTCCAGCTGAGGAAATCCAAGACCGGCACTGCCGGCCCAACCGGCACTGCCGGCCCAACCGCACCGGCACTGCCGGCCCCACCCCTGTTGACTTAATCTCAACCGTTGATTTCCCATCCATGGACCAGGATAATTTATGTAATTCCGACTTTACCCCTGTACGAATCTGGGTCTATAAATACCTCACCCCTTCCTCCAGATTAGGGTTAGAGATGAACTAAGAAGAAACCTGAGCTTGGCTCCAACCCATGAGGGAAACCCTAGATCTATGATCTTGTATCGCCACCCGGGCTCCTTATCAACTCGTGAAGATCTCTTTGGCGACTTCTACCGTTTGTTTGATCTTTTGCTTGCACTTCTACCTTGATTGGTCTTTTGCTTGCACTTCCATCAAACCTTCCGGTCTTTTCGCCCTTCTAGATTTCCCGAGCATTGATTTGTCGATCTCTTTGCGGGACTTCTACCGGAAGGTCTTTTCTCGCAACCTCTATCGAGTAGGTGTATCGGGCCTACGAGAAAGAACCGGTTTGTGTGTGTGTGTGTGTTGTATCTCCACGAGTTCATCCCCGTGTTCATCGTGTTCATCGTGTTCATCCACCTTCCCCACGAAATCCACCCAAATCCGTGAAGATCGGGCACCTCCCCCAGGCTTAGCCTCATCATATGGTATCAGCAGCTCTTGGGTTGCCACGGATTTGACCCCCACATCACCAATTTCGCCCAAAAAAATTTCCAAAAAAATTTTCCAAAAAAATAGCCCCAATTTGGCCTTGGATCGATCTCCCGATTTGTTGAGTTATTTGTGGTTTTGCTCCAATAGAAACTTGTCTTGGGTGTTGATCTACCATTCCCCCAACTTTTCCCACCAGATTGTGCCAATTTTTCCACGAAATCGAAGATTTTCGGGTCAGTTTTCCGCCAAATCGACGAACAGCAGCTGAGGCCGGCACTGCCGCCCCTCCATCGCCGGCACTGCCGGTCAGGCCGGCACTGCCGCCCCAACATCGCCGGCACTGCCGCTGGCCCCGAAATTTTTCACACTTTCTTCGTTTTCGTTTTGGCACTTCCCATTTGTGTTTGGTCTTCGGTTTTGAGTGCCATTGCAGCTACCACAAGCTTCCGCAACATCAACTACGACGACGGCACCCCGAAGATCCAAGCGGTTCATTTGACACCCCCACCATAGCAAGTTCAAGGTCGTCGACCACCGTCATCAAGTGGTATAACTTGCCCCCTAACTTGTAGCCCTAGCTTCCTTTGCGTACCTTTCCTATCGAGAGTGGCTTTCTAGTGTTGCGAAGCATTGCGCAAGCGTCCCGACCGTGAGGGTGTGCGTGTGTTGAGCAAAGCTACGAAGCAAGCTCGTGTGAAAAGATAGGCAAAGAAGTGTGACATACTTACATAGATAGTGAGAAAAAGAAAGCTTCTAAGCATACAAAAAAAAAGAGTGTGGGTGACACCTATACACAAAAGAGTCCAAAGCTTATAAGCAAAAGAGAGAAAAGATAAGAGAGGCGTCTTGCGCAAATCTTGTTGCTTCTCAATTTTGCAACCAAGCCACGGTCTCTCTTGCGTTAGCGTGACATCGAGCTAATAGTCTTCGTTAGGACCAATTTTGTTCGTGCTCATTTTCCGTCGCGCTAACCCCATTTTGTCCCACGCGTGTGTTCCACCTTGTGTATGCCTTTTGTGATCACCGCTTTTGACTTGTGACTTTTGGATCTTACCCACTTTTGACAATAGACTCTTCGTTTGGTTCTTCCATTTGGCTTTCCACACCCATACCTAACACCATATAGAATTTTTGTTTTGTGTGTGTGCATACATACCGGTTGTTCCTCACCTAGATACATCTTTTCGATTTTGGTTTGCAAGTTTTGACATTCTTGGTAGTTTTTCCTAACCACCCACCACATAGTTCTTGTTTTAGTTGTAACCATGTCTAGTGGAGAAGGGAACCAACTACCGATGACGCGGCACCAACATTGGATAGCTACTCAAGCCGTCCACGCCAAGCTCAATCAATTTGAAGCCATGCTCAAGGATACCAATGTCCGCTATGAAGAAAGAGCTCAAGTGCAAAGGATTTACCTCAACAATCAAGTTCAAGAACTCAATGAGAAGATTGAAACTCAAGGCAATGAGTTGAAGGCAACACTCGCCATGCAAGGTCAAGAAACAAGAGAAATGAAGACGGCGTTGGACAACATCCTCCATACACTCAACCGACAAGAAGATAGAAGACACCATTCAAGGTCTTCACGCTCTCATAGCTCAAGGTCACGAGCTGCTACATCGTCGCATCATGATTCCAATCAAGACCCACGCCACCATAATGTGGATGCTCAAGTGCTTCAACAACAAGCTCAAGAAGCGGAGCAAGCACGACTTCGACTTGTCCAAGAACGTCTACGCCTTGAAGAAGAACGCCTTCAACAAGAACATCTCCATGCTCAATTCCAAGAGGAACAACAACGTCTTCGTCATGATCAAGATCTCCTTCATGCACGTGAGCAAGAAAGGCTCCGCCAAGAGCAAGAGGCACGTCATCATCAAGGGCAACCTCACCCATCTCAAGTGGCCAATGCTCAAAGGCACCACTATAATGCCGATCAAGAAGTGAACCAAGACCGCCGCATCATCAATGTTGATCAACCTCCTCGTGATAGGGCACCACGCCGTCAAGGTCAAGACAATCGTCGTCATCATGATGATCGCCCTCATGGTAGAAGACCACCTCATCAAGCACAAGATGTTGAGATGGAGGAAGACTCAAATCATCACCAAGCATCAAGTGAAGAAAGTGTGAGACCTCATCAACGCCACAACAATGATGATCAAGATGAAGGTCATGGAAGACCACCTCCTCCTCAACAACAAAGAAACAACAATGAAGACGCTCATGGTCCACAACCTCAACCTCAACAACGTCAAGATCATGGTGAAGCAAGACCACCTCCTCGACGCAATGACCGCAATGAGGAAGAAATCTTTGGGAAGCTCAAATTCACCATGCCCAAGTTCCAAGGAGAGGAAGATCCCGACGCATACTTGTCTTGGGTCCTCAAGGTTGATAAGATATTCCGCATCCACAACTTCTCCGAAGCAAAGAAAGTTGCCATGGCATCACTTGAGTTTGAAGGATATGCAAATGTTTGGTGGGAAGAGGTCAACAAGAAGCGTGAGAAGGAAGACCTAGCACCCATTGACACATGGGAAGAGATGCAAGAAGTCATGCACACCCGCTTTGTACCAACTCACCACAAGCGTGACCTCTTCAACAAGCTCACTCAACTCAAGCAAAGCTACAAGTCCGTTGAGGAATACTACAAGGAGATGCACATGACCATGATGAGTGCAAATGTGGATGAGCGAGAAGAGCAAACTATGGCAAGATTCTTGAATGGCTTGAACATCCCCGTCAAGAGGATAGTGGAATTCTTGCCTTACAAAAACATGGTTGAGCTACTCCACCAAGCAACAAGGGCCGAGCGCCAAGTGCGAGAAGACCTAGCAAGTGCAAAAACAAAGACCTTCTTCGCCGCAAGAAATGCCATGAATGCCTCCTCAAGCATCAAGAATACAAGTGCACTTGCCTCCAAGGATCCTCCAAAGCAAGCAAGAAGTGATATCAAGACAACAAGCTTCAAGCCGGAGCAATCAACCATGTCCTCCAAAGCTTCCACCGGATCTAGTAACATCACTTGCTTCAAGTGTGGTGCCCAAGGACATAAATCTTTTGAGTGCACAAACACAAGAGTTATGATAACTCGGAATGATGGGAATGTGGACTACTTAAGTGAAGATGCATATGAAGCCTTGGTGCAAGCCGCAACAACACTTGAAGATGAGGAGTTGGAAGACCATGGGAATGTCTTATGCGAGCACGATGCAAGCCCATCACTTGTGGTGACCAAAGTCTTGACAACCCATGCAATCCCCAATGAAGACCAAAGATACAACATCTTCCAAACAAGAGCCGGAATCAATGGCAAGTCCATCAAAGTCATCATAGACGGAGGTAGTTGCCACAACCTTGCAAGCACCGAACTATGCTCCAAGCTCAACCTTCCACTACGGAAGCACAACAATCCTTACCATATACAATGGCTTAGTGACAACGGAAATGTGAAGATCCAACACACCGTCACAATATCCTTCAAGATCGGCGCCTATGAAGACACCGTTGATTGTGATGTCGTGCCAATGACGGTGTGCCATATGTTACTTGGTCGCCCTTGGCAATATGACAAGAAAGCCAACCATGATGGTCACACAAATGACTATAGCTTCAAGGTCGACGACAAGTACTTCATCCTACGCCCAATGACTCCTAGCCAAATAATTGCGGACAATGCAAGGGCTTTAGCGAGGGCTAAGGAAGCTACCATACATAGTGAGATGAGAGGTGAGAGAGTGATCCACCAAAAAGAGAGTGAGCGCCACAAACCATATGTGAGCGAGATGAAGAGTGTCCTCCTAGCCACCAAGAGTGAGATGAGAGAAGTGAACCACACCCCATCCACCAAAGTGCCCTCCGTGCTCACTTACAAGGGACCATCTTCGGAGACTAACAACTTAACAACACTTCCTTCGTCTTTGTTGTCTCTTTTGAAGGAGCCTCAAGATGTCTTCCTCAACAATCTTCCTCTAGGACTACCACCGCTCCAAGGCATAGAACCCCACATCCACCGCATGCAAGGCGCCACACTACCAACATGTACCGCTTACTGCACCGAACTCGACGACCAAGAAGAAGGGCACCGTCAAACTCATGATCGTCAAGCACACGGGTATGTTCATGAAAACCTTAGCCCAAGTGTGGTTTCGACGATTCTTGTCATGCCTTTGGGTTGTTCCATATCCTTGTCACTCTTTTTGCGTCTTATGCAACTTGTTTTGAAACATCGTGTTGACAAGAGTGCGGATACCCTCATGTGTCCCATGAATCTCAAGGATCATATCATATATGTGAGAGAAGCATTATGCATCTTATGGCCATTTACACACAAAAAGTTGATTTCCTTTGGATATGCGGTTCCCTCCATTGGCATTGAAGTGAATTATTCGAACTTTGAGGATATACATAAGTGGCCCACGCCAACCACAAGTGCACAAGCTCGAAGCTTCCATACCATTGCCATTTTCCATACTCGCCATACGCACAACATTAGCACCATTGTTTGCCTTTTGGATGTTCCGTTTGTTTGGGACAACGCTACACAACATGCTTTTCATGACTTCAAAATGAAACTTCACCATACACCACTCCTTGTCCTACCAAAGGTTGACTACACCGATACAAAATTTGTTCCCATTTTTGCCAAGTATTCCATTGAAAAAGAATTGGTTGATTTCCTTCCACATGATGATTTTTTATCCAACGAATACAAACTTGGCATACTCGATTCTTCTTTGCGAAAGTGGTTTTTCCCCAAGTTCTTGTTCGGATGCAACACCCCACCTCCAATTCTTCATGAGAGCAACAACATGGACTTCAACAAGCACACCATCACCATGAAGAAAATACATGAAGGCACAAGAGCAATCATACAAGCTACCCGCCTCAACGCCAAGGAGAAGGGACGAGACAAGACGCTTACCATGCTACCCATACACCACCATGACAACAAGATGAGACGAGACATCAAGCTTCTAGGCATACAACGCCCCATGTGTTTTCAAGCTAAGTCCATTGCCAATCCCTATACCAATGCTCAAACTTTTGATGTGGTAGTTAGAGTCCATCCTTTCGATCAATGCAAGCCATGCTCTCGAACGGTTAATGCTTCACACATGCATACATTGTTGCTTAGGGAGAACATTCGACAACATGGACGACCAACAACAATCGCCACGGACCATGACACGTGCTTCATGAACTTCAAGGGTACGACCCTAAAGACCAAGTACGCCATCAACATCAAGGATAGGATACCACGTCAAGGACATGAAGACACTCTAGAGTCGAGGACGACTCTTTCCCAAGGGGGGGGGGAGATGATACGGGGTGGCCTATGGACACCGCCGCCTCAAGACCGACAAGCCCTCCTCGAGCCAAAGCGCTACATGATGAGGTGAACTCACTCCTCGCTACCCTTGATCTCGATACCCCTTTGAATGGGCTGCTACCTCAGGCCGATATGCTATGTGTTATCAGGTATGAACCTCGAGAGAAGGACAGCACGGCAGACCCGAAGATAGACAAGGAAGAAGGAGAAGAAGAGCTGAAGGACGCCCCTGCTCACCCCGGCACTGCCGGCCTCAAGACCCCAAGGCCGGCCCTGCTCACCCGGCCTTGCCGGCCTCCGATTCACGCTGCCGGCCCCTCCAGTGAGGAAATCCAAGACCGCACTGCCGGCCCCGAATCGGCGGCACTGCCAAACCTTGCCGGCCCAACCTGCACGCTGCCGGCCCCACCCCTGTTGACTTAATCTCAACCGTCGATTTCCCATCCATGGACCAGGATAATTTATGTAATTCCGACTTTACCCCTGTACGAATCTGGGTCTATAAATACCTCACCCCTTCCTCCAGATTAGGGTTAGAGATGAACTAAGAAGAAACCTGAGCTTGGCTCCAACCCATGAGGGAAACCCTAGATCTATGATCTTGTATCGCCACCCGGGCTCCTTATCAACTCGTGAAGATCTCTTTGGCGACTTCTACCGTTTGTTTGATCTTTTGCTTGCACTTCTACCTTGATTGGTCTTTTGCTTGCACTTCCATCAAACCTTCCGGTCTTTTCGCCCTTCTAGATCTCCCGAGCTTTGATTTGTCGATCTCTTTGCGGGACTTCTACCGGAAGGTCTTTTCTCGCAACCTCTATCGAGTAGGTGTATCGGGCCTACGAGAAAGAACCGGTTTGTGTGTGTGTGTGTGTTGTATCTCCACGAGTTCATCCCCGTGTTCATCGTGTTCATCGTGTTCATCCACCTTCCCCACGAAATCCACCCAAATCCGTGAAGATCGGGCACCTCCCCCAGGCTTAGCCTCATCACTTAGCTTGTAAACATGTCGTGCAACGGTTGCATAGGCGCTCCACATCGCGCTTCATTCGTGGCCAATAGTAATGGGTGGAGAGCATAGAGAGCGTCTTGTCACGTCCAAAGTGACCCATGAGACCACCACCATGCGATTCTTGTAAGAGCAAAAGGCGAAGCGAGGACATTGGAACACAAAGTTTGTTGCCCTTAAACAAGAATCCTTGGTGCAAATAGAAATCATCGATGCCCTTTTCAATGGAACACTTTGCAAAAATTGGGCCAAAGAAAGTATCGGAGGCATATTGTTCTTTGATTTCATCAAGACCCAACACATGGAAATCCAAACGAGTGAGTAAAAGGGTGAGCTTGCGGGAAAGGGCATCCGCAACGACATTGTCCTTGCCCTTTTTGTATTTGATTACATATGGAAAGGACTCAATGAACTCAACCCATTTTGCATGTCTTTTGTTCAAAGTGTGTTGGCTTTTCAAATACTTCAAAGATTCATGGTCGGAGTGAATAATGAACTCTCTTGGCCAAAGATAGTGTTGCCAAACTTCAAGAACACGAACCAAAGCGTAAAGTTCCTTGTCATAAATAGGATAGTTGAGGCGTGCGCCGTCCAACTTCTCACTATAATATGCCACGGGTTTTCCATTTTGCATGAGGACACCACCGATTCCAAGGCCACTCGCGTCACATTCTATCTCAAATGTCTTAGCAAAATCGGGAAGAACAAGTAGTGGTGCCTCGGTGAGTCTCTTTTTCAATTCATCAAAAGCTTTTTGTTGTGCTTTGCCCCAAACAAACGGAACATTCTTTTTTGTAAGCTCGTTTAAAGGGCAAGCGATGGTGCTAAAATCTTTCACAAAGCGGCGGTAAAATCCGGCGAGTCCATGGAAGCTTCGAACTTGACCAACATTTGTGGGAGTGGGCCAATTGTGGATGGCCTCAACTTTGGAAGAATCAACTTCAATCCCGTTGGCGGAAACCACAAAACCAAGAAAAACCAATTTGTTTTGAGCAAAGGTGCATTTTGGGAGGTTGGCATAGAGCTTCTCGTGGCGCAATATGCATAAGACTTCTCTCACATGTTGAACATGGTCCTCGAGATTTTTGCTATAGACGAGAATGTCATCAAAGTAAACAACCACGCTCTTGCCAATGAGTGGTCTCAAAATGTGATTCATAAGACGCATGAAAGTCGAAGGAGCATTAGAAAGACCAAATGGCATGACAAGCCATTCATATAGACCAAGCTTGGTCTTGAATGCCGTCTTCCATTCATCACCAATTGCCATGCGAATTTGGTGGTAGCCACTACGCAAATCAATCTTAGAGAAAATGGTGGCACCACTCAATTCATCAAGCATGTCGTCTAAACGCGGAATGGGATGGCGATAACGGACGGTAATGGCATTGATGGGTCGACAATCCATACACATCCGTTGCGTCTCATCCGGTTTAGGCACAAGAATCACGGGAACGGCACAAGGGCTAAGGCTTTCTCGAACGTACCCTTTGGCGAGGAGGTCTTGTATTTGGCGTTGAATCTCCTTTGTGTCTTCGGGGTTTGTGCGGTAGGCGGCTCGGTTTGGAAGGGGAGCGCCGGGTATGAGGTCGATGAGGTGCTCGATGCCCCGAAGCGGTGGTAGTCCATGGGGTAGCTCGTCGGGGAAGACGTCTTGGAATTCCTTCAAAATAGACAACAAAGACGAAGGAATGTTGGTTAAGTCGTTAGTCTCCTCCGAGGGGCCCTTGCAAATGAGCACGTAGTGTAGGGTGGTGGATGGGTTGTGGTGCACTTCTCTCATCTCACTCTTGGTAGCTAGGAGGACACTCTTCATCTCACTCACATATGGTTTGTGGCGCTCACTCTCTTTTTGGTGGATCACTCTCTCACCTCTCAACTCACTAGTGATAGTGGCTTCCTTAGCCCTCGCTAAAGCCTTTGCATTGTCCGCAATTACTTGGCTAGGAGTCATTGGGCGTAGAATGTAGGTCTTGTCGTTGACCTTGAAGCTATAGGCATTTGTGTAGCCATCATGGTTGGCTTTCTTGTCATATTGCCAAGGGCGACCAAGTAACATGTGGCACACCGTCATAGGCACGACGTCACAATCAACGGTGTCTTCATAAGCGCCAATCTTGAAGGATATCGTGACGGTGTGTTGGATCTTCACATTTCCATTGTCGCTTAGCCATTGCACATGGTAGGGATGGGGGTGTTTCCGGAGCGGGAGGTTGAGCTT
The DNA here is from genome assembly GCF_019359855.2 of Lolium perenne. NCBI lineage: Eukaryota > Viridiplantae > Streptophyta > Magnoliopsida > Poales > Poaceae > Lolium > Lolium perenne. The sequence goes on along the minus strand of NC_067248.2, from coordinate 101,535,613 downwards.
GGTGCATAGTTCGGTGCTTGCAAAATTGTGGCAACTCCCTCCATCGATGATAACCTTTATTGACTTGCCATTGATTCCGGCTCTTGTTTGGAAGATATTGCACCTTTGGTCTTCATTGGGAAGTGCATGGGTTGTCAACACTTTGGTCACCACAAGAGAAGGGCTTGCATCATGCACACATAGGACTTGCTCTTGGTCTTCCAAGGCATCATCTTCATGAGAGGTTGCGGCTTGTACCAAGGCTTCATATTCACCTTCACTCAAGTACTCCACATCTCCATCATCTCGAGTGATCATAACTCTTGTGTTCTTGCATTCAAAGGATTTATGTCCTTGAGCACCACACTTGAAGCAAGTGATGTTACTAGATCCGGTGGAAGCTTTGGAGGACATGGTTGATTGCTCCGGCTTGAAGCTTGTTGTCTTGATGGCACTTCTTGCTTGCTTTGGAGGATCCTTGGAGGCAAGTGTACTTGTGTTCTTGATTCTTGAGGAGGCATTCATAGCATTTCTTGCGGCGAAGAAGGTCTTTGTCTTTGCACTTGCTAAGTCTTCTCGCACTTGGCGCTCGGCCCTTGTTGCTTGGTGAAGTAGCTCAACCATGTTTTTGTAAGGCAAGAATTCCACTATCCTCTTGACGGGGATGTTTAGTCCATTCAAGAATCTTGCCATAGTTTGCTCTTCTCGCTCATCCACATTTGCACTCATCATTGTCATGTGCATCTCCTTGTAATATTCCTCAACGGACTTGTAGCTTTGCTTGAGTTGAGTGAGCTTGTTGAAGAGGTCACGCTTGTGGTGAGTTGGTACAAAGCGGGTGTGCATGACTTCTTGCATCTCTTCCCATGTGTCAATGGGTGCTAAGTCTTCCTTCTCACGCTTCTTGTTTACCTCTTCCCACCAAACATTTGCATATCCTTCAAACTCAAGTGATGCCATGGCAACTTTCTTTGCTTCGGAGAAGTTGTGGATGCGGAATATCTTATCAACCTTGAGGACCCAAGACAAGTATGCGTCGGGATCTTCCTCTCCTTGGAACTTGGGCATGGTGAATTTGAGCTTCCCAAAGATTTCTTCCTCATTGCGGTCATTGCGTCTAGGAGGTGGTCTTTCTTCACCATGAGCTTGACGTTGTTGAGGTTGAGGTTGTGGACCTTGAGCATCTTCATTGTTGTTTCTTTGTTGTTGAGGAGGAGGTGGTCTTCCATGACCTTCATCTTGATCATCATTGTTGTGGCGTTGATGAGGCCTCACACTTTCTTCACTTGATGCTTGTTGATGATTTGAGTCTTCTTCCATCTCAACATCTCGTGCTTGATGAGGTGGTCTTCTACCATGAGGGCGATCATCATGATGACGACGGTTGTCTTGACCTTGACGCCGTGGTGCCCTATCACGGGGAGGTTGATCAACATTGATGATGCGGCGGTCTTGGTTCACTTCTTGTTCGGCATTATGGTGGTGCCTTTGAGCATTGGCCACCTGAGATGGGCGAGGTTGCCCTTGATGTTGACGTGCCTCTTGCTCTTGGCGCACCCTTTCTTGCTCACGTGCATGAAGGAGATCTTGATCATGACGAAGACGTTGTTGTTCCTCTTGGAATTGAGCATGGAGATGTTCTTGTTGAAGACGTTCTTCTTCAAGGCGTAGACGTTCTTGGACAAGTCGAAGTCGTGCTTGCTCCGCTTCTTGAGCTTGTTGTTGAAGCACTTGAGCATCCACATTATGGTGGCGTGGGTCTTGATTGGAATCATGATGCGACGATGTAGGAGCTCGTGACCTTGAGCTATGAGAGCGCGAAGACCTTGAATGGTGTCTTCTATCTTCTTGACGGTTGAGTGTGTGGAGGATGTTGTCCAACGCCGTCTTCATTTCTCTTGTTTCTTGACCTTGCATGGCGAGTGTTGCCTTCAACTCATTGCCTTGAGTTTCAATCTTCTCATTGAGTTCTTGAACTTGATTGTTGAGGTCAATCCTTTGCACTTGAGCTCTTTCTTCATAGCGGACGTTGGTATCCTTGAGCATGGCTTCAAATTGATTGAGCTTGGCGTGGACGGCTTGAGTAGCTATCCAATGTTGGTGCCTCGTCATCGGTAGTTGGTTCCCTTCTCCACTAGACATGGTTACAACTAAAACAGGAACTATGTGGTGGGTGGTTAGGAAAGACTACCAAGAGTGTCAAAACTTGCAAACCAAAATCGAAAAGGTGTTTCAAGTCGAGGAACAACCGATATGTATGCACACACACAAAACAAAACTCTATATGGTGTTAGGTATGGATGTGGAAAGCCAAATGGAAGAACCAAACGAAAAGTCTATTGTCAAAAGTGGGTAAGATCCAAAAGTCACAAGTCAAAGGCGGTGATCACAAAAGGCATACACAAGGTGGAACACACGCGTGGGACAAAATGGGGTTAGCGCGACGGAAAATGAGCACGAACAAAATTGGTCCTAACGAAGACTACTAGCTCGGTGTCACGCTAACGCAAGAGAGACCGTGGCTTGGTTGCAAAATTGAGAAGCAACAAGATTTGCGCAAGACGCCTCTCTTCTCTTTTCTCTCTTTTGCTTATAAGCTTTGGACTCTTTTGTGTATAGGTGTCACTCACACTATTTTTCTTTTTCTTTTTCTCCTTTTTTTTGTATGCTTAGAAGCTTTCTTTTCTCACTATCTATGTAAGTATGTCACACTTCTTTTGCCTATCTTTTCACACGAGCTTGCTTCGTAGCTTTGCTCAACACACGCACACCCTCACGGTCGGGACGCTTGCGCAATGCTTCGCAACACTAGAAAGCCACTCTCGATAGGAAAGGTACGCAAAGGAAGCTTAGGATACAAGTTAGGGGGCAAGTTATACCACTTGATGACGGTGGCCGACGATGTTGAACTTGCTATGGTGGAAGGTGTCAAATGAACCGCTTGGATCCTCGGGGTGCTGTCGTCGTAGTTGATGTTGCGGAAGCTTAGTGGTAGCTGAAATGGCACACACAACGAAGTCCAAACACAAGGGGTTAGTGCCAAAACGAAAAACGAAGAAAGCTGTCAAAATTTCGGCCAGGCGGAACTTCCGGTCCTGAGGGGCGGAACTTCCGGTCCGGGGCGGAACTTCCGGTCCTCCGGGGCGGAACTTCCGGTCGCAATCAGATCTGCGGGCTGTTCTTCGATTTGGGCGGAAATCCGGGCCGAAAATCTTCGAATTCGTGGAAAATTTGGCACTAAGAGCGGTGGGAAGGTGGGGGAATTGCAGATCAACACCAAAGGCAAGTTTCTATTGGACCAAAACCACCAAAAACTCAACAAATCGCGAGATCCAACCAAGGCCAATTTGGGGCTATTTTTTTTTGGGGAAATTTTTTTTTTGGAAATTTTTTTGGGCGAAATTGGTGGAATTGGTGGGTGTGGGGGTCAAATCCGTGGCAACCAAGGAGCTCTTGATACCATATGATATGGGCTAAGCCCGGGGATGTGCCCGATCTTCACGGATTTGAAGGGATACGTGGGGGTAGGTGGATGAACGCGATGAACACGTGGGGGAATCGCGGGGATACAACACACACACGCACACAATTCGAGTTTTCCCTCGTTGGCTCGAAACACCAACTCGATAGAGATTGCAGGAAAAGTGATGAGGCCTAAGGCCACGTGTGTTGCCCGATCTCACGAATTGACCGAGGGAAAGGCGGGGGAGAGGAAGAACATGAAGAACACGGCGAAGAACACGATGAACACACGCGAACGCACGCAACACAACCCGATACAATTCGGTTTACTCCCGATAGCCCGAACCACTATCCCGATAGAATCCCTCAAGGAGAGACACGAGGTAGAATCCCCGAGAGAAAGACCGATATACGATCTATGGAGTCACACGAGTGAGAGACCGCGGTAGAATCACAAGTGCGAAAGATAAATCATATAAGGAGTGCCTTGATACAACTCATAGATTTGTGTCTAAGAGAGGAGGGGGTTTCCCTAATCCCAAAGGGATGGTGGAGGCATAAGCCAAGTTCTCACTCAAGTTATGTCTTCCCTAATGAAGGGGGAGGTGGGAGCCTATATATAGGGAGCCACTAAAGGAGGGGTAGTTTAGGCATACAAAGGGATAAAGGGTTCAGATTTGATGCTCTTTGCAGTGGGGCGTCAGGGCCAGCACAGGTAGGGCGATAGGGCCGGCGCAGGTAGGGCGGCAGTGCCGTCGTCCTCAGGTGTAGTGGCGGTGCGGCAGTGCCGGTCTTCCTGGCGTGTCTCCTTATCCTCGACGTTCTCTTTCATGCTTCCGCGACCTCGGCCTTGAGTCCTCGAGCCTCCATGGTGTCGTCCACTTCCTCCGTACTTGTCGATGTGTTCCTATCATGGTCATATGAAGAAGGATGAAGTAGCATACCATTCATGAGAGACAATTGTAGGCACGCATAAAGGAGAAGATTCACCTTTGCGTGACGTGTCGGCGTTGACGCACATGATGCGGTGGAGACCGAAGGTCGCCCCGTATCATCTCCCCCCACTTGAAAAAGAGTCGTCCTCGACGATGCGTCTTCGTGAACGTGTAGAGGAGGTAGATGACACCAACGCTTGAATGCCTCTTCACTTGTCAAGAGCCCTATCAATAGCACAAGAAAAGCAAAGGAGCAATCAAAGCGTAGCCAAAGTTCAATGTATTTAGGAAGAGGGCGCAAGTAGAAGGAGGTCACCTTATCAAAGTGTCGGTGTGCTCTCATTGAGAGATCTTGTGTAGTGGAAGTGTGCGGGCAAAACCACTCATTGGAGCTCACTTGTATCATGCTCTCAAGAGCTCTTTTTGTCAACTCGTGCTCAATCGAGGTTGACATTAGAATTTGGGTACCTACACACATGTTAGACAACAAGAACAACGTGTGTGCATGGTATATGAATACATCATCCATCATGATGCACCATTTCTTTTGCACATCACCATTAGCGGGAAGCAAGATATTATAGTAAACATGGTGAATATGCGGGGAAAACTTAGTAACATGCTCAACATGGATATATGCAAAGTCTCCAAAAGGTGAGAGAGCTATGGGGGCAATCTCATTCACAAGCATATTAACATCATTGCAAACCAAGCATTGGAAAGAGCAATTATTCAACATTTTGGTTGCACTAATGGGAGAATATTGCAAGCATGTAGCACAAAACATGTTCAAAATTTCATCATTGTTGTCGACAAACCTAGGGAAAGAGCAATTGTTCGGCAAGGTTGTCACAACACAAGCATCATTATCAACATTGCAAGCAATACATGGGAAAGAGAAATTGTTCGACATATTGCAAGCAATAGGATAGAAATCGAAACACTCATAGCATGGCATGGTCAATGTGTCACAAGCAACTACTTCCACATGATCAAGAATGGTGGCATCACAAGTATCACAAGGGAAAGTGAAAGAAGCATATGACATAGCAATAGGATCATCCAACTCATGCAAGCACTCACAAATCATCATGTCCACTAGTGGGATCATGGCATCATCAACACCCATATAGGTACCTTTGTAGTCCCACTCATATGAGGTAGGTGTTGTGGAAGAGGTAGGCTCGATGTGGCCTCCATGTTCATCTTCAATCAAGCATGGTGTGATATCATCATCTTCATGCACCATGTACATCTTCTCCATGATCGGCGTCTCGTCATCCATGGAACCTAATGAGACACAAGGAAACACACTAGAGGTAGAGGGTAAGATGTTAGAATTGAAAATGGCCTCACATGACCTATCAACTACCACTCTCATCTTACTTGGTGTATCACTCATGCTCTCGAAGTGGATGCACTCAAGCTCACATATAGTGGAATCGCTCATCTCACATATAGTGGAGTCGCTCATCTCACATATAGTGGAGTTCCTCATCTCCATGGTAATGGCGTCGTCGATGTCCGAGCAACCTAGCAAAGAGGAAGACAACACAAGAGGAGTAGAGGTTAAGTTGTTAGAAATCAAAGTGTCCTCACTCAACTCATGGGGTGTGTCACTCTTGCTCTCAAGGTGTTTGAAGTATGCGTTGCACTCGGCTTTATCTTTGGGTGTCATTTGGGCTTCTCGAGCATCTAGCTCGGCGAAGTATGCTCTCATCTCGGCTTGCTCTAGTGGGGTCATCATGTGTATCTCTCACTAGGATAGGTGTATATGTATGGTGGAAGGAAAACTACACAAGTATCTCACCTATCAAGAAAGTATCGGAAAAGTGGTTCAAGTCAAGAGCAAAGCCAAAATGTATCGGGGTTACTCACACACACACTCAAAGCACACGCAAAAGGCTAAGAACTCTATATGTGGTGGGTAAGGGGTGGATAGCAAACGAAAAAGATCAACGAAAAAGTCTATTGTCAAATGTGGGTAAGATCCAAAGTCAAATGTCAAGAGTGGTGATCTATGTCAAGGAAACACGGAAACACACACAAGGAGAACAATGGGGTTAGCGCGACCAAGGAAGTGAGCTAAGTAACAAGATGGTCCTAACGAACACTATATGCTCGGTGTCACGCCAACACAAGAGAGACCGTAGCTTGGTTGCACAAGATAGAAGCAACAAGATTTGCACAAGGGCCACTCTTCTCTTATCTCTCTTAGTGCTCACAAACTTTGCACTCGTTTGTATCGGTGGACACACAATCTTTTTCTATTCCTTTTCTTTTCTCTTTTTTTTCACTTTTTCTTTTCTCTATGCTTAGAAGCTTTATTTTTCTCTATGTATATGTCACACTTTTTCTTCTTTTGTGTATCTTTCTCACCGAGCTTGCTTCGGAGCTTTGCTCAACACAACGCACACACACACCCTCTCACAGTCGTGACACTTGTGCAATGCTTCGCAACACTCGAAAAGCCACTCTCAATGGGATAGATACGCAAAGGAAGAAACGGGGTTACAAGGGGTGAGGGGGGGGGGCAAGTTATACCTATTGACGTTAGGCGGTGTCAAGCACACGAACTTGCGATGGCGAAGTGGTGGTGACGATGGTGTCGAAGATGCACCGGAATCCGGGGTGCCGATGCCGTTGTCGCGGTGTTGATGTAGGCGCGGAAACGGTTCTCACGGTCCAAGGGCACTCCAAAACGGAAACCGGGCAAATTAAGTCAACGCCCGAAAAGTAGGGTCAAAACGAGCGGTCAAAAGTTGGGCTCCAAAAATCGTCAAAAATTAGAGATGGGCTATGTGGAGTATTTGGGGGATGCTGTTAAAATTTGGAGTCAAACGGGCTCTGAAAAGTTGTCAAAATTTGGGGCAAAAAGTGGAGTCAAAACTGAGTGGAAACTGGACAGATATGTGTTGGGCGGTAGTACCGCTCGTGGTACCGGAGGAGGTACCGGTTAAAGACGCTGTGTATACTGTAAGCAAAACGCAGTTAGCGGTAGTGCGGTCGGTAGCGCGGGCGGAGGCTCCGGCCAGGAAGAAAAAAAAATCGCGGAAGGAGCGAGCTTGGTAGCAGCAAGTGCATGCGCTGGTGGTGGCCGGGGGAGGTTGGGCCAGGTGCGGCCGGGAATGGCGAGCGCGGTCGGGCGCTGTGGTGGCCGCGGCTTGCGGGCGGTCGGCACTTGGGGCCCAAGGGGCGAGCGGATGGGGGCGGGAGCGCGAGCTGCTGCGGGAGCGGCGGCGCTGGTGGCTTGCGTGGAGAGCGGGCGGCCGCGCGTGTTGGTGCCCTGCGTGCGGTGAAATCGAGGCACGCGAAGGTTGGAGCGGCGCAGTAGCGAGCGGGCCAGGGGCGGCGCGAGATGCGGCGGGCAACGCGCACGGCGTGGAGGCGAGCAGGGCCAGCTGCTGAAGCAAATCGTGGCCACGCGCGGGCGTTGACCTCGATCGGGAAGACGATGAATACGGGGTGAACTGCACGAAGAACACAGCAAACTGGCCACGAAAATGTCTCAGATCTGAGCGAAATTGGACGTAATGGAAGGGGAAAATGATGGGGATTAGTAGATCAACCACTATAACAACAGATCTGTGGACCAAAACCACAAAAAACGCAACAAATTCGCAGATCAAATTTCGAGCTATTTTTTGGGGCAATTTTTTGGAAAAAAAAATTTGGGCGAAATTGGAGAGATTTGGGGGTCAAATTCGTGGCAATCTTTGCTCTGGTACCATATGATGAGGCCTAAGGCCACGTGTGTTGCCCGATCTCACGAATTGACCGAGGGAAAGGCGGGGGAGTGGAAGAACACGAAGAACACGGCGAAGAACACGATGAACACACGCGAACGCACGCAACACAACCCGATACAATTCGGTTTACTCCCGATAGCCCGAACCACTATCCCGATAGAATCCCTCAAGGAGAGACACGAGGTAGAATCCCCGAGAGAAAGACCGATATACGATCTATGGAGTCACACGAGTGAGAGACCGCGGTAGAATCACAAGTGCGAAAGATAAATCATATAAGGAGTGCCTTGATACAACTCATAGATTTGTGTCTAAGAGAGGAGGGGGTTTCCCTAATCCCAAAGGGATGGTGGAGGCATAAGCCAAGTTCTCACTCAAGTTATGTCTTCCCTAATGAAGGGGGAGGTGGGAGCCTATATATAGGGAGCCACTAAAGGAGGGGTAGTTTAGGCATACAAAGGGATAAAGGGTTCAGATTTGATGCTCTTTGCAGTGGGGCGTCAGGGCCAGCACAGGTAGGGCGATAGGGCCGGCGCAGGTAGGGCGGCAGTGCCGTCGTCCTCAGGCGTAGTGGCGGTGCGGCAGTGCCGGTCTTCCTGGCGCGTCTCCTTATCCTCGACGTTCTCTTTCATGCTTCCGCGACCTCGGCCTTGAGTCCTCGAGCCTCCATGGTGTCGTCCACTTCCTCCGTACTTGTCGATGTGTTCCTATCATGGTCATATGAAGAAGGATGAAGTAGCATACCATTCATGAGAGACAATTGTAGGCACGCATAAATGAGAAGATTCACCTTTGCGTGACGTGTCGGCGTTGACGCACATGATGCGGTGGAGACCGAAGGTCGCCCCGTATCAAAAAGACCTTCCGGTAGAAGTCCCGCAAAGAGATCGACAAATCAAAGCTCGGGAGATCTAGAAGGGCGAAAAGACCGGAAGGCTTGATAGAAGTGCAAGCAAAAGACCAAATAAGGTAGAAGTGCAAGCAATAGATCAAACAATCGGTAGAAGTCGCCAAAGAGATCTTCACGAGTTGATAAGGAGCCCGGGTGGGGATACAAGATCATAGATCTAGGTAGGGTTCCCACAAGGGTGAGCTAAGCTCAGGTTTTCTTTCAAATCAAGTCTAATCTCAGATCTGAGCCGACTAGGCTATTTATAGGTGGGGGCGAAGAGTTAAGTTACATGCTGAAAAGTGTTGTTGTGCTGAAGTTCGCGGTGGCGGAAGTTCCGGCCATCTTGGGCGGAAGTTCCGGTCAGGGGCGGAAGTTCCGGTCCTGGGGGCCGGAAGTTCCGGCCAGGCCGGAAGTTCCGGCCAAGTTCCGGCCAAGTTCCGAAAGTCGTCCATTTCCTCGCAGTAACATCCAGGGGCCTTTTCGTGGACTTTCGGAGCTTGGGCGGAACTTGGGCGGAAGTTCCGACCTGGCGAAAGTTCCGGTCCCTCGGGGCGGAAGTTCCGGTCCGATGCTTTTTCCTGCGCGCTGGAGGGCATCTTGGGGGCATCTTGGAGGAATCTGGCCGGAAGTTCCGGTCCTGGGGGGCGGAAGTTCCGGCCTGGGCGCTGTAGCTCCATCTTCATCGTTTCCAGCTCTCTCTCCATCGTCTTGGTCTCCATGGCTTGTGTCTTGGTCGATGCACCTGATTGAACATAGGGTATTTGCATGAAGTAGCAAGCCATCCAAGGGGGTGTCAAAGTCATAGGTAGAGAGGAGCAAATTCACCTCTTGGCGTAGTGCTTGGGCTCGAGCTCGTGTCATTGGACCACGAGGAGGGCTTGTCGGTCTTGATGTAGTGTCGACCTTGGGTGGGGCTGCATCAGTTCCCGTCATTCTTGTGCCTAAACCGGATGAGACGCAACGGATGTGTATGGATTGTCGACCCATCAATGCCATTACCGTCCGTTATCGCCATCCCATTCCGCGTTTAGACGACATGCTTGATGAATTGAGTGGTGCCACCATTTTCTCTAAGATTGATTTGCGTAGTGGCTACCACCAAATTCGCATGACAATTGGTGATGAATGGAAGACGGCATTCAAGACCAATCTTGGTCTCTATGAATGGCTCGTCATGCCATTTGGTCTTTCAAATGCTCCTTCGACTTTCATGCGTCTTATGAATCACATTTTGCGACCTCTCATTGGCAAGAGCGTGGTTGTTTACTTTGATGACATTCTCATCTATAGCAAAAATCTCGAGGACCATGTTCAACATGTGAGAGAAGTCTTATGCATATTGCGCCACGAGAAGCTCTTTGCCAACCTCCCAAAATGCAACTTCGCTCAAAACAAATTGGTTTTTCTTGGTTTTGTGGTTTCCGCCAACGGGATTGAAGTTGATTTTTCCAAGATTGAGGCCATCCACAATTGGCCCACTCCCACAAATGTTGGTCAAGTTCGGAGTTTTCATGGACTCGCCGGTTTCTACCGCCGCTTTGTAAAAGATTTTAGCACCATCGCTTGCCCTTTAAATGAGCTTACTAAAAAGAATGTTCCGTTTGTTTGGGGCAAAGCACAACAACACGCTTTTGATGAGTTGAAAAAGAGACTGACCGAGGCACCACTACTTGTTCTTCCCGATTTTGCCAAAACATTTGAGATAGAGTGTGATGCGAGTGGCCTTGGAATTGGCGGTGTCCTCATGCAAAGTGGAAACCCGTGGCATACTATAGCGAGAAGTTGGACGGCGCACGCCTTAACTATCCTATATATGACAAGGAGCTTTATGCTTTGGTTCGTGTTCTTGAAGTTTGGCAACATTACCTTTGGCCAAAAGAGTTTGTTATCCATTCGGATCATGAGTCCTTGAAGTATTTGAAAAGTCAACACAATTTGAACAAGAGACATGCTAAGTGGGTTGAGTTCATAGAGTCCTTCCCTTATGTTATCAAATACAAAAAGGGCAAGGAAAATGTGGTTGCGGATGCACTTTCCCGCAAGAATACTCTTCTACTCACCCGCATGGAGTTTCACATTTTGGGTCTTGAGGAGATCAAAGAACTTTACCCTTCCGACTCTTTCTTTGGACCAATCTTTGCAAAGTGTTCCGTTGACCGATGGTTTGATGATTTCTATTTGCATGATGGCTACTTGTTTAAAGCTAACAAAGTTTGCATACCCGAGTCTTCTCTTCGTAAGTTGCTTTTGCAAGAGTCACATGGAGGTGGTCTCATGGGTCACTTTGGACGCGACAAGACCCTCTCGATGCTATCCACACACTATTATTGGCCACGCATGAAGCGAGACGTGGAGCGCCTTTGCAACCATTGTACCACATGCTTACAAGCTAAGTCGACATCCAATCCCCATGGTCTTTACATACCTTTACCCATTCCATATGCACCTTGGTCGGATATAAGCATGGACTTTGTGTTAGGCTTACCAAGAACAAAGCATGGGCATGATTCAATCTTTGTGGTAGTGGATAGGTTCTCAAAAATGGCTCATTTCATACCATGTCATAAGAGCGATGATGCTTCACACATTGCTTCATTGTTTTTCAGGGAAGTGGTTCGCCTACACGGAATACCGGCAAGCATTGTGTCGGATCGCGACGTCAAGTTTATGAGTTATCTATGGAAGTCGCTAATGGCAAAGTTTGGAGTGAAGCTCTTATTCTCATCGTCCTCGCACCCTCAAACCGATGGACAAACCGAAGTGGTCAATCGAAGCCTCTCAACACTCCTCCGCACACTTGTGAAGAAAAACTTGAAGTCATGGGAAGATTGCCTCCCCCACGCGGAGTTCGCCTACAATCGAGCCAAGCATTCCACAACATTACGGAGTCCCTTCATGGTCGTCTATGGATTCGAACCTCCAACGGCACTCGACATCCTCCCACTACCTCTTCATGAAAGGACGAACATGGACTTCGACAAGCGCACCACCGCCATGAAGAAACTACATGAAGATACAAGAGCGACCATACAAGACCATGTACTTCGACAAGCTACCCGCCTCAACGCCAAGAAGAAAGAACGAGTGTTTGAAGAAGGCGACCTCGTTTGGGTTCATCTAAGGAAAGAAAGGTTCCCTCAAGAACGCAACTCCAAGCTCAAGCCAAGAGGAGATGGGCCTTTCAAGGTACTCAAGCGCATCAACAACAACGCCTACGTCATCGACATACCAACATCCAAGTACTTGGTGAGCAACACTTTCAACATCTCGGATCTATCCCCACATTATGGAGATGAGGAGGAACAAGAGTCGAGGACGACTCTCTCCCAAAGGGGGGAGATGATGTAGCCCTGCTCGCCAACGACACTACATCAAGACCAACAAGCCCTCCTCGTGGTCCAATGACACGAGCTAGAGCCCAAGCTGATATGGGCTAAGCCCAGGGATGTGCCCGATCTTCACGGATTTGAAGGGATTCGTGGGGGTAGGTGGATGAACGCGATGAACACGTGGGGGAAACGCGGGGATACACACACACACAGATACAATTCGAGTTTTCCCTCGTTGGCTCGAAACACCAACTCGATAGAGATTGCAGGAAGTGGAAGGCCGGCCGGTCCCAGGCCCGGTCAACCGGCCCTATGACCGGCCCACCCGGTCCCAGGCCCGGTTGACCGGCCTCCTGACCGGCCCGGCCGGTTTCGACCGGATTCTACGCTCGTGCCATCCGGACGCAATCCCGGGGCACCCGAAGCCCCGGCCGGTCACCGCCCGGTCCAGGATCCGGTTTGGACCGGATGGGCCGGTCCCAGGCCCGGTCCAACCGGCCCTGT